>NC_141074.1:26869923-27344923 GCF_041138505.1 Cibotium barometz | reverse complement strand
CTTTCATCTCTCACTTGAAGGGCCTTGGGCCTTATAGCTCAACTTGCATCAGTGAATGCGAGAACGGATGAAGATGATGCAGTGGTTGTTTTGGTAAAAGCAGTCAAGAAGGTGTACCCCACCTTACCACCTTGAAAAAGAACATACCTAATCCCACCCTTGAAGGAGTCATTCAATCTTGTCTTGATGAAGAAAAGATGCCAAAGGGAGGAGCTGAATCTTCAAATGCAACAACTTCATCGAATATCGAACAAGCTTTGTCACATCAAGTGATCAAAGTAAGATGTGTCCATTGCAAAAAGGTGGGTCATTTGGCAAATAATTGTTGGATCAAATATTCCAACAAAATGAAATGTAACAAGTGTAAACAAACAGGACATATCACTTCCAAATGTCCTAACAAAGAGTGAAAGGCTAACTTTGTATCAACCTCTAACTCCACTGCGAAACTGTTTTAAATCTCAATGTAACCACACCTATATTCCTAACCTTGTATGCCTAATGTTATAAAGGCATCCTATGTCCAATACCACCTATTCCAATTTTTTTCATAGTTGGTATTGATGAGGGGGGGTATTAAGAGACTAAGGTTATGTAAAAGGGGAGGAGAAGGGTGTGTGTGTGAATGGACTTATGGTCCACTAGCTCACCTATTTAAAGGTGGAGCTAGAAGGCATTTTATGAGCATGAAGCTTAGTTGTATTTTGAGCAGCTTAATAAGCATGATTTTTTCTTGTATTTTGTGAGTCTCTCTCCTCCACATATTTGATCTAGCATGAGCACCACGAAATTCTATCATGTTATCTAGAGCTAGGCAACTTGCAAGGTGTAGCATAGGTAAAAAAAAGTGGTTTTTAGGGTACACCTCATCTACCCCCAACCAGTGGAGGTTCTCTAGCAGCTCGAGGAGGCCGAATCTTAGTGTGATTTCAACTAAGAACTTAAAGAATACCTCCGGGCGCTCAGGGTCGTACAAGCAATTGACAGATTACATTTCTCCTGGCCGCGGCATTTCATCCGGTTCAAATCGGCGCCCGTTTTTCTATGCAGCTACTTGTTGCTACAGTACAGCCATTCGCCGTCTGTAGGCGATTATAGGCTATGTGGGCTTAGGGATTTTGAAGCCCATAGTCTCAACTATCTACAGCTTAGAGATCAACCCCAATGACTGCTCCACGCATGCGCTACAGTTAAAAAACCAGGCTGCTCACTTGGTAGCCATTGAAGCTTCCATTAAAGCTTCAAAATCAAGTGTCCTTTTTGCACTAATCCTTTCCTCTTAGCTTCAAATCTCTTAAGTGCTTCTTGAAGTGTTTTGCTCGAGATTCTCTCATGGTGTGGGCATACACCATGAGGTGTTCATAAGCCTCATTGTTATCAACTTTCATCAACATCTTCAAGTGCACAAAGCTTCTCAAAGTGGGCTTATAAGCACTAATAGTGTTGATTAACACTAAAAATGAGGCTACTAATCCAGCAAAGGGGAGCCATTCCAAAGTGTTTCTAAACACTTAGAGTGTTATTAAACACTAATGGTGAATCTAATCACCAATACAAGTGTTATTAGATGCTAGAAAAGTGCTCTTAAGCACTAATAGTGTTGCTAAACACTAATGGTGATCTTAATCACCATTAAAAGTGTTCTTTGACACTAATAAAGGTAATCTCCATCAGAATTAGTGGTTGGGCACAAACCCTAAGTGCTAAACCATAAACTTCACCATCTTAATCTCCTTTTTTATGCAACATCCTTGGCTTGATTAAGGATTATTGCACTCTCATAAGCCTTTCTCTTTCTACTTAAGCCAAAACATCACAAATTTTTGGTTTTTTCTTCTTCATAAATCAGCTTATTACTCTCTTATAATCTCCTTCAATACCCAATGTCAAAGGACCACACCCAAATTAAGAAGTTTTCTGGAAAGGGAACCCACACTTTGCAAGTCCTTGTCAAGTACAAGATGATGTCCAAAGGTTTTTGGCCATTCATCTCCGCCACTAAGGTTATTGATCGAACTAAGGCTGAAGATACTGAAGATGATGAGAGGGCACAAGCCATCATCATGCTTCATCTTGAGATAAGGCTCTCATTCACCATGTGGACCACCTTCCAATTGCAAAGGAGAAATGGGATGAGCTTGACAAGCTCTATGGAGCTCATGGTAAGAATTCCAAGATCTCACTTAAAATTAAAATTTTCAGCTTGGAACCCAAAGAGGGAGACGGCATTGGAGCCTTCATCTCTCACTTGAAGGGCCTTATAGCTCAACTTGCATCAGTGAATGCAAGAACGGATGAAGATGATGCAGTGGTTGTTTTGGTAATAGCAGTCAAGAAGGTGTACCCCACCTTAGTCACCACATTGAAAAAGAACATACCTAATCCCACCCTTGAAGGAGTCATTCAATCTTGTCTTGATGAAGAAAAGACGCCAAAGGGAGGAGCTGAATCTTCAAATGCAACAACTTCATCGAATATCGAACAAGCTTTGTTACATCAAGTGATCAAAGTAAGATGTGTCCATTGCAAAAAGGTGGGTCATTTGGCAAATAATTGTTGGATCAAATATCCCAACAAAATGAAATGTAACAAGTGTAAACAAACGGGACATATCACTTCCAAATGTCCTAACAAAGAGTGAAAGGCTAACTTTGTATCAACCTCTAACTCTACTGAGAAACTCTTTTAAATCTCAATGTAACCACACCTATATTCCTAACCTTGTACGCCTAATGTTATAAAGGCATCCTATGTCCAATACCACCTATTCCAATTTTTTTCATAGTTGGTATTGAGGGGGGGTATTAAGAGACTAAGGTTATGTAAAAGGGGAGGAGAAGGGTGTGTGTGTGAATGGACTTATGGTCCACTAGCTCACCTATTTAAAGGTGGAGCTAGAAGGCATTTTATGAGCATGAAGCTTAGTTGTATTTTGAGCAACTTAATAAGCAAGATTTTTTCTTGTATTTTGTGAGTCTCTCTCCTCCACATATTTGATCTAGCATGAGCACCACGAAATTCTACCATGGTATCTAGAGCTAGGCAACTTGTAAGGTGTAGAACAGGCAAAAAAAGATGTTTTAGGGTGCACCTCATCTACCCCCAGCCAGTGGAGGCCCTCTAGCAGCTCGAGGAGGCCGAATCTGTGTGATTTTAACTAAGAACTTAAAGAATACCTCCGGGCGCTCAGGGTCGTACAAGCAATTGACGGATTACATTTCTCCTGGCCGCGGCATTTCATCCGGTTCAAATCGGCGCCCGTTCTTCTGTGCAGTTGCTTGCCGCTACGGTACAGCCATTCGCCGTCTGTAGGCGATTATAGGCTATGTGGGCTTAGGGATTTTGAAGCCCATAGTCTCAACTATCTACAGCTTAGAGATCAACCCCAATGACTGCTCCACGCATGCGCTACAGTTAAAAAACCAGGCTGCTCACTTGGTAGCCATTGAAGCTTCCATTAAAGCTTCAAAATCAAGTGTCCTTTTTGCACTAGTGCTTCTTGAAGTGTTTTTCTCCAGATTCTCTCATGGTGTGGGCATACACCATGAGGTGTTCATAAGCCTCATTGTTATCAACTTTCATCAACATCTTCAAGTGCACAAAGCTTCTCAAAGTGGGCTTATAAGCACTAATAGTGTTGATTAACATTAAAAATGAGGCTACTAATCCAGCAAAGGGGAGCCATTCCAAAGTGTTTCTAAACACTTAGAGTGTTATTAAACACTAATGGTGAATCTAATCACCAATACAAGTGTTATTAGATGCTAGAAAAGTGCTCTTAAGCACTAATAGTGTTGCTAAACACTAATGGTGATCTTAATCACCAAACAAAGTGTTCTTTGACACTAATAAAGCTAATCTCCATCAGAATTAGTGGTTGGGCACAAACCCTAAGTGCTAAACCATAAACTTCACCATCTTAATCTCCTTTTTTATGCAACATCCTTGGCTTGATTAAGGATTATTGCACTCTCATAAGCCTTTCTCTTTCTACTTAAGCCAAAACATCACAAATTTTTGGTTTTTTCTTCTTCATAAATCAGCTTATTACTCTCTTATAATCTCCTTCAATACCCAATGTCAAAGGACCACACCCAAATTAAGAAGTTTCCTGGAGAGAGAACCCACACTTTGCAAGTCCTTGTCAAGTACAAGATGATGTCCAAAGGTTTTTGGCCATTCATCTCCGCCACAAAGGTTATTGATCGAACTAAGGCTGAAGATATTGAAGATGATGAGAGGGCACAAGCCATCATCATGCTTCATCTTGAGATAAGGCTCTCATTCACCATGTGGACCACCTTCCAATTGCAAAGGAGAAATGGGATGAGCTTGACAAGCTCTATGGAGCTCGTGGTAAGAATTCCAAGATCTCACTTAAAATTAAAATTTTCAGCTTGGAACCCAAAGAGGGAGACGGCATTGGAGCCTTCATCTCTCACTTGAAGGGCCTTGGGCCTTATAGCTCAACTTGCATCAGTGAATGCGAGAATGGATGAAGATGATAAAGTGGTTGTTTTGGTAAAAGCAGTCAAGAAGGTGTACCCCACCTTAGTCACCACCTTGAAAAAGAACATACCTAATCCCACCCTTGAAGGAGTCATTCAATCTTGTCTTGATGAAGAAAAGATGCCAAAGGGAGGAGCTGAATCTTCAAATGCAACAACTTCATCGAATATCGAAAGCTTTGTGACATCAAGTGATCAAAGTAAGATGTGTCCATTGCAAAAAGGTGAGTCATTTGGCAAATAATTATTGGATCAAATATTCCAACAAAATGAAATGTAACAAGTGTAAACAAACAGGACATATCACTTCCAAATGTCCTAACAAAGAGTGAAAGGCTAACTTTGTATCAACCTCTAACTCCACTGAGAAACTCTTTTAAATCTCAATGTAACCACACCTATATTCCTAACCTTGTACGCCTAATGTTATAAAGGCATCCTATGTACAATACCACCTATTCCAATTTTTTTCATAGCTGGTATTGAGGGGGGGTATTAAGAGACTAAGGTTATGTTAGAGGGGAGGATAAGGGTGGGTGTGTGAATGGACTTATGGTCCACTAGCTCACCTATTTAAAGGTGGAGCTAGAAGTCATTTTATGAGCATGAAGCTTAGTTGTATTTTGAGCAACTTAATAAGCAAGATTTTTTCTTGTATTTTGTGAGTCTCTCTCCTCCACATATTTGATCTAGCATGAGCACCACGAAATTCTATCATGGTATCTAGAGCTAGGCAACTTGCAAGGTGTAGCATAGGTAAAAAAAGTGGGTTTTAGGGTGCACCTCATCTACCCCCAGCCAGTGGAGACCCTCTAGCA
Organism: Cibotium barometz; assembly: GCF_041138505.1. NCBI lineage: Eukaryota > Viridiplantae > Streptophyta > Polypodiopsida > Cyatheales > Cibotiaceae > Cibotium > Cibotium barometz. Next base: position 27,339,597 of record NC_141074.1, on the reverse strand, counting down.
GCTCGAGGAGGCCGAATCTTAGTGTGATTTCAACTAAGAACTTAAAGAATACCTCCGGGCGCTCAGGGTCGTACAAGCAATTGACGGATTACATTTCTCCTGGCCGCGGCATTTCATCCGGTTCAAATCGGCGCCCGTTTTTCTGTGCAGCTGCTTGCAGCTACAGTACAGCCATTCGCCGTCTGTAGGCGATTATAGGCTATGTGGGCTTAGGGATTTTGAAGCCCATAGTCTCAACTATCTACAGCTTAGAGATCAACCCCAATGACTGCTCCATGCATGCACTACAGTTAAAAAACCAGGCTGCTCACTTTGTAGCCATTGAAGCTTCCATTAAAGCTTCAAAATCAAGTGTCCTTTTTGCACTAATCCTTTCCTCTTAGCTTCAAATCTCTTAAGTGCTTCTTGAAGTGTTTTGCTCTAGATTCTTTGATGGTGTGGGCATACACCATGAGGTGTTCATAAGCCTCATTGTTATCAACTTTCATCAACATCTTCAAGTGCACAAAGCTTCTCAAAGTGGGCTTATAAGCACTAATAGTGTTGATTAACACTAAAAATGAGGCTACTAATCCGGCAAAGGGGAGCCATTCCAAAGTGTTTCTAAACACTTAGAGTATTCTTAAACACTAATGGTGAATCTAATCACCAATACAAGTGTTATTAGATGCTCGAAAAGTGCTCTTAAGCACTAATAGTGTTGCTAAACACTAATGGTGATATTAATCACCGAACAAAGTGTTCTTTGACACTAATAAAGGTAATCTCCATCAGAATTAGTGGTTGGGCACAAACCCTAAGTGCTAAACCATAAACTTCACCATCTTAATCTCCTTTTTTATGCAACATCCTTGGCTTGATTAAGGATTATTGCACTCTCATAAGCCTTTCTCTTTCTACTTAAGCCAAAACATCACAAATTTTTGGTTTTTTCTTCTTCATAAATCAGCTTATTACTCTCTTATAATCTCCTTCAATACCCAATGTCAAAGGACCACACCCAAATTAAGAAGTTTTTTGGAGAGGGAACCCACACTTTGCAAGTCCTTGTCAAGTACAAGATGATGTCCAAAGGTTTTTGGCCATTCATCTCCGGCACTAAGGTTATTGATCGAACTAAGGCTGAAGATATTGAAGATGATGAGAGGGCACAAGCCATCATCATGCTTCATCTTGAGATAAGGCTCTCATTCACCATGTGGACCACCTTCCAATTGCAAAGGAGAAATGGGATGAGCTTGACAAGCTCTATGGAGCTCGTGGTAAGAATTCCAAGATCTCACTTAAAATTAAAATTTTCAGCTTGGAACCCAAAGAGGGAGACGGCATTGGAGCCTTCATCTCTCACTTGTTGAAGGGCCTTGGGCCTTATAGCTCAACTTGCATCAGTGAATGTGAGAACGGATGAAGATGATGCAGTGGTTGTTTTGGTAAAAGCAGTCAAGAAGGTGTACCCCACCTTAGTCACCACCTTGAAAAAGAACATACCTAATCCCACCCTTGAAGGAGTTATTCAATCTTGTCTTGATGAAGAAAAGCTGCCAAAGGGAGGAGCTGAATCTTCAAATGCAACAACTTCATCGAATATCGAACAAGCTTTGTCACATCAAGTGATCAAAGTAAGATGTGTCCATTGCAAAAAGGTGGGTCATTTGGCAAATAATTGTTGGATCAAATATCCCAACAAAATGAAATGTAACAAGTGTAAACAAACGGGACATATCACTTCCAAATGTCATAACAAAGAGTCAGAGGCTTACTTTGTATCAGCCTCTAACTCCACTGAGAAATTGTTTTAAATCTCAATGTAACCACACCTATATTCCTAACCTTGTACGCCTAATGTTATAAAGGCATCCTATGTCCAATACCACCTATTCCAATTTTTTTCATAGTTGGTATTGAGGGGGGTTATGAAGAGACTAAGGTTATGTAAAAGGTGAGGAGAAGGGTGTGTGTGTGAATGGACTTATGGTCCACTAGCTCACCTATTTAAAGGTGGAGCTAGAAGGCATTTTATGAGCATGAAGCTTAGTTGTATTTTGAGCAACTTAATAAGCAAGATTTTTTCTTGTATTTTGTGTCTCTCTCCTCCACATATTTGATCTAGCATGAGCACCACGAAATTCTATCATGGTATCTAGAGCTAGGCAACTTGCAAGGTGTAGCATAGGTAAAAAAAAGTGGTTTTTAGGGTACACCTCATCTACCCCCAGCCAGTGGAGGTCCTCTAGCAGCTCGAGGAGGCCGAATCTTAGTGTGATTTCAACTAAGAACTTAAAGAATACCTCCGGGCGCTCAGGGTCGTACAAGCAATTGACGGATTACATTTCTCCTGGCCGCGGCATTTCATCCGGTTCAAATCGGCGCCCGTTTTTCTATGCAGCTACTTGTTGCTACAGTACAGCCATTCGCCGTCTGTAGGCGATTATAAGCTATGTGGGCTTAGGGATTTTGAAGCCCATAGTCTCAACTATCTACAGCTTAGAGATCAACCCCAATGACTGCTCCACGCATGCGCTACAGTTAAAAAACCAGGCTGCTCACTTGGTAGCCATTGAAGCTTCCATTAACGCTTCAAAATCAAGTGTCCTTTTTGCACTAATCCTTTCCTCAGCTTCAAATCTCTTAAGTGCTTCTTGAAGTGTTTTGCTCCATATTCTCTCATGGTGTGGGCATACACCATAAGGTGTTCATAAGCCTCATTGTTATCAACTTTCATCAACATCTTCAAGTGCACAAAGCTTCTCAAAGTGGGCTTATAAGCACTAATAGTGTTGATTAACACTAAAAATAAGGCTACTAATCCAGCAAAGGGGAGCCATTCCAAAGTGTTTCTAAACACTTAGAGTGTTATTAAACACTAATGGTGAATCTAATCACCAATACAAGTGTTATTAGACACTAGAAAAGTGCTCTTAAGCACTAATAGTGTTGCTAAACACTAATGGTGATCTTAATCACCAAACAAAGTGTTCTCTGACACTAATAATGGTAATCTCCATCAGAACTAGTGGTTGGGCACAAACCCTAAGTGCTAAACCATAAACTTCACCATCTTAATCTCCTTTTTTATGCAACATCCTTGGCTTGATTAAGGATTATTGCACTCTCATAAGCCTTTCTCTTTCTACTTAAGCCAAAACATCACAAATTTTTGGTTTTTTCTTCATCATAAATCAGCTTATTACTCTCTTATAATCTCCTTCAATACCCAATGTCAAAGGACAACACCCAAATTAAAAAGTTTTCTGGAGAGGGAACCCACACTTTGCAAGTCCTTGTCAAGTACAAGATGATGCCCAAAGGTTTCTGGCCATTCATCTCCGGCACTAAGGTTATTGATCAAACTAAGGCTGAAGATATTGAAGATGATGAGAGGGCACAAGCCATCATCATGCTTCATCTTGAGATAAGGCTCTCATTCACCATGTGGACCACCTTCCAATTGCAAAGGAGAAATGGGATGAGCTTGACAAGCTCTATGGAGCTTGTGGTAAGAATTCCAAGATCTCACTTAAAATTAAAATTTTTAGCTTGGAACCCAAAGAGGGAGACGGCATTGGAGCCTTCATCTCTCACTTGAAGGGCCTTATAGCTCAACTTGCATCAGTGAATGCGAGAACGGATGAAGATGATGCAGTGGTTGTTTTGGTAAAAGTAGTCAAGAAGGTGTACCCCACCTTAGTCACCACCTTGAAAAAGAACATGCCTAATCCCACCCTTGAAGGAGTCATTCAATCTTGTCTTGATGAAGAAAAGATGCCAAAGGGAGGAGCCGAATCTTCAAATGCAACAACTTCATCGAATATCGAACAAGCTTTGTCACATCAAGTGATCAAAGTAAGATGTGTCCATTGCAAAAAGGTTGGTCATTTGGCAAATAATTGTTGGATCAAATATCCCAACAAATAATTGTTGGATCAAATATCCCAACAAAATGAAATGTAACAAGTGTAAACAAATGGGACATATCACTTCCAAATGTCCTAACAAAGAGTGAAAGGCTAACTTTGTATCAACCTCTAACTCCACTGAGAAACTCTTTTAAATCTCAATGTAACCACACCTATATTCCTAACCTTGTACGCCTAATGTCAAAAAGGCATCCTATGTCCAATACCAACTATTCCAATTTTTCTCATAGTTGGTATTGGGGGGGGTATTAAGAGACTAAGGTTATGTAAAAGGGGAGGAGAAGGGTGTGTGTGTGAATGGACTTATGGTCCACGAGCTCACCTATTTAAAGGTGGAGCTAGAAGGCATTTTATGAGCATGAAGCTTAGTTGTATTTTGAGCAACTTAATAAGCAAGATTTTTTCTTGTATTTTGTGAGTCTCTCTCCTCCACATATTTGATCTAGCATGAGCACCATGAAATTCTATCATGGTATCTAGAGCTAGGCAACTTGCAAGGTGTAGAACAGGTAAAAAAAGTGGTTTTTAGGGTGCACCTCATCTACCCCCAGCCAGTGGAGGCCCTCTAGCAGCTCGAGGAGGCTGAATTTGTGTGATTTCAACTAAGAACTTAAAGAATACCTCCGGGCGCTCAGGATCGTACAAGCAATTGACGGATTACATTTCTCCTGTCCGCGGCATCTCATCCAGTTTAAATCGGCGCCCATTTTTCTATGCAGCTGCTTGCTGTACGGTACAGCCATTCGCCGTCTGTAGGCGATTATAGGCTATGTGGGCTTAGGGATTTTGAAGCCCATAGTCTCAACTATCTACAGCTTAGAGATCAACCCCAATGACTGCTCCACGCGTGCGTTATAGTTAAAAAACCAGGCTGCTCACTTGGTAGCCATTGAAGCTGCCATTAAAGCTTCAAAATCAAGTGTCCTTTTTGCACTAATCCTTTCCTCTTAGCTTCAAATCTTAAAGTGCTTCTTGAAGGGTTTTGCTCCAGATTCTCTGATGGTGTGGGCATACACCATGAGGTGTTCATAAGCCACATTGTTATCAACTTTCATCAACATCTTCAAGTGCACAAAGCTTCTCAAAGTGGGCTTATAAGCACTAATAGTGTTGATTAACACTAAAAATGAGGCTACTAATCCAGCAAAGGGGAGCCATTCCAAAGTGTTTCTAAACACTTAGAGTGTTCTTAAACACTAATGGTGAATCTAATCACCAATACAAGTGTTATTAGATGCTAGAAAAGTGCTCTTAAGCACTAATAGTGTTGCTAAACACTAATGGTGATCTTAATCACCAAACAAAGTGTTCTTTGACACTAATAAAGCTAATCTCCATCAGAATTACTGGTTGGGCACAAACCCTAAGTGCTAAACCATAAACTTCACCATCTTAATCTCCTTTTTTATGCAACATCCTTGGCTTAATTAAGGATTATTGCACTCTCATAAGCCTTTCTCTTTCTACTTAAGCCAAAACATCACAAATTTTTGGTTTTTTCTTCTTCATAAATCAGCTTATTACTCTCTTATAATCTCCTTCAATACCCAATGTCAAAGGACCACACCCAAATTAAGAAGGTTTCTGGAGAGGGAACCCACACTTTGCAAGTCCTTGTCAAGTACAAGATGATGTCCAAAGGTTTTTGGCCATTCATCTCCGCCACTAAGGTTATTGAACTAAGGCTGAAGATATTGAAGATGATGAGAGGGCACAAGCCATCATCATGCTTCATCTTGAGATAAGGCTCTCATTCACCATGTGGACCACCTTCCAATTGCAAAGGAGAAATGGGATGAGCTTGACAAGCTCTATGGAGCTCGTGGTAAGAATTCCAAGATCTCACTTAAAATTAAAATTTTCAGCTTGGAACCCAAAGAGGGAGACGGCATTGGAGCCTTCATCTCTCACTTGAAGGGCCTTGGGCCTTATAGCTCAACTTGCACCAGTGAATGCGAGAACGGATGAAGATGATGAAGTGGTTGTTTTGGTAAAAGCAGTCAAGAAGATGTACCCCACCTTAGTCACCACCTTGAAAAAGAACATACCTAATCCCACCCTTGAAGGAGTCATTCAATCTTGTCTTGATGAAGAAAAGATGCCAAAGGGAGGAGCTGAACCTTCAAATGCAACAACTTCATCGAATATCGGACAAGCTTTGTCACATCAAGTGATCAAAGTAAGATGTGTCGATTACAAAAAGGTGGGTCATTTGGCAAATAATTGTTGGATCAAATATCCCAACAAAATGAACTGTAACAAGTGTAAACAAACGGGACATATCACTTCCAAATGTCCTAACAAAGAGTGAAAGGCTAACTTTGTATCAACCTCTAACTCCACTGAGAAACTTTTAAATCTCAATGTAACCACACCTATATTCCTAACCTTGTACGCCTAATGTTATAAAGGCATCCTATGTCCAATACCACCTATTCCAATTTTTTTCATAGTTGGTATTGAGGGGGGGTATTAAGAGACTAAGGTTATGTAAAAGGGGAGGAGAATGGTGTGTATGTGAATGGACTTATAGTCCACTAGCTCACCTATTTAAAGGTGGAGCTAGAAGGCATTTTATGAGCATGAAGCTTAGTTGTATTTTGAGCAACTTAATAAGCAAGATTTTTTCTTGTATTTTGTGAGTCTCTCTCCTCCACATATTTGATCTAGCATGAGCACCACGAAATTCTATCATGGTATCTAGAGCTAGGCAACTTGTAAAGTGTAGAATAGGTCAAAAAAGTGGTTTTTAGGGTGCACCTCATCTACCCCCAGCCAGTGGAGGCCCTCTAGCAGCTCGAGGAGGCCGAATCTCAGTGTGGTTTCAACTAAGAACTTAAAGAATACCTCCGGGCGCTCAGGGTCATACAAGCAATTGACGGATTACATTTCTCCTGGCCGCGGCATTTCATTCGGTTCAAATCGGCGCCCATTTTTCTGTGTAGCTGCTTGCTGCTACGGTACAGCCATTCGCCGTCTGTAGGCGATTATAGGCTATGTGGGCTTAGGGCTTTTGAAGCCCATAGTATCAACTATCTATAGCTTAGAGATCAACCCCAAATGACTGCTCCACGCGTGCGCTACAGTTAGAAAACCAGGCTGCTCACTTGGTAGCCATTGAAGCTTCCATTAAAGCTTCAAAATAAAGTGTCCTTTTTGCACTAATCCTTTCCTCTTACCTTCAAATCTCCTAAGTGCTTCTTGAAGTGTTTTGCTCCAGATTCTCTCTTGGTGTGGGCATACACCATGAGCTGTTCATAAGCCTCATTGTTATCAACTTTCATCAACATCTTCAAGTGCACAAAGCTTCTCAAAGTGTGCTTATAAGAACTAATAGTGTTGATTAACACTAAAAATGAGGCTACTAATCCAACAAAGTGGAGCCATTCCAAAGTGTTTCTAAACACTTAGAGTGTTCTTAAACACTAATGGTGAATCTAATCACCAATACAAGTGTTATTAGACGCTAGAAAAGTGCTCTTAAGCACTAATAGTGTTGCTAAACACTAATGGTGATCTTAATCACCAAACAAAGTGTTCTCTGACACTAATAATGGTAATCTCCATCAGAACTAGTGGTTGGGCACAAACCCTAAGTGCTAAACCATAAACTTCACCATCTTAATCTCCTTTTTTATGCAACATCCTTGGCTTGATTAAGGATTATTGCACTCTCATAAGCCTTTCTCTTTCTACTTAAGCCAAAACATCACAAATTTTTGGTTTTTTCTTCTTCATAAATCAGCTTATTACTCTCTTATAATCTCCTTCAATACCCAATGTCAAAGGACCACACCCAAATTAAGAAGTTTTCTGGAGAGGGAACCCACACTTTGCAAGTCCTTGTCAAGTACAAGATGATGTCCAAAGGTTTTTGGCTATTCATCTCCGCCACTAAGGTTATTGATCGTACTAAGGCTAAAGATATTGAAGATGATGAGAGGGCACAAGCCATCATCATGCTTCATCTTGAGATAAGGCTCTCATTCATTCATACCTTCCAATTGCAAAGGAGAAATGGGATGAGCTTGATAAGCTCTATGGAGCTCGTGGTAAGAATTCCAAGATCTCACTTAAAATTAAAATTTTCAGCTTGGAACCCAAAGAGGGAGATGGCATTGGAGCCTTCACTTGAAGGCCCTTATAGCTCAACTTGCATCAGTGAATGCGAGAACGGATATAGATGATGCAGTGGTTGTTTTGGTAAAAGCAGTCAAGAAGGTGTATCCCACCTTAGTCACCACCTTGAAAAAGAACATACCTAATCCCACCCTTGAGGGAGTCATTCAATCTTGTCTTGATGAAGAAAAGATGCCAAAGGGAGGAGCTGAATCTTCAAATGCAACAACTTCATCGAATATCGAACAAGCTTTGTCACATCAAGTGATCAAAGTAAGATGTGTCCATTGCAAAAAGGGGGTCATTTGGCAAATAATTGTTGGATCAAATATCCCAACAAAATGAAATGTAACAAGTGTAAACAAACGGGACATATCACTTCCAAATGTCCTAACAAAGAGTGAAAGGCTAACTTTGTATCAACCTCTAACTCCACTGAGAAACTCTTTTAAATCTCAATGTAACCACACCTATATTCCTAACCTTGTACGCCTAATGTTATAAAGGCATCCTATGTCCAATACCACCTATTCCAATTTTTTTCATAGTTGGTATTGAGGAAGGTATTAAGAGACTAAGGTTATGTAAAAGGGGAGGAGAAGGGTGTGTGTGTGAATGGACTTACGGTCCACTAGCTCACCTATTTAAAGGTGGAGCTAGAAGGCATTTTATGAGCATGAAGCTTAGTTGTATTTTGAGCAACTTAATACGCAAGATTTTGTCTTGTATTTTGTGAGTCTCTCTCCTCCACATATTTGATCTAGCATGAGCACCACGAAATTCTATCATGGTATCTAGAGCTAGGCAACTTGCAAGGTGTAGAATAGGTAAAGAAAGTGGTTTTTAGGGTGCACCTCATCTACCCCCAGCCAGTGGAGGCCCTCTAGCAGCTCGAGGAGGCCGAATCTCAGTGTGATTTCAACTAAGAACTTAAAGAATACCTCCGAGCGCTCAAGGTCATACAAGCAATTGACAGATTACAGTTCTCCTGGCCGCGGCATTTCATCCGGTTCAAATCGGTGCCCGTTTTTCTGTGCAGCTGCTTGCTGCTACGGTACAGCCATTCGCCGTCTGTAGGCTATTATAGGCTGTGGTTATAGGGATTTTGAAGCCCATAGTCTCAACTATCTACAGCTTAGAGATCAACCCCAATGACTGCTCCACGCGTGCGCTACAGTTAAAAAACCAGGCTGCTCACTTGGTAGCCATTGAAGCTTCCATTAAAGCTTCAAAATTAAGTGTCCTTTTTGCACTAATCCTTTCCTCTTAGCTTCAAATCTCTTAAGTGCTTCTTGAAGTGTTTTTCTCGAAATTGTTTTAAATCTCAATGTAACCACACCTATATTCCTAACCTTGAACGCCTAATGTTATAAAGGCATCCTATGTCCAATACCACCTATTCCAATTTTTTTCATAGTTGGTATTGAGGGGGGGTATTAAGAGACTAAGGTTATGTAAAAAGGGAGGAGAAGGGTGTGTGTGTGAATGGACTTATGGTCCACTAGCTCACCTATTTAAAGGTGGAGCTAGAAGGCATTTTATGAGCATGAAGGTTAGTTGTATTTTGAGCAACTTAATAAGCAAGATTTTTTCTTGTATTTTGTGAGTCTCTCTCCTCCACATATTTGATCTAGCATGAGCACCACGAAATTCTATCATGGTATCTAGAGCTAGGCAATTTGCAAGGTGTAGAATAGGTCAAAAAAGTGGTTTTTAGGGTGCACCTCATCTTCCCCCAGCCAGTGGAGGCCATCCAGCAGCTTGAGGAGGCCAAATCTCGGTGTGATTTCAACTAAGGACTTGAAGAACACCTCCGGGCGCTCAGGGTCGTACAAGAAATTGACGGATTACATCTCTCCTTGCCGCGGCATTTCATCTGGTTCAAATCGGTGCTCATTTTTCTGCGCAGCTGCTTGCTGCTACAGTACAGCCATTCGCCGTCTGTAGGCGATTATAGGCTATGTGGGCTTAGTGATTTTGAAGTCCATAGTCTCAACTATCTACAGCTTAGAGATCAACCCCAATGACTGCTCCACGCGTGCGCTACAGTTAAAAAACCAGGCTGCTCACTTGCTAGCCATTGAAAGCTTCAAAATCAAGTGTCCTTTTTGCACTAATCCTTTCCTCTTAGCTTCAAATCTCTTAAGTGCTTCTTGAAGTGTTTTGCTCCAGATTCTCTGATGGTGTGGGCATACACCATGAGGTGTTCATAAGCCTCATTGTTATCAAGTTTCATCAACATCTTCAAGTGCACAAAGCTTCTCAAAGTGTGCTTATAAGCACTAATAGTATTGATTAACACTAATGAGGCTACTAATCCAGCAAAGGGGAGTCATTCCAAAGTGTTTCTAAACACTTAGAGTGTTCTTAAACTCTAATGGTGAATCTAATCACCAATACAAGTGTCATTAGATGTTAGAAAAGTGCTCTTAAGCACTAATAGTATTGCTAAACACTAATGGTGATCTTAATCACCAAACAAAGTGTTCTTTGACACTAATAATGGTAATCTCTATCAGAATTAGTGGTTGGGCACAAACCCTAAGTGCTAAACCATAAACTTCACCATCTTAATCTCCTCTTTTATGCAACATCCTTGGCTTGATTAAGGATTATTGCACTCTCATAAGCCTTTCTCTTTCTACTTAAGCCAAAACATCACAAATTTTTGGTTTTTTCTTCTTCATAAATCAGCCCATTACTCTCTTATAATCTCCTTCAATACCCAATGTCAAAGGACAACACCCAAATTAAGAAGTTTTCTGGAGAGGGAATCCACACTTTGCAAGTCCTTGTCAAGTACAAGATGATGTCCAAAGGTTTTTGGCCATTCATCTCCGGCACTAAGGTTATTGATCGAACTAAGGCTGAAGATATTGAAGATGATGAGAGGGAACAAGCCATCATCATGCTTCACCTTGAGATAAGGCTCTCATTCACCATGTGGACCACCTTCCAATTGCAAAGGAGAAATGGGATGAGCTTGACAAGCTCTATGGAGCTCGTGGTAAGAATTCCAAGATCTCACCTAAATAAAAAATTCTAACCTTGGAACCCAAAGAGGGAGACGGCATTGGAGCCTTCATCTCTCACTTGAAGGGCCTTATAGCTCAACTTGCATCAGTGAATGCGAGAACGGATAAAGATGATGCAGTAGTTGTTTTGCTAAAAGCAGTCAAGAAGTTGTACCCCATCTTAGGCACCACCTTGAAAAAGAACATACCTAATCCCACCCTTGAAGGAGTCATTCATTCTTGTCTTGAGGAAGAAAAGAGGCCAAAGGGAGGAGCTGAATCTTCAAATGCAACAACTTCATCGAATATTGAATAAGCTTTGTCACATCAAGTGATCAAAGTAAGATGTGTCCATTGCAAAAAGGTGGGTCATTTGGCAAATAATTGTTGGATCAAATATCCCAACAAAATGAAATGTAACAAGTGTAAACAAACGGGACATATCACTTCCAAATGTCCTAACAAAGAGTGAAAGGCTAACTTTGTATCAACCTCTAACTCCACTGAGAAACTCTTTTAAATCTCAATGTAACCACACCTATATTCCTAACCTTGTACGCCTAATGTCAAAAAGGCATCCTATGTCCAATACCACCTATTCCAATTTTTCTCATAGTTGGTATTGAGGGGGGGTATTAAGAGACTAAGGTTATGTAAAAGGGGAGGAGAAGGGTGTGTGTGTGAATGGACTTATGGTCCACTAGCTCACCTATTTAAAGGTGGAGCTAGAAGGCATTTTATGAGCATGAAGCTTAGTTGTATTTTGAGCAACTTAATAAGCAAGATTTTTTCTTGTATTTTGTGAGTCTCTCTCCTCCACATATTTGATCTAGCATGAGCACCACAAAATTCTAACATGGTATCTAGAGCTAGGCAACTTGCAAGGTGTAGAATAGGTCAAAAAAGTGGTTTTAAGGGTGCACCTCATCTACCCCCAGCCAGTGGTTGTTTTGCTAAAAGCAGTCAAGAAGGAGTACCCCACCTTAGTCACCACCCTAAAGAACATACCTAATCCCACCCTTGAAGGAGTCATTCAATCTTGTCTTGATGAAGAAAAGAGGCCAAAGGGAGGAGCTAAATCTTCAAATGCAACAACTTCAAAAAATATCGAACAAGCTTTGTCACATCAAGTAATCAAAGTAAGATGTGTCCATTGCAAAAAGGTGGGTCATTTGGCAAATAATTGTTGGATCAAATATCCCAACAAAATGAAATGTAACAAGTGTAAATAAACAGGACATATCACTTCCAAATGTCCTAACAAAGAGTCAGAGGCTAACTTTGTATCGGCCTCTAACTCCACTAAGAAATTGTTTTAAATCTCAATGTAACCACACCTATATTCCTAACCTTGAACGCCTAATGTTATAAAGGCATCCTATGTCCAATACCACCTATTCAAATTTTTTTCATAGTTGGTATTGAGGGGAGGTATTAAGAGACTAAGGTTATGTAAAAGGGGAGAAGAAGGGTGTGTGTGTGTGAATGGACTTATGGTCCACTAGCTCACCTATTTAAAGGTGGAGCTAGAAGGCATTTTATGAGCATGAAGCTTAGTTGTATTTTGAGCAACTTAATAAGCAAGATTTTTTCTTGTATTTTGTGAGTCTCTCTCCTCCACATATTTGATCTAGCATGAGCACCATGAAATTCTATCATGGTATCTAGAGCTAGGCAATTTTCAAGGTGTAGAATAGGTCAAAAAAGTGCTTTTTTGTACACCTCATCTACCCCCAGCCAGTGGAGGCCATCCAGCAGCTTGAGGAGTCCGAATCTCGACGTGATTTCAACTAAGAACTTGAAGAAGACCTCCGGGCACTAAGGGTCGTACAAGCAATTGACGGATTACATCTCTCCTAGCCGTGGCATTTCATCTGGTTCAAATTGGTGCTCGTTTTTCTACGCAGCCTTGCTGCTACAGTACAGCCATTCGCCGTATTAATCTCCTTTTTTATGCAACATCCTTGGCATGATTAAGGAATATTGATGTCAAAGGACAACACCCAAATTAAGAAGTTTTCTGCAGAGGGAATCCACACTTTGCAAGTCCTTGTCAAGTACAAGATGATGTCCAAAGGCTTTCGGCCATTCATCTCCCGCACTAAGGTTATTGATCGAACTAAGGCTGCAGATATTGAAGATGATGAGAGGGAACAAGCCATCATCATGCTTCACCTTGAGATAAGGCTCTCATTCACCATGTGGACCACCTTCCAATTGCAAAGGAGAAATGGGATGAGCTTGACAAGCTCTATGGAGCTCGTGGTAAGAATTCCAAGATCTCACTTAAATATAAAATTTTAACCTTGGAACCCAAAGAGGGAGACGGCATTGGAGCCTTCATCTCTCACTTGAAGGGCCTTATAGCTCAACTTGCATCAGTGAATGCGAGAACGGATATAGATGATGCAGTGGTTGTTTTGCTAAAAGCAGTCAAGAAGGTGTACCCCATCTTAGGCACCACCTTGAAAAAGAACATACCTAATCCCACCCTTGAAGGAGTCATTCATTCTTGTCTTGAGGAAGAAAAGAGGCCAAAGGGAGGAGCTGAATCTTCAAATGCAATAACTTCATCGAATATTGAACAAGCTTTGTCACATCAAGTGATCAAAGTAAGATGTGTCCATCGCAAAAAGGTGGGTCATTTGGCAAATAATTGTTGGATCAAATATCCCAACAAAATGAAATGTAACAAGTGTAAACAAACGGGACATATCACTTCCAAATGTCATAACAAAGAGTCAAAGGCTAACTTTGTATCAGCCTCTAACTCCACTGAGAAATTGTTTTAAATCTCAATGTAACCACTATTCCTAACCTTGTATGCCTAATGTTATAAAGGCATCCTATGTCCAATACCACCTATTCCAATTTTTTTCATAGTTGGTATTGAGGGGGGTTATTAAGAGACTAAGGTTATGTAAAAGGGGAGGAGAAGGGTGTGTGTGTGAATGGACTTATGGTCCACTAGCTCACCTATTTAAAGGTGGAGCTAGAAGGCATTTTATGAGCATGAAGCTTAGTGGTATTTTGTGCAACTTTATAAGCAAGATTTTTTCTTGTATTTTGTGAGTCTCTCTCCTCCACATATTTGATCTAGCATGAGCACCACAAAATTCTAACATGGTATCTAGAGCTAGGCAACTTGCAAGGTGTAGAATAGGTCAAAAAAGTGGTTTTTAGGGTGCACCATCTACCCCCCAGCCAGTGGAGGCCCTCCAGCAGCTTGAGGAGGCCGAATCTCGACGTGATTTCAACTAATAACTTGAAGAAGACCTCCGGGCGCTCAAGGTCATACAAGCAATTGACAGATTATATCTCTCCTAGCCGCGACATTTCATCTGGTTCAAATCGGTGCACGTTTTTCTGCGCAGCTGCTTGCTGGCGTACAGCCATTCGCCGTCTCCAGGCGATTATAGGTTATGTGGGCTTAGGGATTTTGAAGCCCATAGTCTCAACTATCTACAGCGCAGAGATCAGCCCCAATGGCTGCTCCATGCGTGCGTTACAGTTAAAAAACTAGGCTGCTCACTTGGTAGCCATTGAAGCTTCCATTAAAGCTTCAAAATCAAGTGTCCTTTTTGCACTAATCCTTTCCTCTTAGCTTCAAATCTCTTAAGTGCTTCTTGAAGTGTTTTGCTCGAGATTCTCTGATGGTGTGGGCATACACCATGAGGTGTTCATAAGCCTCATTGTTATCAACTTTCATCAACATCTTCAAGTGCACAAAGCTTCTCAAAGTGTGCTTATAAGCACTAATAGTGTTGATTAACACTAATGAGACTACTAATCCAGCAAAGGGGAGCCATTCCAAAGTGTTTCTAAACACTAATGACGAATCTTATCACCAATACAAGTGTTATTAGACTTTAGAAAAGTGCTCTTAAGCACTAATAGTGTTGCTAAACACTAATGGTGATCTTAATCACCAAACAAAGTGTTCTTTAATAAAGCTAATCTCCATCACAAATTAGTGGTTGGGCACAAACCCTAAGTGCTAAACCATAAACTTCACCATATTAATCTCCTTTTTTATGAAACATCCTTGGCTTGATTAAGGATTATTGATGTCAAAGGACAACACCCAAATTAAGAAATTTTCTGGAGAGGGAACCCACACTTTGCAAGTCCTTGTCAAGTACAAGATGATGTCCAAAGGTTTTTGGCCATTCATCCCCGGCACTAAGGTTATTGATCAAACTAAGGCTGAAGATATTGAAGATGATGAGAGGGCACAAGCCATCATCATGCTTCATCTTGAGATAAGGCTCTCATTCACCATGTGGACCACCTTCCAATTGCAAAGGAGAAATGGGATGAGCTTGACAAGCTCTATGGAGCTCGTGGTAAGAATTCCAAGATCTCACTTAAAATTAAAATTTTCAGCTTGGAACCCAAAGAGGGAGACGGCATTGGAGCCTTCATCTCTCACTTGAAGGGCCTTATAGCTCAACTTGCATCAGTGAATTTGAGAACGGATGAAGATGATGCAGTGGTTGTTTTGCTAAAAGCAGTCAAGAAGGAGTACCCCACCTTAGTCACCACCCTGAAGAACATACCTAATCCCACCCTTGAAGGAGTCATTCAATCTTGTCTTGATGAAGAAAAGAGGCCAAAGGGAGGAGCTGAATCTTCAAATGCAACAACTTCATCGAATATCGGACAAGCTTTATCACATCAAGTGATCAAAGTAAGATGTGTCCATTGCAAAAAGGTGGGTCATTTGGCAAATAATTGTTGGATCAAATATCCCAACAAAATGAAATGTAACAAGTGTAAATAAACGGGACATATCACTTCCAAATGTCCTAACAAAGAGTCAGAGGCTAACTTTGTATCGGCCTCTAACTCCACTAAGAAATTGTTTTAAATCTCAATGTAACCACACCTATATTCCTAACCTTGAACGCCTAATGTTATAAAGGCATCCTATGTCCAATACCACCTATTCAAATTTTTTTCTCATAGTTGGTATTGAGGGGGGGTATTAAGAGACTAAGGTTATGTAAAAGGGGAGAAGAAGGGTGTGTGTGTGAATGGACTTATGGTCCACTAGCTCACCTATTTAAAGGTGGAGCTAGAAGGCATTTTATGAGCATGAAGCTTAGTTGTATTTTGAGCAACTTAATAAGCAAGATTTTTTCTTGTATTTTGTGAGTCTCTCTCCTCCACATATTTGATCTAGCATGAGCACCATGAAATTCTATCATGGTATCTAGAGCTAGGCAATTTTCAAGGTGTAGAATAGGTCAAAAAAGTGCTTTTTTTTGTACACCTCATCTACCCCCAGCCACCAGTGGAGGCCATCCAACCAGCAGCTTGAGGAGTCCGAATCTCAGCGTGATTTCAACTAAGAGCTTGAAGAAGACCTCCGGGCACTAAGGGTCGTACAAGCAATTGACGGATTACATCTCTCCTGGCCGCGGCATTTCATCTGGTTCAAATCAGTGCTCGTTTTTCTGCGCAGCCTTGCTGCTACGGTACAGCCATTCGCCGTATTAATCTCCTTTTTTATGCAACATCCTTGGCATGATTAAGGAATATTGATGTCAAAGGACAACACCCAAATTAAGAAGTTTTCTGCAGAGGGAATCCACACTTTGCAAGTCCTTGTCAAGTACAAGATGATGTCCAAAGGTTTTCGGCCATTCATCTCCCGCACTAAGGTTATTGAGGCTGAAGATATTGAAGATGATGAGAGGGCACAAGCCATCATCATGCTTCACCTTGAGATAAGGCTCTCATTCACCATGTGGACCACCTTCCAATTGCAAAGGAGAAATGGGATGAGCTTGACAAGCTCTATGGAGCTCGTGGTAAGAATTCCAAGATCTCACTTAAATATAAAATTTTAACCTTGGAACCCAAAGAGGGAGACGGCATTGGAGCCTTCATCTCTCACTTGAAGGGCCTTATAGCTCAACTTGCATCAGTGAATGCGAGAACGGATATAGATGATGCAGTGGTTGTTTTGCTAAAAGCAGTCAAGAAGGTGTACCCCATCTTAGGCACCACCTTGAAAAAGAACATAGCTAATCCCACCCTTGAAGGAGTCATTCATTCTTGTCTTGAGGAAGAAAAGAGGCCAAAGGGAGGAGCTGAATCTTCAAATGCACAAGTGATCAAAGTAAGATGTGTCCATCGCAAAAAGGTGGGTCATTTGGCAAATAATTGTTGGATCAAATATCCCAACAAAATGAAATGTAACAAGTGTAAACAAACGGGACATATCACTTCCAAATGTCATAACAAAGAGTCAAAGGCTAACTTTGTATCAGCCTCTAACTCCACTGAGAAATTGTTTTAAATCTCAATGTAACCACACCTATATTCCTAACCTTGTACGCCTAATGTTATAAAGGCATCCTATGTCCAATACCACCTATTCCAATTTTTTTCATAGTTGGTATTGAGGGGGGTTATTAAGAGACTAAGGTTATGTAAAAGGGGAGGAGAAGGGTGTGTGTGTGAATGGACTTATGGTCCACTAGCTCACCTATTTAAAGGTGGAGCTAGAAGGCATTTTATGAGCATGAAGCTTAGTTGTATTTTGAGCAACTTAATAAGCAAGATTTTTTCTTGTATTTTGTGAGTCTCTCTCCTCCACATATTTGATCTAGCATGAGCACCACAAAATTCTAACATGGTATCTAGAGCTAGGCAACTTGCAAGGTGTAGAATAGGTCAAAAAGTGGTTTTTAGGGTGCACCTCATCTACCCCCAGCCAGTGGAGGCCCTCCAGCAGCTTGAGGAGGCCGAATCTCGGCGTGATTTCAACTAATAACTTGAAGAAGACCTCCGAGCGCTCACGGTCGTACAAGCAATTGACAAATTACATCTCTCCTAGCTGCGACATTTCATCTGGTTCAAATCGGTGCCCGTTTTTTTGCGCAGCTGCTTGCTGCTGCCGTACAGCCATTCGCCGTCTCCAGGCGATTATAGGTTATGTGGGCTTAGGGATTTTGAAGCCCATAGTCTCAACTATCTATAGCGCAGAGATCAGCCCCAATGGCTGCTCCATGCGTGCGCTACAGTTAAAAAACCAGGCTGCTCACTTGGTAGCCATTGAAGCTTCCATTAAAGCTTCAAAATCAAGTGTCCTTTTTGCACTAATCCTTTCCTCTTAGCTTCAAATCTCTTAAGTGCTTCTTGAAGTGTTTTGCTCCAGATTCTCTGATGGTGTGGGCATACACCATGAGGTGTTCATAAGCCTCATTGTTATCAACTTTCATCAACATCTTCAAGTGCACAAAGCTTCTCAAAGTGTGCTTATAAGCACTAATAGTATTGATTAACACTAATGAGACTACTAATCCAGCAAGGAGAGCCATTCCAAAGTGTTTCTAAACACTTAGAGTGTTCTTAAACACTAATGACGAATCTAATCACCAATATAAGTGTCATTAGACTTTAGAAAAGTACTCTTAAGCACTAATAGTGTTGCTAAACACTAATGGTGATCTTAATCACCAAACAAAGTGTAATTTAATAAAGCTAATCTCCATCAGAATTAGTGGTTGGGCACAAACCCTAAGTGCTAAACCATAAACTTCACCATATTAATCTCCTTTTTTATGCAACATCCTTGGCATGATTAAGGAATATTGATGTCAAAGGACAACACCCAAATTAAGAAGTTTTCTGCAGAGGGAATCCACACTTTGCAAGTCCTTGTCAAGTACAAGATGATGTCCAAAGGTTTTTGGCCATTCATCTCTGGCACTAAGGTTATTGATCGAACTAAGGCTGAAGATATTGAAGATGATGAGAGGGCACAAGCCATCATCATGCTTCATCTTGAGATAAGGCTCTCATTCACCATGTGGACCACCTTCCAATTGCAAAGGAGAAATGGGATGAGCTTGACAAGCTCTATGGAGCTCGTGGTAAGAATTCCAAGATCTCACTTAAAATTAAAATTTTCAACTTGGAACCCAAAGAGGGAGACGGCATTGGAGCCTTCATCTCTTACTTGAAGGGCCTTATAGCTCAACTTGCATCAGTGAATGCGAGAACGCATGAAGATGATGAAGTGGTTGTTTTGCTAAAAGCAGTCAAGAAGGTGTACCCCACCTTAGTCACCACCCTGAAGAACATTCCTAATCCCACCCTTGAAGGAGTCATTCAATCTTGTCTTGATGAAGAAAAGAGGCCAAAGGGAGGAGCTAAATCTTCAAATGCAACAACTTCATCAAATATCGAACAAGCTTTTTCACCAAACAAAGTGTTCTTTGACACTAATAAAGGTAATCTCCCCATCAGAATTAGTGGTTGGGCACAAACCCTAAGTGCTAAACCATAAACTTCACCATCTTAATCTCCTTTTTTATGCAACATCCTTGGCTTGATTAAGGATTATTGCACTCTCATAAGCCTTTCTCTTTATACTTAAGCCAAAACATCACAAATTTTTGGTTTTTTCTTCTTCATAAATCAGCCCATTACTCTCTTATAATCTCCTTCAATACCCAATGTCAAAGGACAACACCCAAATTAAGAAGTTTTCTGGAGAGGGAATCCACACTTTGCAAGTCCTTGTCAATAAGTACAAGATGATGTCCAAAGGTTTTTGTCCATTCATCTCCGCGGCACTAAGGTTATTGATCGAACTAAGGCTGAAGATATTGAAGATGATGAGAGGGCACAAGCCATCATCATGCTTCATCTTGAGATAAGGCTCTCATTCACCATGTGGACCACCTTCCAATTGTAAAGAAGAAATGGGATGAGCTTGACAAGCTCTATGGAGCTCGTGGTAAGAATTCTAAGATCTCACTTAAAATTTAAATTTTCAGCTTGGAACCCAAAGAGGGAGACGGCATTGGAGCCTTCATCTCTCACTTGAAGGGCCTTATAGCTCAACTTGCATCAGTGAATGCGAGAATGGATGAAGATGATGCAGTGGTTGTTTTGCTAAAAGCAGTCAAGAAGGTGTACCCCACCTTAGTCACCACCCTGAAGAACATACCTAATCCCACCCTTGAAGGAGTCATTCAATCTTGTCTTGATGAAGAAAAGAGGCCAAAGGGAGGAGCTGAATCTTCAAATGCAACAACTTCATCAAATATCGAACAAGCTTTGTCACATCAAGTGATCAAAGTAAGATGTGTTCCCATTGCAAAAAGGTGGGTCATTTGGCAAATAATTGTTGGATCAAATATCCCAACAAAATGAAATGTAACAAGTGTAAACAAACGGGACATATCACTTCCAAATGTCATAACAAAGAGTCAGAGGCTTACTTTGTATCAGCCTCTAACTCCACTGAGAAATTGTTTTAAATCTCAATGTAACCACACCTATATTCCTAACCTTGTACGCCTAATGTTATAAAGGCATCCTATGTCCAATACCACCTATTCCAATTTTTTTCATAGTTGGTATTGAGGGGGGTTATGAAGAGACTAAGGTTATGTAAAAGGGGAGGAGAAGGGTGTGTGTGTGAATGGACTTATGGTCCAGTAGCTCACCTATTTAAAGGTGAAGCTAGAAGGCATTTTATGAGCATGAAGCTTAGTTGTATTTTGAGCAACTTAATAAGAAAGATTTTTTCTTGTATTTTGTTTCTCTCTCCTCCACATATTTGATCTAGCATGAGCACCACGAAATTCTATCATGGTATCTAGAGCTAGGCAACTTGCAAGGTGTAGAATAGGTCAAAAAAAGTGGTTTTTAGGGTGCACCTCATCTACCCCCAGTCAGTGGAGGCCGTCCAGCAGCTTGAGGAGGCCGAATCTCCGCATGATTTCAACTAAGAACTTGAAGAAGACCTCCGGGAGCTCAGGGTTGTACAAGCAATTGACAGATTACATCTCTCCTGGCCGCGGAGTTTCATCTGGTTCAAATCGGTGCTCATTTTTCTGCGCAGCTGCTTGCTGCTACGGTACAGCCATTCGGCAGTGTCTAGGCGCTTATAGGCTATGTGGGCTTAGGGCTTTTGAAGCCCATAGTCTCAACCATCTACAGCTTAGAGATCAACCCCAATGACTGCTCCACGCATGCGCTACAGTTAAAAAACCAGACTGCTCACTTGCTAGCCATTGAAGCTTCCATTAAAGCTTCAAAATCAAGTGTCCTTTTTGCACTAATCCTTTCCTCTTAGCTTCAAATCTCTTAAGTGCTTCTTGAAGTGTTTTGCTCCAGATTCTCTGATGGTGTGGGCATACACCATGAGGTGTTCATAAGCCTCATTGTTATCAACTTTCATCAACATCTTCAAGTGCACAAAGCTTCTCAAAGTGTGCTTATAAGCACTAATAGTGTTGATTAACACTAATGAGACTACTAATCCAGCAAGGAGAGCCATTCCAAAGTGTTTCTAAACACTTAGAGTGTTCTTAAACACTAATTGTGAATCTAATCACCAATACAATTATCATTAGATGCTAGAAAAGTGCTCTTAAGCACTAATAGTGTTGCTAAACACGAATGGTGATCTTAATCACCGAACAAAGTGTTCTTTGACACTAATAAAGGTAATCTCCATCAGAATTAGTGGTTGGGCACAAACCCTAAGTGCTAAACCATAAACTTCACCATCTTAATCTCCTTTTTTATTCAACATCCTTGGCTTGATTAAGGATTATTGCACACTCATAAGCCTTTCTCTTTCTACTTAAGCCAAAACATCACAAATTTTTGGTTTTTTCTTCTTCATAAATCAGCCCATTACTCTCTTATAATCTCCTTCAATACCCAATGTCAAAGGACAACACCCAAATTAAGAAGTTTTCTGGAGAGGGAATCCACACTTTGCAAGTCCTTGTCAATAAGTACAAGATGATGTCCAAAGGTTTTTGTCCATTCATCTCCGCGGCACTAAGGTTATTGATCGAACTAAGGCTGAAGATATTGAAGATGATGAGAGGGCACAAGCCATCATCATGCTTCATCTTGAGATAAGGCTCTCATTCACCATGTGGACCACCTTCCAATTGTAAAGAAGAAATGGGATGAGCTTGACAAGCTCTACGGAGCTCGTGGTAAGAATTCCAAGATCTCACTTAAAATTAAAATTTTCAGCTTGGAACCCAAAGAGGGAGACGGCATTGGAGCCTTCATCTCTCACTTGAAGGGCCTTATAGCTCAACTTGCATCAGTGAATGCGAGAATGGATGAAGATGATGCAGTGGTTGTTTTGCTAAAAGCAGTCAAGAAGGTGTACCCCACCTTAGTCACCACCCTGAAGAACATACCTAATCCCACCCTTGAAGGAGTCATTCAATCTTGTCTTGATGAAGAAAAGAGGCCAAAGGGAGGAGCTGAATCTTCAAATGCAACAACTTCATCAAATATCGAACAAGCTTTGTCACATCAAGTGATCAAAGTAAGATGTGTCCCCATTGCAAAAAGGTGGGTCATTTGGCAAATAATTGTTGGATCAAATATCCCAACAAAATGAAATGTAACAAGTGTAAACAAACGGGACATATCACTTCCAAATGTCATAACAAATAGTCAGAGGCTTACTTTGTATCAGCCTCTAACTCCACTGAGAAATTGTTTTAAATCTCAATGTAACCACACCTATATTCCTCACCTTGTACACCTAATGTTATAAAGGCATCCTATGTCCAATACCACCTATTCCAATTTTTTTCATAGTTGGTATTGAGGGGGGTTATGAAGAGACTAAGGTTATGTAAAAGGGGAGGAGAAGGGTGTGTGTGTGAATGGACTTATGGTCCACTAGCTCACCTATTTAAAGGTGGAGCTAGAAGGCATTTTATGAGCATGAAGCTTAGTTGTATTTTGAGCAACTTAATAAGCAAGATTTTTTCTTGTATTTTGTGTCTCTCTCCTCCACATATTTGATCTAGCATGAGCACCACGAAATTCTATCATGGTATCTAGAGCTAGGCAACTTGCAAGGTGTAGAATAGGTCAAAAAAAGTGGTTTTTAGGGTGCACCTCATCTACCCCCAGCCAGTGGAGGCCCTCCAGCAGCTTAAGGAGGCCGAATCTCGGCGTGATTTCAACTAATAACTTGAAGAAGACCTCCGAGCGCTCAGGGTCATACAAGCAATTGACGGATTACATCTCTCCTGGCCGCGGCATTTCATCTGGTTCAAATCGATGCCCGTTTTTCTACGCAGCTGCTTGCTGCTGCCGTACAGCCATTCATCGTCTCCAGAGGCTATGTGGACTTAGGGATTTTGAAGCCCATAGTCTCAACTATCTATAGTGTAGAGATCAGCCCCAATGGCTGCTCCACGCGTGCGCTACAGTCAAAAAACCAGGCTGCTCACTTGGTAGCCATTGAAGCTTCCATTAAAGTTTCAAAATCAAGTGTCCTTTTTGCACTAATCCTTTCCTCTTAGCTTCAAATCTCTTAAGTGCTTCTTGAAGTGTTTTGCTCCAGATTCTCTGATGTTGTAGGCATACACCATGAGGTGTTCATAAGCCTCATTGTTATCAACTTTCATCAACATCTTCAAGTGCACAAAGCTTCTCAAAATATGCTTATAAGCACTAATAGTTTTGATTAACACTAATGAGGCTACTAATCCAACAAAGGGAAGCCATTCCAAAGTGTTTCTAAATACTAAGAGTTTTCTTAAACACTAATGGTGAATCTAATCATTAATACAAGTGTCATTAGACACTAGAAAAATGCTCTTAAGCACTAATAGTGTTGCTAAACACTAATGGTGATCTTTATCACCGAACAAAGTGTTCTTTGACACTAATAAAGCTAATCTCCATCAAAATTAGTGGTTGGGTACAAACCCTAAGTGCTAAACCATAAACTTCACCGTCTTAATCTCCTTTTTTATGCAACATCCTTGGCTTGATTAAGGATTGTTGCACTCTCATAAGCCTTTCTCTTTCTACTTAAGCCAAAACATCACAAATTTTTGGTTTTTTCTTCTTCATAAATCAGTCCATTACTCTCTTATAATCTCCTTCAATACCCAATGTCAAAGGACAACACCCAAATCAAGAAGTTCTCTAGAGAGGGCTTCCACACTTGGCAAGTCCTTGTCAAGTACAAGATGATGTCCAAAGGTTATTGGCCATTCATCTCCGGCACTAAGGTTATTGATCGAACTAAGGCTGAAGATATTGAAGATGATGAGAGGGCACAAGCCATCATCATGCTTCATCTTGAGATAAGGCTCTCATTCACCATGTGGACCACCTTCCAATTGCAAAGGAGAAATGGGATGAGCTTGATAAGCTCTATGGAGCTCGTGGTAAGAATTCCAAGATCTCACTTAAAATTAAAATTTTCAGCTTGGAACCCAAAGAGGGAGACGGCATTGGAGCCTTCATCTCTCACTTGAAGGGCCTTATAGCTCAACTTGCATCAGTGAATTTGAGAACGGATGAAGATGATGCAGTGGTTGTTTTGCTAAAAGCAGTCAAGAAGGTGTGCCCCACCTTAGTCACCACCCTGAAGAACATACCTAATCCCACCCTTGAAGGAGTCATTTAATCTTGTCTTGATGAAGAAAAGAGGCCAAAGGGAGGAGCTGAAACTTCAAATGCAACAACTTCATCAAATATCGAACAAGCTTTGTCACATCAAGTGATCAAAGTAAGATGTGTCCCCATTGCAAAAAGGTGGGTCATTTGGCAAATAATTGTTGGATCAAATATCCCAACAAAATGAAATGTAACAAGTGTAAACAAATGGGACATATCACTTCCAAATGTCCTAACAAAGAGTCAGAGGCTAACTTTGTATCAGCCTCTAACTCCACTGAGAAATTGTTTTAAATCTCAATGTAACACACCTATATTCCTAACCTTGAACGCCTAATGTTATAAAGGCATCCTATGTCCAATACCACCTATTCCAATTTTTTTCATAGTTGGTATATTGAGGGGGAGTATTAAGAGACTAAGGTTATGTAAAAGGGGAGGAGAAGGGTGTGTGTGTGAATGGACTTATGGTCCACTAGCTCACCTATTTAAAGGTGGAGCTAGAAGGCATTTTATGAGCATGAAGCTTAGTTGTATTTTGAGCAACTTAATAAGCAAGATTTTTCTTGTATTTTGTGAGTCTCTCTCCTCCACATATTTGATCTAGCATGAGCACCACAAAATTAACACATTTCAGTTAGGCAAGAGCCTATTCAAAGAACCAATAGAGGTAACCCCACTGGAACCAGTAGTGCTAATGTATTTAAGATGGGGAGATAAGACAATAGGGCCTCAAGCAGCATACCAGCATGTACCGGTGTATATGGATAATACTAGTATATGAGAAGTATTAGGTTAATCCAAAGAACCAAGATAATAACCCTAGTTGAACCAATACTGCCAATACATTTAGGATGGGGAGGTTCGAGAATGGTCAAAGCCCACGAGACATTAAGACCTCAAGTGTACCAATATGTCATGGAGCACCAATATATGGATACCCAATGATGCATTCATGCTTCATACCCCCATGAACAACCATTATGTGGATACCAATGATGCATTCATGCTTTGTACCCCCATGAACAACTAGTATATGGATACCAATGATGCATTCATGCTTTGTACCCCCATGAAAAACTAGTATATGGATACCCTGTAAACAACCAGTATATGGATACCCAATTAATGCATTCATGCGTTCATGCTTTGAACCCCCACAACAACCAAGAGAAGCATATTTTTTAGTGTGCTAGCCTATGGATATGTGGGATCATCCTCTATACACACGTACCTCTCCCAGAATGGAACTCAAGTACATGGATGTAATGGCTCAATAGCAAATTATGAAAAACTTCCGTCAACACTATCAACATATCAAATCACTTACAAAACATCAATAGAGGGACTACATCTTATAGCTTGGTATTTAGACTAGGTACAATTCTCCCTATAGAATTCATGATCCCAACTTTAAGGGTAGCAAAACAAATGGAAGAACGACTCATAGAACTCAAAAAACTGGATGAGGCCGGGCTACACTCATTAGTGGTGGGCAAGTATGCTGAAAAGAAAAGGAGAAAAAGGAGAAAACTGGATGAGGCCGGGCTACACTCATTAGTGGGCAAGTATGCTGAAAAGAAAAGGAGAAAAAGATGGTTCGATATGAACATCAACAAAGACGTCCAAGGTAGGGGATAACCTTAAGAAAAACAAATCAAAACTCAAACTTAGAGGGACGGCTCCTTTAAGGATCTATACAATGACTTCGTGGAGCTGTCCACTTAGAAACATTGTGGATGCGGTCCTTCCTCAATGGGAGTAAGTTCTATGGTCCTCTCTTCTAGAGGAAAAACTAGAAGCCATCGACCAAGATGAGGAAACAAAAAAGCAGGAAATAGAAAGGGAAATTTATAGACTTGATGCAAAGCCAAGGCTTGCAAGAAGAAAGCTAAATAGCAAAGAGGTATTCTACTTGTCCACATGGCTAATGTAGACACCGAGGATGGAGAAGAAGATATGAAGCTTGCAAGGCTTTTCTTGGACTTTCCCACCACTACAAAGGGTACTCAACATTGGAGCAAGAAGAAACCTCATGTCCTATTAAACATGGATCTTGTTAGGCAAACCACTCCTTCAGAACACAAATGCCTCAATGCAAATTATTTCAGCATTGTATAATGAATGTGAAGTTGTTGTAAAACTTAAGTTCCACATAAACTCTTATCCCGTGGAGATAGTTTCTTTGTCATGAGACTGCAAGAGCTATGCCGCCAGAAGAAATCCTCCTTAGGAGAGGATGGATTGCTAAACATGACTGTAGCATTAACTGGCAGATAAGAACTACAACTATCAAATTCAAGCAAAGAACCATGAGTGTCCTTATGCAAAAGGAGAACCAAGAAAACTCTCCTCGAAGATCCAAAAATTTCTCATGCTATTACAAGTAGGTCCAACCAAGCTAGTAAGTTTGATCATCTGCAAACTCCAAGCCTCATCAAAACAACCCCAACCTTTCACAGTTATATTACAAATATGGGCCAATAAGCCAAAAGCCGAACCTAAGGTAGAGAAGCCCAAGCCAAATCCAAGGAGAAACCATAATAGAAACTAAAAAATAGTCAAAGAACTAACACTCCATGCTGCCTCCACTCCACCAACACCATTACCTAGGGGTAACTTTGACAAGTATGGGTACCCAAAGTTTCAACAATTCTAGTTGGAGAAAGCACCAGACAAAGAAATGATCCAATCACCCAAGGATGGATAACCATAAAATGGTCCCTTAAGCCCCAAGGTCATTATCAAGGATAAGACTTGATTTGGTGGCCAAAGATAAAGCCAGCAAAGGGAGGCCATCAATAATAGAGCACGAGGGTCAAGGTATATCAAAAATCAAAATCGTGCTCAAAGAGCCAATCCACAAGCAAGCTAGGCCACATCAGAAATGGATAAATAAAAGGACTAAAAAGGGTAAGGCTAAGGTAGAATAATGTTTGACCGAGGAGAAGCAAGAAAAATTCCAAAGGAAAATTCAAGATCTCTCCTCAACCTCTAGCATGAAGCAAGTTCCTCTAAGTCCAACAACACAAGTGTCAGTTAATGAGCAAACCTCACCCACAAAATGGGCCAAAGAACTTAAAGTCTTCAATCCTAACATGGACAAAAACTTTGTTTGTAAAGAGGATCTCATCCTCACCCTGATGTCCTATAAAGGTCAAAGAAAGTTGTTGCTTACACTCAATAGCAGCACCAAGTAGTACAAAGCAAAAAGAAAAGACCAAGGAGCTACCCACTGAATTGTCGAGTTATCAAATTCCAAAATGTGCCAACGGCACGAGTCAAGGGTGGCTAAAATGTGCCCAAGTGTAAATCATAAGCACATCACCTATATAGGATGCGGTAGGCATAAGGGTCAAAATCGGAGTCTAGGTTGGCGGAGTGAAGGAGTAAGTCCCCCTCACACACTAATCATAGGCTACAATGAAACCTCAACTCCTAGAGCCACACTCAGGTATATTCTCTGATGGGGAGCACTAGCGAGAGGGCGGAAGGGAAATCTTCCTCTGCTTGGCCTAGTGTACGACCCATTCCTTGAGAAACCCATGGTAAAATCCTCTCTTCCACTTTCTCTGATAAAATCTCCAAGGTAAAAATCTCGGCATTGGCTGTCCATAGACCCTCACTAACTGATCTTGCACCACATGCTTTTTACATTCAATTACATCCATATATTACAAAGACATATGCATTAGCACCTAAATCAAACACATTTACATTGTCAAGGTTAGGTCATTCAAATTCTAATTATCATTATTGAGATGGTCCAGTCTAGATCGATGTGCCTATATTACAAAGACATATGCATTAGCACCTAAATTAAACACATTTACATTGTCAAGGTAAGGTCATTCAAATTTTGATTATCATTATTGAGATGGTCTAGTCTAGATCGTCAACGCAAGGCACTTGCCACATGGCCGACCTGACTGGGATTCCAATAAAAGGCTATAGACGCTAGCCAAAAGTCGTTTGGGTTGACAATCTTGACTCAAAAGCACACAAAACTGTGTCAAAATTGCTCCTAATTAATTCACTTACTCATGCACTCCTCATCTTCAATCAATCATTTGCACTACTCAAATAGGCAATGTGTTTCTCACCACCAACAGGTGCATTGATCAGAATTTTTGGGTCATATCTATGCATTCCTCTCCTTGCATTTGTTTATATGTGGCATAGCTCTCATAGCAGTGGTTTAGAGAAAGCCTAGAAGACGTTGGATTATAAGTTACCTTTGTTCATTTGCATATTTGTGAAGGGGTAAGCTCCATAGGAAAACCTCTATCAAAAATTTGTCAGAGTGCTGTAAGACAAGGCTAGAGGCCCTTTGCAAACATTGCCAAGCCAAGTGAGCCTCTTGCAACCACACCAAAGGAAGAGATCCACCATATATCCCCTACCAAATCACCACAGACACAATGTAGTATTTCAAAGCAAAAGAGCTAGAGAGGGTGAATGGTTGTATGTTGAAGTTCTATGTCAAAGATGGTCATATAGAGATGACCTATAACAATGGAATGGTGTCATCCCTTAACTGTCATAGGTGTAAGACACCTCCGAGATTAACCAAGTTATGATTAAAGATAATCTTAAGCTTTAGATGTTACAGATTTCAATAATGAATTCCAGCAGATTTTTAGCACTTTTTTCAGAGTAGTCAAAAATTCACTTTTTCAGAGTAGTCAAAAATTCTAAGTGTTGAAATTAAATCAATCACAATCAATTTCAAGTATAAAACAAGCTTTTAATTTAAAGAGTCTTTAACTTCTCTTTATCTTTTAAGTCACATGGAAATCCTTGTTTTTAACATAATCAATTATCATGTTCTAATGAGTGAGGTCATCTCTAGTCATTATAGCTAAGTCTTAACTATGCTTATGCGTTAGTCCATCCGGTCTACATAGAAAAGATAGTTAATCTTGATAGCAATTTCTAAGACAAAGCCTAATAAGTGGTCTCTTTGGGAGAGATATCTTCCAATCTATTTGGAATTAAGGAAAAGTCAAAACTACATAGTTTTAGGACTTCTAATACTCTATAAAGCACGTCTCAGTGATGGTTCTCTAAAAATGAGTTCTAAGGTCTCTTTGAGAGCATTCAAAACAGCCAAAGTTGTGTTTTCAACATAAAACTGCCAAAAATAGCTAAGTGCCTCACTTTACACTCGAATAACTTAAAAATAAAAGGAATTTGGCTTTCTCTAGTCTCATACACTCTTGTAGAGTTTCTTGACCTTTAAAACTTTTGTGTTCACCTCAACATTTGATTTTAAATACACGAAAAGATAAAATCTTTGCAAAATAGCCCCTAATAAAGGTTATACCTAGAATATAGTCATAAACTAGTAAAATATTATGTCTTCTAATTCTTTATCCCACCAAAAGTGTTTATTCTATGAGTCGTATAGACTAAGAAGATCATGTATAATCAAGAAAGTTAAGAATTACTCATCGTTAAGCACATCCTATATCAACTCAGATTCTCTTATATACATACTTATCAATTTATTTATTTAATATCAAAAGAATTTGAAGTAAAATAATAAAAAGAAAGTTTGTGTACTTTTTCGATATATTTGAAGATGTCTTGATTGATTGGGAATCCATGTTTACTCTCCAAAAGTTGTGAAAGAGCTGTTTGAAGATTTGGCAAGTCTCTTAGATCTGTTGTCTCAAGACTACAATCTGCAATAAGTATAACTTCGCACATAGTTATCAAATGATAGTCGTGTGGGTACTTACAAATACGAGAACATGTGCGGTTTACAACCTAATGCGGGTGGAATTGCCAAAGTCCAATGTGGAGGGGTGGTGGACGGGCATCGAAGAAAGCCCTAGATTGGCTGGATTTCAGTCATTATGACTAACCATGTTGTAGAGCATGGTGATGATGATAGAATCTTTGAGATAGACACATACATGGTGATTGATTGAGATGCTATGTTTTAATTGATAGAGATTTCTATTATGTGAATGTTTGTTTGAGATTCTACGATTCTTTGCTTATGTGATAAGAATCTTAGATATGATATGCATGCTTATTTTGAGAAGGTTGATTTGATTGTGTTGCTATGTAGAAATAGCATGATTAAGTGAGTTTTAATATTTTTTTAGATTAAGTTACATGATTAAGATATGGTTAGAATATGGGACCGTCACAATTGGTATCAGAGCATAGGTTGAAAAATCTACACTTGATTGTGGATGTTGTAGGTCTTGGGTGACTCATATTATTTTTTATTTTTGTGATACAACGAGGAGATTCTTTTCTTTTTAAAATCTTTTACAATTTTGTTGTACAATCACAAGATGGTTACATATCAAACAAATTCAATAGTCAATCTAGAGCAAGAAGAGAAGCAAGATGTTTTTAAAATCTTTTACAATTTTGTTGTACAATCACAAGATGGTTACATATCAAACAAATTCAATAGTCAATCTAGGGCAAGAAGAGGAGCTTTTATAGAGATTATTGTGTGTGGGTGTAACTCCAAAGGAAGTTATCAAACTTTTTGATAGGAATCAAGAATTGGAGGAAAGAATGAGAGCCATGCATGTTCGAATTTCCATGGATTTGAATGAAGAAGAAAGGGGGTGGCCGAGTAAATGAAGAGATGCAAGATTGTCTAAATTTGATGATAGACAGGGTCAACGAGAAGGAAAATTTTTATGTAGAATAAGAGAATGCAGATGGATGAGAAGAAGAATGGTAACCAGTCTTTTTCACATATTTGTTTCTAGGGATGGTAAAAAAGGCACAGCATGAAGACCTATGCTTTCGTTGTCTACAAAAGGGTCATAGAACTTTTGAGTGCAAAAACAAGCCAACATCATGTGAGCTACGTGAGGGGTTAACTTCAGGAGATTAGAAACTAAGAGAGAGTACTCAAGAGAATATACATGGACTTTTAAGTACTGACAGTGCTCGTGGAGCAAGAGGAAAAGATGCAACAACTGGCCGAGGAGATTGAAGAATATGCACATGTCAATGTTGTTATTCATGCAAGTAAGGCTGACAATCGAGCTTCAATTATTAATATTTCTATCAAGATTATGAATAATGTATTTCAAGTGTTCATTAACTCGAGAAACATGCATAGTTTTCGATTACTTCACGTGGTAAAATAATTAGGAATAACTGAATTTTATCAAAAAAATCTTATGGTAAAGCTTACTATGGGAAAGCAATGGACATATAAAGAGTATATCAAGAATATGTCTTTCATTATAGGCGAGCTCAAGTCAAAAGTCAAATTTTCATGTGTTACCTTTGGGAAGATATGATACAATATTAGGGATAGATTGATTAGTGCCTAAAAAGGCCAAGATATTGTGTCATGAAAAGCGGGTTTGCATGATTGAAGATGATGGTAAAGATTATTGCTTACAGGGTCAAAGATATGATATAGAAATCAGAATGAGCAAGAAAAGAATTTTATGTAGTACACTATTTGCTTATTAAGTAGTAAATTATCATCATGAAGTAAATAAGTGTAGGTTAGAAAATCTATATCTATTGTGGAGATTGCAATTCCATTAACAAAAAGATTATGTAACCACATTTATCATAAATTTTAAAACTGTTTCAGTTTTTGTAAACTTCTTAAAATTGAAGAAAGAATAGAGGATTTCTCTCTTGAGGAAGAAATTTGACTACATCTATTACTGCAAGCAAAGTGAAAATAAGAGTTTGCAAGTTGATTGATTACCTTGAAGTTTAAGATAATGCGACGATAATATTTCTCATGAGATTTATTATTATTTATTAATTGGTGATTCCAAAAAGACTTATTTATGACATGGATAGTGATTGATTTACAAGATCAAGATACTTTGTGTAATGCCTCAAGATCTATTTAGTTTCTTATTATTACAATGAGTTTAGGAGACCTACTAAAGTCTAGCATATACATGACTAGCTTAACATATATAATCATTTATCTAGCATATACATGACTAGCTTAACATATATAACCATTTATCTAAGATAAGATCTCTCGGAGATATGAATGAAAGAGAGCACAATACTGAAAGAAAAGAATGCTATAGTATCGCAGTGATTACCGAGTATATTGATTTTATCCAAGAGATAGGTAAAAAATGAAGAATCAAGTTAAGAGCTTATTATATCAAGTTAAGATCTTAGACAAGCTAGTTGTCAAGTCGTTCTTTCCAAGGCTACTTGAAGAAATATCGAGATTAACCAAGTTATGATTAAAGATAATCTTAAGTTTTGGATGTTACAAATTTCAGTAATGAATTCCAGCAAGTTTTTAGCAATTTTTTCAGAGTAGGCAAAAATTCTAAGTGTTGGAATTAAGTAAAAATTCAAGATTGAGTTTTTAATTAGTTAGTGTGCTCAAAGGAAGCCTTTAGGTGTGTATATGGACATGCAAATCGAAATTAAAAAATATAAAACGTGACCTATTTTGGGAGTCAACTTTCGTATACAACTGATTTTGGCAATTCCGCTCACAATGAGTCGTAGACCGCACATGTTCTAGTAATTTTAAGTACCCACACGACTAGCATTTGATAACTGTGCACGAAGTTATACATGTTGCAGATTGTAGCCCTGACTACATCTAAGAGGCTTGCCAAATCTTCAACAATCAACTCTTCCCCCACAACTTCTGGAGAGTAGATATGGATTCCCAATCAATCAAGACATCTTCAAATATATCGGGGAAGTACACAAACTCTCTTTTTATTATTTTACTATATGCACCTAGTCAACATGTTGATATTCAAGGGGGACATCTCTCTAGAGAACCCAACATATATATACAATCAAAGAATTCACCCCATGGTCTCTAATTATCATGCTTGCAATGCCATTCTCAAGAACCCTTGCTGACCATATTATTTTGAACAAACCAATTCGCCAAGCCTACTGTCCATGAATGATGCCAAGATGGACCATGAGGAGACATGGATCCATGAAGAGGGCTTAATTGACATGAGGGTTACTTACAAGCCTACTGTCCATGAATGATGCCAAGATGGACCATGAGGAGACATGGATCCATGAAGAGGGCTTAATTGACATGAGGGTTACTTACAAGCCTTTATGAGCTAGCCCATTTGGTTGCTACCACATACAACCCAATCGACGAGGTGATTCTCTACTACCGCCGTATTGTGGCACACATAGAAGAGTAAAAGATGGCCAATGCATTATTTTTCCCTACATTACAAGTCGCCCTACCCCACTTTTGACCAAATAGAGAGTGATGAAGCAATAGAGTTTATTGATGAGCTTGAGAGGTGGGATTACATGGATAAGCATGGACCATCAAGCAGGCTCGGGAGGACCAAGTGAAGCTTTCTAACAGAGAGAGGGGATTTTCCCCACAAGGCAGAGTTTCCACATTTTAATGCCAATGTTGTTTCAGACAAACCACCATCCTACAAGAGGGCAGCAAACTACAAGGAGGAGGGGCCCCACCCAAGTTGATGCACATCAAGGAACCATGACCCTCTCTACCTAGTCAATCTAACCCGACAAAATTATTCTTTGAAGTGGAAGAAAGAGTACAAGAAGAGATACCAAGGGAATTTTCCCACCTAGCCCAGATTCACAACTATGACAAAGTCATTTACTGGTTGGCCAAGCAGCTTCCTTGTCGGGAGCATATACATGAGTGCATGGACTTGAGGTCTCGCCCCTTATGCAGCTTTACCTCGAACACCCTTTTAAATAGTGGCTACAAAACATGCCAATTGAAGAGCATCGGGGTTATATAAGGCCAACAAAGAAAGAGCATTCAACAGTTGGAGAGATGAAGAACCAACCCCAAAGTGCTGGGATCCAATATCTCTGCAATCCTCATTTGCTAGGCCACGTATTGTGTTGGCGCTAATAAACCAAAGAATCAATCCAAAGTATATGACATTGTGCACATGCGTGCAATGGAAGGAGTATGAAGCTAAAAAGAACCACCATTGGCATGCTTCTCACTGAAGAGAGAATGGAGGTGCTATGGGCTAATCATCCAGTTCATTACCTCATATGAGGATGCCCGAGACATTGCCATCCAAGCCACCATCAAATTCCTTAACACAATCAAAATATGTTCAGTGGATTTAAAAGATGAGAAGGGACCCAGTGGCATAAGTATGATGAATGTCCTGTGCAGGGCCTCGTCTTTGACATCAATCTCGAGCCCACACTACACCAGATTTATGGGTAGTTTACAAGGATTCAAATTTTGAAGGTATTTTTTATATGCGACTCTTCAAAGAGATGTTCTCTTCTGCATTTATCCTCTTAGGATACAATTTTGTGTTCACTCACAATAATGGCAAACCACTCTTAGCATTTAAAGGCACTGCAACACATCCACCTAATGTGTTTGTCTAGTAATGAAATAAAGATCCTCACATAAGTCATCCAAAAAGTGCCCAAATAGCCATGAATTTACAGAAACTATTTTTCCCTAAGACTGGTTTATGTGTTGTATGTGAGACTTTTCCCATGATTTATTTGCTAATGTTTTCAAAGACCATTTGAGATTAGATATGTGTAGCCATTTATATGGTAGTGATGTGTGGACGTAAGCTAATAATGAGCCGGGCAATTTTTCCCTCTTTAGGAGGTTTTTTTCCCTTAGTATATGTGTACACTCTTATAAGTGTGTATAAGTGACCTTATCATGTTATTTTTGTCAATCTAATGTGTGTATTACTACGTCTCTCTCTCTCTCTCTCTCTCTCTCTCTCTCTCTCTCTCTCTCTCTCCTTGCTTGCTACATCTATGTGTGTATTACTACCTTCATCTCTACTCTGACAATTGGTATCAGAGTAGGTTCTCTTGGTCCGCACCCCTTTGTCATCTTCTCCTCGAGCTGCTCTTTTGATTGTCTCAGATTGAGCTATCTTCTTAGGTGGAGAAGATATAACCTATATTGTTACATTAACTACATTAACAATTTTTTTATGTGTTTTAAGGCGTTTCGGGCTCGTTTGCATACTGTAAGTTTTTGGCAGATATCCTCTGAGAGTGTCAGTTCGAATTGTCTGCCCGATTTTGGGTTTTCTTTACTACAACAGAATTTGATGAGCAAATAGGACAGTCATCGTCACATAGACCTCGCACCTTTGACCTTTAACATCATTGTCAACAATATTATTGATTTCTACATTCTTGCTAGTATAATTTTTATACTCTACACTCTAAACTCTGCCATTCTTGTCAATATAAAACTGCCCAGCAAGCTTGGGATGTGCTTGCATGCTTTACTAGTAGATGCATAATGAGGTGGCACGAGTGGTCTATTTTCGCAAGCAATTAGAGTCCAAGCATATGAATGGAGGAGATTTAATGGACGAGTTCCTCACAAGGATCAAAGATCTCATGGAACAACTTGCATGTATTAATGAAGCCTATTTACATAAGCACTTGGAGTTCGAGCATATAAATGAGAAAGATTTAATGGATGAGTTCCTCACAATGACTAAAGATCTCAAGGAGATTTAGCAGATGAGTTCCTCACAAGGATCAAAGATCTTAAGGAGCAACTTACTTGTATTGATAAGGCCTATCCAAACAGTTCATTGGTATCCACTATTCTCACAACTTTATCGGATTCATACTAGGGTTTTTCATCCACATTTTGGCTTATGAGATGAGGGTAACCCTAAAGCCCTTACGTTTGATGAGTTGGTTGCAGTGTTCTTACAAGAAGAGCAATCTCATTAAAACCGAACTAGTATATGCATGTGGGAGATCAAGCATTAGGATAACCCTAATACCCTTACGTTTGATGAGTTGGTTGCAATGCTCTTACAAGAAGAGAAATCTTTGTAAAACCGAACTAGTATGCGTGTGGGAGATTAGGCTTTTACTACTAGTCAAAAAGGTAAAGGCAAAGCCTTTTTCAAGGCAGTTATAAGCCAAAGGTAGAATCATCCCAGTCTGCTGGCAAGAATGCCAAGAAGGGGGGTGATAAGCCCAAGAAGAAAGAAAAATGCAACTATTGTCGAAAACCTGGTCATTATATCAATGAATACAGAAAAAGACTAGAGAAGGAGAAGAAGAAAGAACCAGGCATGGTTGTGGCTGATGTATCAACACGAAGTGCTAAAAAGGAGGAGTCACCAAACCATGATAGAATGATTGGGAATTAATTGTGCACTTATGACCCTTCTGTTCATGATGTATGCATGTCAATTGATCAGAATGTCTAGTATTTTGATAGTGGTGCTAGTAAGCACATTACTTCTTAGCGTTATTTGTTTTCTTCCCTTGAGTCTGCTCTTCAATGAGGCATAGTATTCACATGTGCAAACAACTCCTCATATCTAGTGAAAGAAGTTGGTAAGGTTGTTCTCAGTACTACAAATGGTTTAGAAGTCTTGTTTATGCCAAGCATTAATAATAACTTGTTGTCACTCTCCACCATTGCTAGGGTAGGCCCAATGGTTAGATTTGTTAATGACATGTGTACAGTTCATGACCAAAGTGATGGAGACAGGAATGAGAGATGGGCTTCAAGTATGAGAGATTGGCATATAATGCTTGTTCAAGTATTGCCACACATGCTATGGATGACACAGAGCTATGGCATGCCTTCTTTTACCACTAAAATTTTGACAGTTTGTTGCACCTTAAAAGACAAGAGATGATGTTAGAGTTGCCAAAGCTCGAGGCCCAAACATGTGTGTGAGGGGTGCATTTTGGGTAAGAATCATTTCTGAAAGATGGACCAGTAAGGGTTGGCCAAAAATTACAGCTTATACAAAGTGATGTATGTGGCTCTATGAGGGCACCATCGATCACACGGGATATATCTACTTTATGAATTTTATAGATGACTGTACCAAACACACCTTGGTGTATCCATTATCCATTAAAAAAAAAGTCAAATATTTTTACATGCTCCAGACACTTTGTTTCTATGGCTAAAAATGTGTCTTTATGTAAAGTTGGCACCCTCAGTATATATCAAGGGGCGTAGTTTATGTCAAAGGAGTTTCATGCATATATGATTAAAAGAGGGATAAAATATCAATGCACACACACTACCTTACACACCTTAACAAAATGATGTGGCTGCGAAGAAGAACATACCTCTCATGGAGATAGCACATTGTGCATGGTTAAAGGCCAGGATTTGCCTTATGTTTTTTATTAGAGGGAGTTGTGTACCACTTATGTGCTAAAGAGATGGCCCACTAAGGTCTTGTAAATAATTACCCCTTATAAAGCTTGGAAATGGCAAGAAGTACTATTTGTCTAATTTGTGTTTTTTTGTCATCTTGATTATGCTCATGCCTGATCAACAACACAATAAGCTGGATGATAAGGCGGTAAAATGAATCTTTGTTGGATATAACTCAAAAACCAAAGGGTTTAGACTCTACCATCTAGCCACAAAGCGAATTTTGGTGAGTAGAGATGTTGTCTTTGTTGAGAACTCAGTTGAACCTATGCTTTTATGCCAAAAAAAGAAAAATGTATGCTATTAGGACATCTTTGATATACTCAAGAACCTTTGTATAATGTCGAACAACCACATCTGGAGCAAATGAATGCTCAACAAGGTGCTACAAATCAGCCCACTGGTTAAAAATCAGCTCAAATTCCAATCCACAAATCATTCTCTTAGTAAGGCAACTGTGGATGATGCAATGGATGAGGAAAGGGTAACCATATAGGTGTTCAAGAGTATGCCAAAATGGCTAGTGCAAACATTACGAGATAGCAAATTAGCTACTCCTTTACCTAGCAAGACACGTGTAAGTTCTCATCATGTGTCTTATTATTTTGTGAATCACAATGAAGAGAAACATGTTTCCTTTAGAAAAGCACATGAAAATGATCATTCGATGCATGCCATATGTAGGATGAGTACAACTCAATCCTAAAAATGACACGTGGTATTTAGTAGATTTGCCTTATGGTAAAAAGGCCAGTGGTACAAAGTGGGTATATAAGCTTACCTATAAAGCTAATGGGTAGCATTGATGCTACAAGGCAAGACTTGTTGTTGCAAAGAATCATGCTTAGGAGAGAAAGGCATAAATTATGATGAGACCATTGCACCCACATCTTATATGACTACGATCACGTGTATTATTATTATTGCATTAATAACACATTTATTGGATATCAAGACTACATTCTTGAATGTTGATTTGTATGAGGAGGTTTATGTATATCAACCATGTGGTTTTGTTAAGAAGGGACCATTTGATACATCACTTTATGAACAGGTTATTGGGTGCCGCATCTATCTATACAATATGAGACCATACATTCACTTTGGGATCTCACGGTTAAGCAAGTTTATGCACAATCCCGGAAGAAAGCATTGGCAGGCTACCAAGTAAGTATTCTTATACTTACAGGACACTCAATCTCTTGGCCTATTCTATGCTAAGGGGAGTGATATTCAATTGCATGCTTTCAGTGATTGCGATTGGATTGGATGTTATGGTTTTTTCTTTCATCTTGGTGATTCATGTATATCATGGGTTAACAAGAAGCAGCCACTTGCGTGGCCACTTTGAGTTATGAAGTTGAGTATATGATAACTTTTATATTGATTGTGGAGTGTGTATGGCTTAAATGCCTTTTGATAGATATTGGTGTTAGACATTAGTCTCCCACCTCCATCTTCACTTACAGTCAATGTGCATTAGCCGTTCCAAGGAACCAAGTGTTTCATGTTCATTGTGTCAAGAAGAGGCTTATTGTAGGAGAGATTCGCCTGACTTATGTCTCTACACATGACAATGTGGCAAATGTGTTCACAAAGGCTCTCTCACAGGAAAAGTTTTAAGCTTTTCGCAAAGCTTTGGGCTTATTGCCATTTGGGGATTGATCAGCCACATGATCCCTACACATATGTACATCATCAATACAGGGGAGAATTGTAGCCATTAATACGGTAGTGATGTGTGGACATAGGCTAATAATGGACTGGGACACTTTTTTCCTCTTTAAAAGATTTTTTTCCCGAGCATATGTATACACTCTTATGAGTGTGTATAAGTAATCTTATTATGTCACTTCACTTGTACTTCACTCATTCTTGTCAATCTACTTTGAGTGTTGTGCTTCCCTCTATCTCTCCTTACTTGTTGCATACGATTGTGTTGCTACCTTTGTCTCCACTCCAACAATATGAGTCCCTATATTTAAAAAATTAAGAGCTATGGAGAATTAAACCAAAGAATTCACTTCATAATTAATAATTAGAATAATAAAAAGAAAAAGCTTTGACAAGATAAACTCACAAATGACTCAAATCAATTCGTCAAAATCTCACATCAAAGTGCATTCTAAGTATAAATTTCAATAGCTTCATTGATCATTAATGACACACTTTTTGGAATCCATTGCACAACTTATGTAGCTAGCACACATCAAAGTGCATCCTAAGTATAACTTTAAATAGCTCCACCAATCATTAATGACACTTTTTAAAATCCATCGCACAACTTATGTAGCTAACACTTTTCATATGCTTCATAAAGACACCTTTATTTTTATACACTCATAAGACACCTTCACACCTTTATCCATTTACATTCACTAATAAAACAGATAACAATAGGATTCAAGGCCTTATAGACCTTCACATATGCAAGTGCAACACTAAGAAGTATACTCCCCTTTCATCTATGGAAGATAATGGTTATCACTTAGCTTTATTAAGAAACGATTGGCCTAGGCCCCCAATTCCTATACGCCAACCTTGACCTAGTAGTTTGGCTATATGACTCTTTTAAGCACAAGTGGAAAAAAATACCCTTTCATTAGGAGTTACAAAAATTCTCTTAAAATGGCTCACTCACTCCAAAAGCCTAGTTTTGGCCTTCACACACATCACAATTATACATTATTATTACATGGGAAGTCAAGGTAGGATCATAGTTGTTTTCATACGGTGTACAATGCCATATCATATAGAATACCGCTCTATACGGATTTTTCAAAAAAAATCAATAAAAATTTCTCTTTTTTTGGGGGTTAACTCTCTTGTTT
The DNA here is from genome assembly GCF_041138505.1 of Cibotium barometz. Taxonomy (NCBI): domain Eukaryota; kingdom Viridiplantae; phylum Streptophyta; class Polypodiopsida; order Cyatheales; family Cibotiaceae; genus Cibotium; species Cibotium barometz. The sequence goes on along the minus strand of NC_141074.1, from coordinate 27,299,123 downwards.
TTACTTGTTTATGGTTGTTTGAGCTTCCTCTGTACTATGAAGCTTCACTCCTTTTTAAAATACTCCATATCGCGAAATTGGAAATACCTAAGTTTATTAGTATTTTTTTAAACACTATTTTATTGTACAAAAAGAAAATTTTTTAACTATCGTACCGTATTTTCCTGTACGATATCATGTCGTACGAATCGTACGGTATCATACCTGACAACTATGGGTAGGATACTTCAACATGCCAGTTTTCATTAGGTAAGAATCTCAATTGAATCTTATAGTTTTTTTTCTGATAAAACATAAAAATTTAATTGGCAAAATAAATATTAATATTGGTATACAATCTCAAAGAGCAATCCAAAGAGAATGTGAAAGTCATTGATGCCCATGAGCTCGATGCAGCTTATGCTAATGAAGAAGTATGTGTCACTGTGATGACACCCTCGTTGATGAAGATTGTGTGATGCAGGCTCTTCTTTTAGTTGCCTGGGTGTGGTCATTTCAAGCCCTTTTCACCTTACCAAAGGTGGCTATTGGGAGATAGACAGCCTTGGCATGCTTGTGAAGATAATGCTTCAAGGCACATTTCCGAGATCCCCAAACAGAAAGTGTGCTTTGGCTCCATAAATTCCACCTTTCTGTCAAGGTTGCAGAAATGACCATATGAATGTAGATTGTCCCCTCTAATAAGGCACAGAGAAGGCTTTCAAGCAAACACCATGGTAGAAAACTTTGCCAAACAAACCTTTTGAATGTGGTGAGCCTCTCAGATGGCAAGATAACCAACATTCCATCGAACGCATTGACATGCCTACAAGCCAAACAAAAGAAACATGCCACAAAGGACGCTGGACGCTGCCAAGTCCTTAACCTTAAAAACCCTTTACACAAAGCTTCAACCTCAAAGAAGGTCAAGGAAAAACTAACACAAACCAATGACAAACCTTGTGCTTTAGAAAAGGTAGGATATGCACCCTTGTACACATCTGCACTGCCACTAAAGCCCACCTTATGATCAACACCTAGCCCATTCCAGCTCAATCTCAATTTTAGAAGAAACTAATCCCTTTAATAATTTTCTAGAAGTGGAAGTCCATAACCCAAGACTCAAGACTGGGTACATCATGGACAAATTTGCTTGATGCAATTGTTGAGAGCTCCGAGGGAAAATCGGTGATGACCTATATGTTCCCTTACTTGAGGAACCACATGTGTAAGAAAATAAGGATTCCATACACAATTGCAGGACAAAGCCCACCACCAAGTGAACAAGAGTAACAACCTCATGACATTGCAAGCCTCACAGCCTTCTTGTCCTCAAAAGTGCAAGTCCCCTTAGGCTCTCTGTTGACATCCCTATCTTTAGAAATAATGTAAAAGATTGGATGGATGGGAACCTCCATTCACATATCAAAGAACCCATCAAGCCCTAATTAGACGCAAAATATGCCATTAACTACCCAAAGTATTAGTAAACAAGTTGGGACGCTGCTTTGAGGGTGAGGATATGAATGATATGATACGTGTGACATACAAAGGGAAAAAGCTCACCTCAATCTTAGGTAGTGGTTTTGGTGTCAACGTCTTTGGGAGAATTGGTGTCAATGTCATGGTTAAAGTAGCAATGGGAAGACATCAAAATTAGAACACATGGGTTGAGCTTCATACGATCCTGTTTGGTTATGGATTTCCAACAAATCGTGCCATACTCTTACATTTGTACATGAGAACATCTAGGCTCGTACATGATTGGGACACCAATCATATCTACCTTCAAAAACAAGTACCAAATAATCAAAGTGGATCTTTTGATGAAATAATTTATTAATCCTAATGTTTATGGTTTTTAATAGTATATATTATTTCCTCCTAGGGTTTATCCCAACGGTAGCACCCTTGCCTCCCAAAAGGGAGGTGGTGCATGGTTCGAATCCACCCACTTCCCATGGTGAAAAGTGATGGCATGTCAATACTATCCCTCGCATTATTAAACAAAAAAATAGTGCATTATTATCAACTTTTTATATACAAAAATGAAAAAATATTATAATACTAGTAAACTATAACATGTACAAATTTGTATTGACTAACTCATTCAAGTGGTTTGTCTTCTAAAGATACATCTTTTTCTGTTATCTCATTTGTCTCTTTCAAGCCTTGAACAACAATAAGTGTAATTTGAATTTCATTTACGATTATTATCTCATGAGTTGCACTCCTTACTCGAAGCATTTGTAAGTCATTTTGGTTATCAAGTTCGCGAATAGAGCTTCTTGCCATGGTTGTCAAACCCAAAATATGTGTTGCATATCTTGTGGTGAGATTCTCCTAAAAGTAATAAAAGTTTTAGATAGTGGATTAGTTGATATCACAAAGGCAAGGTTGCTTTACTTGGGAAATTTTTAAATGAATAAAGGAGCCCAATTATAAAGCTACACACAGGCAAACATGATAGACTTGAGATCTCCTTTCTTCGTTGCATAACTCTTGTTAATGCATAGCATAAATCCTCCCTTGGAGCGACAAAGTGGTCCAAATGAGAGAGGCTCGGGTTCAACAATTGGGTCTTCAAAGAAATCTAAATTGCACTTGCACACGTGTGTGTTTGGGTGTGTGGCCTATGAGTGAACTAGTAGATCAATCATTGGTTGCATGTATAAGTTTGTCAAAGACCATTTGACGTTGCATTTGAAAAAACAAAAGAACTTAAACTTAAGGTTCATTGACCAATTATTAGACCAACAAAGATAAAATAACATAGTGCATTGTTTCTCATGACCTATTCACATAACATTGTCAAAAAATCAGGACATGTAAAAGAGGCTAGAAACTAAAGTGGCTAAAATATGACATAAGTTTATCGTCCATCTTAATAAAGGTTACATATTATAGCGAGAGAGCCTAGAAAGTATGACTTTAGTTTATTTATCGCATTTTCATGATTAAGCAAAATCAATCCTTTAATACTTAGAGTACAATGAATTTGAGAGCACACATTAAATTGGGTAATTTTACTCATAGTTGTATTCTTAAGGTGTTTAGGTGCACCATAATGTGGCTAAAGTGTGATTGTGACATAGATATCATAATCTCCCTCAAATATATTTAGGTGTCTCAATCTTTTTTAACGTTTCTTGTTTGCTACATGTAGATGATTCGTCACATAACATATCATCTACCAATTCTTCATCAATGCATGATTTCTCACATAACATATCACATCTGCCTAACCTTCATCAATTGAATCAAAATCTTGCTTGGTCATGCCTCAACAAGGGTTTTGGTTAATGGAACTCTCTTTAAACCCTCCCCCTCTTATGTGTGGATAGGCACACGTGTGTGCGTGTGTGAGCAAGATCCTCAGAGATATAAGGGCATCCAGAAATCTTCCACATGGCCAAATAAAACTTCCGAGTGAGTTAGCGTCCAAAGATGTTCTTGCCCGAGAAAAGTCGGGACCAGAGTGGGTTTGCATATCAGAACATGATAATGGATATTCAAAATGTCAGCCATCCATGCATTTTCGGCGAGCATATGAACTCATACTTAAGGAGACACCACGCCTTCTTATAATGAGAATTTGGCCAAAAGATCTCAATGTATTTTGTCATAAAAAAAAGAGATTTGGTTTTAAGACCATGCTAGAAGACGGAGAAAAAACTAAATGTAAGCCATCAAAATCGATTGAACTATTCTCAATCTGACATGAAGTGGCCAAGTAGAGAGTTTTCAATATTCCAACTTAATCAGAAGCTTTTGTAGCACCCGATCTATAGCATAACGAAGTGAAAGATTCCATCCCATAGGATATACCAAATGTCTGACATGTTGTGTATGCGCTATGATTTGCCTAGGCCATAGAATGCAATGCCCATCACTTTGCCAAGAGAACAATTTTGAATTTTTAAAATTGATAAAAAGACATGCTGCCATTCCAAATCTATGCAAGGCATTCATGAGATGTTGCAAATCCGATTGCATATTCTCAGGAAACAAGAAAGAGTCATCAGCGTATGCCTGAGCAACCAAAAGCCGACCATCAAGCAAACGAGGCCCATGTAATCTTCCAACCTTAATGAGCTTATCCATATATGTCAAGAAGGGATGAGTTGCAGCAATAGCATAGAGAAAGGCATTGAGAGGACAGCCTCAAAAGCCTTCGCAATATCAACCTACGATAACAGCACATCTTGCTTGGTATATTTTGCATACTCTATGCCAACATGGACATTAGTAATGTTATCTATTATTTATCTACGAGACACAAAACCATATTGCGTTGGATGTAGACGCCTATTCAAGATCTTTTTGAGGTGATTGGTGATCATCTTTAGTGATCACTTTATAAATCATTGGCATCAAGGTAATTGGGTGCCAATCAAAAAGTTTTTGACACATCCTTTTCTAGCACCAGTCTTACCAATCCCTCCTGCCAAGTAGAAGGCATGATGCCTGAATTCCAAGCCTCATTGATCATAAAGAAAAAGTTGACTCTTCAAGCATAGGCCAAAATTGCAAAAAGAACTCCATAGTCAATTCACCCCATCTTGGAGTCTTCCATTTACGAAGTGCCTTTATTGCCTTGTTCAGTGCCATAGCTAAAAACATGGACTCCAAATCAATCGCTTCATCCATATCTACAGTGGTGGAAACATGAGACAAAAGCTCGTGCTAAGCTCTACGAATATCAGGAATCATTTGGGGCAGTGTTGCAAAAACATGCTAACGCATAACACATTCATGCTCTAGATATACATTGTTTTTGTCTTGAAACTTGCAAGCTTTTGAAAAAAGCTTTAGAAGCGAACCCTAATCCAAAAGGGGTTTTTGGCATGATCTAACTCGCCATTTTTGCAATTTCTGATGGTCATTGAGAACCAATGCATGTTTTGCATAGACATAATGATCCTCCTCTTGCTGGGATAGCATGCGAGTATTTTTGGAATTTTCATAACGTGTCCAAGGCCCCTGTGATCATGAAGTGTGAACCAGTTATTCCTACCTTTCCTCTCATCAAAACCACCTGTAGGCTAAACAAGAACTAATGAAAGTTTCAGACCGCCGAGACCATCACCAGTGCTTCAAAGAGTACCAAGCCCTACATGACATATTCCAAAAGATTTTTCTTTAGGACAATCTACTTTCCAAGCTCCCTCCATCCAGCTCGGAGAATCACAAAATTGATGTCCTCCTAAGCTTGGATCCCTTAAGTAAGGTTCCATATCGCTTGAACAAGGCTATGGAATTGGAGTTGGACCGCCAACTCCAAGAATTGTTGCGATCAAGATTCATACATTCCAGTGTCTCCTTTTGCAACACCGATCCTTTATGTCAAGAAAAAGCATTGTATCTTCCAGACTTTGTGTGGATTATCACTCTGAACAAGCTGATAGTCAAGAGCAAGTTCCCAATGCCTCAGATTCATTATATCCTAAAGAAGCTGAATGGAGCCAAGGTGTTTTCAAAGCTTGGCCTAAAAAGTGGATACCATCAAGTACAGATTGTCGAAGGGGACATCCCTAAGACTGCCTCATGCATTGAATGGACCCACTACGAGTTTGTGGTCATGCCCTTCAGCCTAACGAACACCCCGGCGACAATTAACACCATGATTATACGTGTGTTTAGAGACTTAATCGGCAAGTGTGTCTTCATCTTCTTGGATGACATACTAGTTTTTTCAGCTACAGTCTAGCAACACGACATTGACGTCCAAAAGGTGATGAAGTTGCTAGAAAGCAACGAGCTTTATGTGAATGAAAAGAAATTGAAATTTTATTTGTTTGAGATACATTACCTTGGATACATAATCAAGGCTGAAGACATGCGATTAGATCTTGCCAAAGTGGTAGAAATTCTGAATTGGGAGATTCCAGAAACAACGTATGGTGTACAGTTGTTTGTGGGGATTTGCTTGGTATATTCGACCCACATCGACAAGTTCTTTGATCTCTTAGTAGCTCTCATAGATCAGCTCAAGGGTGTTGAGGAAAGGAAGAGTTTCCTACATCCAATCCATATGGATGGAGCTCGTTGGTACAGGAGTAGACAAAATGAAGCACAAGTACGCGGATTCTTATGAATTTAATACTCAGTGGGAACAAGCATTTGACGCCACTTGACCATGCCATTTCTAGATATGGAATGGTTGGCTTTTCTACAAAAGACGACTCTGTGTCTTGAAGCAGTGGGGGGAGGGGGAAACAATCACACAGGTGGTCCATAGTGCCAAGTGGGCCACCACGACTGTTAGCAAGAAAGGGATAGTGACGCTAGATCCTCAAGAAAGCCTCCCAGCACTTTCGCATACAGTCTGAGCCACCGTGAAGCTTCCCCCACCACTAAGCATAGAGGATATGAATGATATTGAGCCGGATGCTCTAGATGGACTCCGCTATCTGGGTGAGAGTACCTTTGATGGCATTGCTGCATTGAGCTCTCTAGATGTGCCACGCAACAATACTGCTGCAAAAGCTTAAACACTAAAGGAATCAGTTCGTAGCTCGGAGCTGTGAGCTACTCCCTTGAACAGTGCTACCACCCCCTCGCCATCACTCCCGCCTTCACCTTCTGCATTGCTGAGAGTTCCTTTGATGGCATTGCTGCATTGAGCTCTCTAGATGTACCACGCAACAATACTGCTACAAAAGCTCAAACACTAAAGGAATGAATTCCTAGCTCGGAGCTATGAGCTACTCCCTCGAACAGTGCTGCCAACCCCTCACCATCACTCCCCCCTTCACCTTCTACATTGCAGCCCGCTACAGCCCGCTCACCATCGCTCTGCTCCCTCACCTCCTCCATTGGAGCCCCCTCACTTGAGCCCTAGTTATCTCTTGCTCCCACCCCCCCCACCCCCGTTGCGCCTTCTCTCGCCCAACCCCCCTTGTTGTCTTCGCCACCCCTTCTTCCCTCCCGCAGCCCCTTGCCCCCCCCTCCCCCCCCCTCAGTGCCTCACCCCCTCTCTCAGCCGTCACCCCCTTTTTCAAGATGACTATCTTTCTACCGTCCCCTGCCTATCTTTCATGCAAGGGTCCACTATCGTCTGCAAGATTGTCGGTAGCGGTCCTGCACGCGAACAACTCAAAGATCTTCTTCAGGCTAGCCTCCTTGGAGAGCCCGCAAAGATCACAGACATTCATCGCTTGGGGCGCGGCTACTACCAGGTTGAATTCCACTCGCTCAACGACGTCAGATCAAGTCATGCAGCTGAGCACCATCGCATTGCGTACGGTCCAAGCCTTCTTTGCGAGGTGGTAGCATGGCTTCAACCTGGGATCCGACCCACTGGTTGGCGTTTCAGGCTTTCCCGTGATAGTCTGCTTCCCACGTCTCAAGAAGGAGTACCTTCCTCTTCTCCTGGTGATTGGTGGAGCCATGGGAGAGTCATGGAATCCACCCCCCCCCCCAAAACGTAGCTTCGTCCGCACACGGGCGGCCAAGATACCATCCCTTCACATTTGTATTCCCTCGCTGGAGACAGTGTCTCATGTCATATCCCTTCCTTGCCTTCGGGGAGACCCCATCCTACAGAGAGTAGAGTACCCAGGCCTTCACGGCCAATGCTTCATTTGCGGGTAGATGGGACACCTCCCCAAAGCTTGCCCTCGGCGTTAGTCCAAGAGACCGCCTCCGATGGTCCCCCCTTGGTCCCAACTTAGATTCTCACCAAGGGGTAAAGAGAGAGGTAGGCTCTCAAGTAGCCGAGCACCAGGACCCGCAGCCAACTCTACTGCTGGAGAGTGGCAGACAATTGATTGGCCCACGCCATGGCCGTAAACCGGCTACCAAGGCTGAACTCCGCCGCCGCGCGCGCCAATCTAGCAGAGTATAGGAGGATTCAGTTCTGTCAGAGAACCGTTTCGAGCATTTATCACAGCACCCACCTATCATCCCCGCCCAAGGCCGCCGTCCCTTGCCTATCTTTCTCTAAAGCAGACCTCTAGCTTCTCGCTACAACAATTGCATCTTTAGAGGCCTCCACTCTGGTCTGCAAGATTGTTGGTAGCCGTCCTGTGCGCGGACAACTCAGAGATCTTCAAGCTAGCCTCCTTGGAGAGCCTGCAAAGATCACAAGCATTCATCCTTTGGGGCGCGACTACTACCAGGTTGAATTCCACTCGCCCAACGGTGTCAAATCGAGTCATGCAGTTGAGCACCATCGCATTGCGTACAGCCCAAGCCTTCTTTGCGAGGTGGTAGCATAGCTTCGACTTGGGATCCGACCCACTGGTTGGCGTTTCAGGCTTTCCCGTGATAGCCTGCTTCCCAGGTCTCAAGAAGGAGTACCTTCCTCTTCTCTTGATGATTGGTGGAGCCATGTGAGAGTGATGGAATCCCCCCCCCCCAACTACCCCTTCATCCTCACATGAGTGGCCGGGATTCCATCCCTTCACATCTGTATTCCCTCGCCGGAGACAGTGTCTCATGTCATATTTGTTAGACATCATCCCCTACTTGATGGCTTCCTATTTGGTGTCCTATTTTAGCCTCTAGGGCTGACCATGTTAGTCAGAGGGGCTGGTCACCCCTCACATATATTTTACCCATATTTATTCCCCATTTATGGTCCTGGGTATTTTCCCCAGTTGTGGAGGTACATTTGCTCCAGTCGGCTGCCTTCATGTAGGTGTATATATAACCGGCATGCCTCCCTCATATTTCATTGCTTGCCTAGCTTGTCTAGCTGCAGTCCCTCACATACGAGGTTCTCCCCTCTTGCTCGGGACATGTATTCCTTTTGGTGATGATATTGAGAGCAAGTTCTCACCTGTGTTTCCTCTCCATCTCTCTCTCTCACTCTCTCTCCTGTGTTTCCACTTTCCCTTCTTCCATTGCACATTCTATCATGGTATCAAAGGACCGGTGATTGTCAACGTCGGATGCTCCCTCCTCTACCGCTTCATTTTTGTGTTTTTTCTGCCTATGGTCAGATCTGCGTTTTTTGCTTTGAAGCTTGCGTTGAAGCTTTTCAAGGGCTGATTCATCCCTCTTTCAGTGGGCTGCAGTTCCTCCTCATCAAAGCGTCAGTTGGCAGCCTCTAGGCAGCGCGACAGGGTGTTTTTTCTGGACAGCATACCTGCCCTTCTTGGTGGCACCTTCCAAGGTTCTCAGGCGATTTTTTTTCAGGTTTGGGCAGCAACATAGCTGTCCCAAACAGGCTGCTTTTTTGGCCTATTTGGGCTTGCTTTCCCACGCCCTGATCTTGGAGCTCTCTGGGCTCTGGGCTCTCTTTTGCCTGTCCCTTCTGGTTATCTTGTGCCATCCCCCCCCCCCCCCCCCCCCCCACACACACACACACCCTTTATTGTACTTATTCTCTACAACAGTTCTTGATATGAGGCTTCAGCATTTCCATATTCAGCCCTTTCTACTACCCCTTATACCTCTGTGTTTTCAAATGTGCAGCCATGGTTGCTGCGTTTTTCTGAACCGATCTTGCTGGCCGCTCTACCTTCACTTGGGCTTCATCTGTTGGACCCGAAGGTACCTTCTCTTCAGAATTTTTCCTCATAGGAGGAGTTGACCTGAAATTTCAAGTTTGTAGCCCCTTGTTTGGCGGTGTTTTCTTCTCCAGTGGACCCAGATCCCTTGCAGAGGGGGTTTATTGTTTGGATTGTGGCTTTGGAGGCAGTTTGGTACTTGAGGAGGATTCTGAATTTCAGATTTCAGTCAGTGTTTTGCTGATTTTGGAGCATCTATACCTGTGTTTTGTTCCTGGCCTACACGGTTTCCCAGATTCTTCATGTTCCTTGAGGACGGTGTCTCTGGCTTCTCTCAGGCAGCCGAGCACCCCGACCGCAGCCGACTCTACTGCTGGAGAGCGGCAGACAATCGGCCCACGCCATGGCCGTAAACCGGCTACCAGAGCTGAACTCCGCCGCCACGCGCACAAGGCTAGTAGAGTATAGGACGATTTGGTTCTGTCAGAGAGCCGTTTCGAGCATTTATCCGAGCACCCATCTGTCATCCCCGACCGAGGCCGCCGTCCCTTGCCTATCTTTCTTTGAAGTGCACCTCCAGCTTCTCGCTACAACAGTTGCATCTTTAGAGGCCTCCACTCTGGTCTGCAAGATTGTCAGTAGCCGCCTTGCGCGGGAACAGCTCAAAGATCTTCTTCAAGCTAGCCTCCTTGGAGAGCCTGCAAAGATCACATTCATCTTTTGGGACGCAGCTACTACGAGGTTGAATTCCACTCACCAGCGGTGTCAGATCAAGTCATGCAACTAAGCCCCATCGCATTCCATACGGCGCAGGCCTTCTTTGAGAGGTGGTAGCACGGGTTCGACCCACTGGCTAGCGTTTCAGGCTTTCTCGTGTGACAGTCTACTTCCCAGGTCTCAAGAAGGAGTACCTTCCTCTTCTCCTGGTGATTGGTGGAGCCATTGGGAGAGTGATGGAACCCCCCCCCCCACCGTTCGTCCCTCGCACGGGCGACCGGGATTCCATCCCTTCGCATCTGTATTCCCTCGCCGGAGACAGTGTCTCATGTCATATTCCTTCCTTGCCTTCGGGGAGACCCCATCCTAAAGAGAGTGGAGTACTCAGGCCTTTGCAGACAATGCTTCCTTTGCATGCAGATGGGACACCTTGCCAGAGCTTGCCCTCGACGTTAGTCTAGGAGACCGTATCCGGTGGGGTCCCCCCTTGGTCCCGGCTCAGATTCTCACAAGGGAGTAAAGAGAGAGGTAGGCTCTCAGGCAGCCGAGCACTAGGACACGACCTCAGCCGACTATACTGCTGGAGAGTGGCAGATAGTTGGCCCACGCCAGGGCTGTAAACCGACTATCAAAGCTGAACTCCGCCACCGCGCGCACCAGGCTGGCAAAGTATAGGAGAATTTGGTTCTATGAGAGAACCGTTTCGAGCATTTATCAAAGCACCCACATGTCGGCGATGGGCCCTCTCCAATCACTGCGAGGGTCCCACCTCCGGCCCCTTCAGTTCGGTGGCCGTTACCCCGCCAAGACGACTCCTCCAATTCTCAGATTCCAATGAGGGTAGCTGCCCCCACTGAACCACCCCCAGGCCCCTCCCTCTCCGATGGATCACTCCCAGCCACTCCTATCTCCCTCTTCTCCGCCTCCCCACCCCCACCCCCACCCCCTCCGCCTCCTCCCTCCCCCCCTCCTCAACCTCCATCCTCGCCTCTAACCCTTCCCACAACAGTCCCCCTGCCCCATCCTCCTCCTCTGAGCCCGCACTCCCCCCTCCCTCCACCTCTCCAGAGCACTCCACCGCCCTCCAGCAACGCCCATCCTGCCCCATCCTCTTCCTCTGAGCTTGGACTCCCCCCTCCCTCCACCTCTCCAAAGCACTCCCGCCTCCTCCCTCCCCCCCTCCTCAACCTCCATCCTCGCCTCCAACTCTTCCCGCAATAGTCCCCCTCCCCCATCCTCTTTCTTTGAGCCTGCACGCCCCCCTCCCTCCACCTCCCCAGAGCACTCCCGCAGCCCTCCGGCAACACCCGACTTGGAGCAGTGATAGCCGACGAGCTCCGTCCACCGTTTGATTTATCGACTCTCGGAGCCAACTGAGATGACCATTGCCGCTCCCCGGTGAGAGGCTCTCCTGCGAGAGCCCCCAGGTGAGCCCCTCATGATCTTGCGGCTGCTCGTGGATTACATTTTCCTCCAATGTCTTTCGGTGGGAGAAACTGAGATTTTTGAGGAGACAGTGGCTCCCATTCGGATCTGTGTGGTGTTTCACCATTTCAAGCCATCTACGCCAAAGAGTGGCGCAATGATCTTCTCCTTTCCCTTGAGTGCCGCCTTGGGGACGGAGTGGGATTCGGAGTCGGTAGCTGCAGCCATCATCCAAGGGCAGGCAATAGATCTCTCACAGCATCTTCATGATTTGGGCATCACCAACATGCTCACCCATCTCTAGCCCCTGGCTCGGATGGAGCTAGGAGGCTCAAGTCATAGAGATCACGACGGGGAGGTGGTGACCTCCACCTGGAGGTGCTACTATTTGTGTTCTTGCATATCTCAGTTGCAGTACCCCTCCCCCACTCTTACAAATACCTTCATTGAGATTGATGTAGTTCAGAGTATGCCTACTCTCGCGCTCGAATTGAGTGGCGACACATGGAGGACAGGATCTGCGCCCACTTGGCGCGTCTTCGCCCCATGACCGATTGCGATTACTCCCCATCAAAACCCATGCCCGAGACTCTTCAAGTGGAGGGCAGTCCGATAGGTCCGCCTCCCACATAGATTGCTATGCGGATAGCCTCATGGAACATTCAGAGTTTAGGGGGGCCTCACTGCTTTCAGAGGCAAGGCGTCCAAAGGAGAGCTTCACAGAGCTACAGTTGGGGGACCCATCGACATTCTTTTCCTCCAGGAGCACCATCTTTCCAAGGGGCATACCCGTCGCTTCAAGAAGATTTTACCGTGCAGGAGCCACACTTTTTGGTCTCCCTCTTTCAGCCCCTCGAGGACGCAAGGAGGGGTTTTTATTTCTGTCAGCGAGCAGCTCTTGCTGGCAATGACAGGCTCAAGTGTCATAGTCTCTGGGCGAGCGCAATGGATTACCATTATGATTGGAGAGGAGTGAGTGGGCTTCCTCAATGTTTATGCCCTGAATGCCGTAGCAAATAGAGCCATCTTTTGGGGTACAGTCCGCCAAGCCCTTCTTCAGGTTGACTTTTGGTGCATGGGTAGAGACTTTAACATGATAGAGTCAGCTGAGGATAGACTCAGAGGAGGCACGGCTGCCGTCGTAGGAGCATGATCGGCATCTTGGCGGGCACCACTTTCTTTGATCATGCTCGGGTTATTCTGTCCCTAAAGCCGGACAGCCTCATACACGACTCCGAGATCTACAACAGGATGGAGAAAATATGGGCAAGACCGGATTTTATCTTAGGTTCTGCCGCGTGCACCTTGGATGTGGGCGTTGGTGAGATCAGTAGTTTTTTGCAAGAGGCAACACAGAGGAGATTGGAGGGATTTCGGGAGGAGGAGAGGAGCTTAAGGAGGGGTTTTGCTTCTCTCCAATGTCTTCAGGAGAGTTCCCCCGATAGCCCATGGGTTAAGAGTCAGCTCGCTGCCACCCGTACGGAGATCCGATCCATCGAGGAGAGTGGAAAACAGGTACCATGCTAGAGCTTCCTTTTGGCCAAAAGAGACTAGAAGGGTCAGTCAAAGGATACAATGTGTGGTGTATACAAGAGAACACTCACAAGAAGTAGGATCTTTCACAGCACAAAACTTTAAAACTGAAATTGCACAAAAACAGAGATAGAAAAGAAAACTTTGAAGTGATACAATAGATGGCAAAGCTCCACACCCGTGTGCTCTTGTGAAGGGAACTTCGATGGCTGATTTGGAACTACTAACACAAAAGTTGTATGCTAGTAGAAGCTAGGGAGTAGACTCACAGTGATGACTCTAACAGTGTGGGTTAAATATGCCCGGCAAATACCCACAAAGGATCGTAAATCATGTACAGTAATGGGGAATTCCAATTCTCTCTCTATCTCCTCTCTCTCACACACACACACACACCCCACCTAACAAAGAAATATACTATGTGAATAACCTCTTAGTAGCAGCTGAACTTTCTCAATTTGGATACTTACATCAGGAAGAGTTGAGTGTAGGACATTTCCTTCCTTATCCACAATAACTGTGCCTTTAACATTCTGCAAATTTAGAGATATTATTTAACTCAAATGTACAAGAAGTTGCATCTCTTTACTATAACAATACTACAACAATGCGTTTCAAGATTAACATGGGAAAACTGCTACAAAAAACATGAGCTTAAGAAGTCTTTGTGGGAACCATTCCAGTCTCTCTAAGCACTACTAACAGCACAGCAAAAATGTTTGTATTACATGTCTATTAGATTAAATCATCCAATGCTTTTAGTTGAACAGTCATGGGATTGCAAAACAGTTGACTCTAATAAAGGCAGTCCAGGAAAGCATACCTTGAGGCCATTGATCCTCTGCAATGCTCTTTCTACCTCATTCTTCGGTATATGCACATGCGACAACACACTCAAAATTTTCTTGAATTCAAAGTGGTTTTTATGTGCTTAATTTTAGCATCATGCTTGTTCACAGCCCCTTCCCGCAGGGGCAACTAACTTGGCCCTTTGCATTAAATGCAACTTGATTATCTTAATCCTTACTATGCCGATTTTGGCACAATTAGAAAATGTGAGTCTAACTTGGCCACTACGCCAAGATTACCTCAGCCTCTTAAGTGTGGAATGTAAATAAGAATAGTTAACTCTGTCCATGGGAAAAGATTGTTAAATGTCTTCATTTTACACCTACGTATGTCATAGGAATACACATAGATAGTTTTGTTTTTGTTTTGTTTACCAATTTACACATATAGTTGTATTTTTACCCTAGTTGATTTGTCCCAATCAATCCATCAGCGGCTGAAGCCTGAGACTATGAGCAATTCCTTGCAGCATAGAATACAAAATTGCAAAATCTTCAGCTGTTGATCAGAGAAGCTGACAAGATGAAATAAATGATGATACAGAAGCACACAAGCAGAGTAGAATGGACAACCTTCAGTGGTTTTGAGGAGGTTTTCTGCCTAGTACATGGGCGAACGGCTCCTAAGTTAACTTCACCCCTCCAGGCTCCTCCACCTTGGGATGCTGAGGTGGGTTCTGACTTGGGTTGCCAAGAATCCTGCCATGCGCTATCTTGACTGACATTTAGGAGCAAATCTCTGGATAAATCAGGAAGTTGCTCAATCAGTTTTCCACACAAACTTTTGTATCAAGGAGCACAGCTTGCCTTTTTCCAGCACCATGTCCTTGACGGCTGTCAGTCTTTCCGCTGGATTTCACATGTGATGGCTGGCCTCTCACTTGATGGTCACATATCTCACAGGCAGCACATGCGATGGCTGGCCTCTCAAGTGATGCTTGCATATCTCAAGAGCAGCCTGGGATGTAGGTATGGTCTAGGGGCATATAGGGCCAAACACCTCTGTCCCTGGGATCCAAGGTGTGTGACGCTCCTTCATAACCCTGGAATTGCCCTGGGGAGGCACTCCCAAAGTTCCTTTTTACGTATAAAAGTTTTGTTAAACGTCCATACAGAGCTAAACAAAATGTGCATAACAGCATCTGAGTGTGACCTAGAAGTTACTTTATGTTGCACAAATGCCTGGTGGATTGTTTGGTTCTCTGGGCCAGAGATGAAAATATGGACGGAGGTGAATAGGAAGGGTAGACAACATTCATGATGGATGACCTCATGTGTAGCATGCGCATTAACTTTCAAATACCACAATGGAAGACCCTCTCATGCTACACCTCTTTTGGGAGCTGCTCTGGCTCTTCCCCCCACCCCCACAGATGTAGTCTCCCTCGAAAGCAGCCAGCCATGGAGGGAGCCCATCCCCCATCATTGTGCACTGAACCTTCATGGAGGGTTGTAATCTGCTTTCAAGCAGAGGTCTTCTTTTTACAAATGGAAGGATCTTTACTTGGGAGAAAAAAGGAACCTTGGAGGCAAATCTCTTGATCGTCCCATGAACCTTGGTAGAGAATCACCCTCAACAACCATCAGCTTTAAGTCCTTTAACAAAGCTAAGTTAAATTGTTGAAGGGTAAACAAAAGATCATAACTGTCCTCCAACATACATAGAGAAAGAAATTACTATTTTCTACATAATCAAAGCTTCCAAACCAGCCCCAATTCTTTCTTCTCAATATTGCTTAACGGATTGGCCCCGGGAAGCTAAGAAGGCCAACTATTTCAAATCCTTGCAGTGGGTTTTCTTTATTTCTCAAAGTTCATGTCTTAGCTCACAAATGTAAACCATACCTGAAGCTATATTATTGTCATGAGGAGACAGCAATTACAAGTACCCTTTTTTAAACACAACAGCTTTGTTAACCCAGTTCTGTCAACTAAAACAATTTCAAAATCCATCTAGCTAGCTAGTTGCCACCATGGACGGATTGGCTTAAGGTGAACACATGTTGGGAGAGCTCATCACAACTTTGACTGGTCACCCTGACTAGCCTTCCGTAAAAAGGGTGCGGGGGGAGGCCCCATGCATGTGTGGGTGTGTATAGAAGTAACATCACTCTCTCAAAAAAATCAAAAAAAAAAAAACTTACCATCCTAATTTCAACTTTGGAGGAGTCTGCCCGAGCGACAGCATGCAGACCTCCCAATGTGAGGACTTGGGTTCGAATCTACCCAAGGCATCTAAGTTCAGTGCTCACTCTTGCATCACAAGGAAAAAAACCAAAATTTACAGATATCTCTCTCTTTCTGTGGCATGTCATACATGAGTATTGTTTGCACTCACTCACTCTCTCTCTCTCTCTCTCTCTCTCATCACAAGGGGGGGGAAAATTTTAAAAGGAGGCATGTCAGACAAGAGTCTGCTCTGTGCACTCTTGCATCACAAGGGGGTAAAAAACTTTAAAAGGAGGCATGTCAGACAAGAGTATTGTTTGCATTTGCGCTGTGTGTGTGTAAGAGAGAGAGAAAGAGAGAGGGAGGCGTGAGTGACTTACTGCTGGTGGTGGTGCAGGTGTTTTGGGTGGGGTGGCGTTCTTAGGAACCTCCCCAACAGTCTCCTTTGCCGCCACGGTCTCTTCTGCCTTGGTAGTCGCCATGAACGGTCTCTCGCCTTCGTTTTCCAAGTACCGTTAGAAGTTCATTTTCTACAATTTTACAATAAGACCCGTTACACATACCCCACCGCCCATGTATGGGCAAGGGATTGGGCGGGGAAGATTGCCTGGACCACATCAGCATGGGCAGGCATGGGTATGGTGATGTGTAATGGGCCTAAATATTATCGAATAAAGTTGCCCACGGGCGCGTAGTCTAGTGGTCTAACGGTTGGGTCCCATTATGGGATCGAGTGAGCTACGCGATGGAGGTAGTTTGTGTGAGCCGATAGACTAATCTAGAGCCGGTAGTTTGTGTGAGCTATGCGATGGAGGTAGTTTGTGTGAGCCGATAGAGTAATCTACAGAGGTAGTTTGTGTGAGCTACGCGATAATCCACTTTCTCAGTACAACATATAGCCGATTAATTAATGTGAAGGTTCATATCTAGATTTTAAAGGATTGGTCCCACATGCGCCATAGTTCTAGGTTCAATCCCTTCCTAGGTGCAAACTCTCTCGTGCAATGCAACATTTGCAAGCTAAACACATTTTTTTAAAAAACTCTAAGAACACTTATAGATTCATTTTTTTTTAACCTCTAAAAACACTTATAAATTCAATTTAGTGTCCCTAACAGCTACACATCCACCCTTTGTTATGCTTGTCATGTAGATTCATCCTCACTGTACTTAACAAGAGTCTTTGCTTGCACAAAAACTAACGAAGGAGGTGTATGCGTGTGTGTTAACATCCTTGGAGCTGAATATGACTTGCAAGACTAAATACAAAGCATGGACCTTCAAAGGTAGCATCTTATTTGAACATAAAAATCCTATGAGTTGAGCATTGGCTAAACACAAGCTTGATCATATACATCATTTTGTCCCAATTTAAAATTTTATCTTACTTTTTTTCTGAGCTATTTTACCTTCTTTGTACCTTTCTCTTGCACCTCTTACACATAGAGATGACTTTTTCCTCCTCTCACCTTATCGAGGATTATCGAGGATGTACGAGAACTTTTATGCTTAGCCAAACTCCTTTTGAGTTGTAAACTCTCTTGCTAGCAGTAATACGTAACATGGTGATGACATAAGATTTGCTCACATGGAGACTTTTCCTTTAGCAAAATCATAGAGAAAGGAGTGTGAAGTTTCAAGGGATATCAT
This sequence comes from Cibotium barometz, assembly GCF_041138505.1. NCBI lineage: Eukaryota > Viridiplantae > Streptophyta > Polypodiopsida > Cyatheales > Cibotiaceae > Cibotium > Cibotium barometz. Next base: position 27,281,344 of record NC_141074.1, on the reverse strand, counting down.
ACACCTTAGGTGAATAATGATCAAATGCTCTTCTTGCTTTGGGTGTCTATTCGAATGCTCTCCTTACTTTGGCTATCTATTTGAATGTTCACCTTGCTTCTCATAAGTGCATAATAACAGGCACATAAGCTACTATATATAGTCATGTAAGAGACAAGGGCAATATATATAGCCGTGTCTATTTGAATGTTCACCTTGCTTCTCATAAGTGCATAATAGCAAACACTTCTTGCAAATCTAGGCATTACAAGCGAGTTGTTTGGAGCTTAATCATTTAATGGGAGGTGCCAGTGTGTAATAAGAGGACTTGGTGTTTATAGCAAGGTATCTAATGATAATTTTTGTTAATGGTTTATTAAAGGTTCTAAATGTACACAACAATAAGGCGAAGCTGTGTCCAAACACATCTCAGATCGGACATTGGGTGTGCAAGTTATGGGGGACAAAAGATACACATGTGAACCTCCTCTAATATAAATGAAGGTTTAATTTATTTTTTAGAGGAGGATTAGTGGTGATCATTAAAGTAGAGCTTAGTCTCACGTGTGAGGGGTGCATAGTTGAGTTAGTTGTTTGGAAGCACTAGTGAAGTGGGAGGAACTATTGTTAACCTTACAAGTGGATCTCCCCACTAGTGGATGATGAAACTGAATTGCCCAGCTATTCACACACTCTGTACATCTAGAATCCCCACCTCTAGCCTAAGATAATTTTACTTTATGTATGGTGATAGGCCCTATGATGTAGGCAAAGTCAGCCTAAGCCTTGTAAATATGAGTAGAGATAGGCAATGGGAACCCACTTAAGTTGGAAGGTCGGGCAAAGCCCTTGTGTATATATACAACTTTTGATAATGTGAATGGGGAAATCAATTATTTCTTAAGTGCAAAGCTTTCTTCTTCTCTTCTGCTTTTACGTCCGACTTGCTTGTGTTGTGCATTCTTGTGTGATTTCTTAGAGTGGGATTGAGTGTGCATGCTTGGTAGCTTGAGTGAGGGAGTGATTGAGCTAGGGTGGATAGGAGAGTGGTTCAAACTTTTTAGCTTAACCATTGCCTTTTAGAAGGATTACCTTAGAGGATTGAGAGTAGAGGAAGGACTCAAACAAGAGGGATTGACACACCTCGTGGCCTCTTTTGCCTCTCCTATCAGGACTTCCATGATCCAAGATTACTGGTTTAGCCACTATCACTATGATTCCTTGCAAGAGGGCAAGAAAGTTCTTGACATGGCACCATTGCTAGGGATCAAACTAGTCTTAGATGAGGGAGCATCATCTACTCAAAAATCTTCTATGTTTCTTACTTTATCTTGCCCTTGGATCAAATCCTTGGTCTAATGTCAAGGAAATGTGTTTCAAACTAGGATATCCAGTTGATTTGAGTGATTACGTCTGTAACTTGTATGTTTCATAGTAGGATATTGAGTTGATTTGAGTGATTACGTGTGTAATTTGTGTGTTTGCGAGTGGATTTGTGTGATTAGAGTAGGATTTGTTTCTAACCTTAGCCTATTTTACGTTTTTTATTAGTTAATTTAATCTATTCTTTATCTCATAGGAGTGATAAAACAAAGAGCAAGCTATCTCAAGTGTGATTAAGGTAGGTAATCTCTCCACTTGGTTGATTATTTGCTCATTGGAGTTTTGGAATCGTTGACCAGGATCAAGATTGTCTAGCTTTTGGATCATTGAATCCACATCCAAATCGTTGATTAGAGTTAAAAGTGGGTAAATGATCATCATTTTCCATACACTTGAGTTGTCTCTCGGGGGGGGGGGGGGGGGTTACTCATCAATATGTAAGCGTAGCACGTGGGTTCAATAGAAGGGGTTTTTTAAATCCCTTTTTTACACATTTTTTACATACAGAAGGGTAACATTTAAAGGAGGTATTTACAGATTGAATAGAAAAAGGTGTGTTTTATTCATGAAAAATTTATAGATAAGGGGTTTTTAAATTAGGCCTTGAACGCACGTGATATAAGAGTTTACATGTAGTGAACCCCGTAAAAAAAGAGAGCTATTAAGGTGCCAATTAAATATTCTCATGTAAGAAGGTATAAAGTTGTGGAAAGAAATATGTTATACCTGGAAAGTACACAGAAACCGACGATAACCACCATTTTTTATCAAAGCAGTTGGATTGCCGATCCTCATCAAACCAAAAATCGTCAAGGTTTGATCATTAATCCTAGCTCATGAGTCTTGAACATTGATCCAATTGTTATGTGTTTCAGATTGTTAATTATCTGGATCTTTTTTGAATTCATATTGTTGAATTCAGATTGTTCGAAATACAGATCGCTTTGCTTTTGAGATGGTTACCTTTTCAATCAGGCAATTCCAAATTCAGATTGCCCATTTTCGATCATTTCGGGATCTAGATTATCCCACTTCCCATATCCTCAAGTTATGATTGTCGATCCTATCGTTGATCCAATTCTCAGATCAATAACCTAATTTCAGATCATTCAAGATCTAGATCAACCCACTTCCCGGATCTTCAAGTTTTTCAGATCGTTTAATCGACTTGTTGAGGATTGTTCATAATATGCAGATCGTATGTGATCCGTATCATTGGTTCGAGATATTCAATTAGATCTTGAAAAAGTAGAAAAAACAAGAAAATATAAAAAATCATATTTGTATTGTTTACATGCATCTTGCACATTTTTATTCGGTTTCCTATCAATTTACCATTTCACTATTAAAAAAACCTTGAAAAATATAAAAACATTTTGAAACCATAAAAACTCCTTTTAAAAAACCCAAAAAACATAAAATGCTCATAAAAAGAATCTCAGCAAGCAATTCTAGAGCTAGATCAGATGCTTATGCATTTGCAATCAAGTCGAGTCATTGCCCAATCTTATGGTAACCCAACCTTCGAATATGAGACTTTGTCTGGCACTAGACTACATGTAGAGTTGACCTCCCTAATTGCAATAGATACGAGTTCAAAGTAGTCCAAGAGTCATTTATAATGGAGGAATTTAGTTCAATATTTTGGGGTATAAACCCTATAGATCTTCCACAAGTGAGAATGGACCCTAGTGAGCATGCGTATTTAATGGAGGACTTTAGATCAATATTTTTGGGCTATAAACCCTACAGAGCTTCCATAATCGAGAATAGAGCCTAGTGAGCGTACGTATTCATAGGTAAATCATTAAGGAGAGCTGAAAGGGCTCATGTAGCTCACCAAATTGGAGAGAGATGAGCTGTTAGTTAGGAGAATAAGCTGAAACTCAAACAACCAGTGAAACCTATGTGCTACAATGCTATGATTATCACAAACCTGTAAATATTCTGGTCTACATTGAATATAACAAGGTGCTGTTAGAGCGATGATCACTTTCGACATTGCCAAGTCATGAACTAGAGATCCTAGATAACCCAAAAGTCATTGCTTCACAAGAATCCCCACATGAATACATTGTGTCCTATCTATGGGGTTGAGAATTATTAGCATATGTCCAAAGTCTTCTCTTAGATGATGAAAGGAAGTTTCATTAAAGATTGTGAGATGAGGGCCCAAGCCAAGAAATTGCAAGATCAGACACCCCTATCCATAGCATCTTCTACACCCCCAAGAGTAAAAAAAGGAACCATAACAAGGGGAAGGAAATGATGTTGCCAAGTGAGCTTACACCATAACCTCCAAAACTAAGGACTTCCCAAGGTCCCAAGGTTATGAATAGAATCAAAGAGAGATCCAAAAAATCTCACTAGGATATTTTGAGATTGAGGATGTTCCACATTCCTCTACTCTCACTTAGGAGGAGAATGGGGAGTAGAAAACCTTGATGGACAAATCCTTACAGACAGAATAGATTACCCTAGAAGAAGAATAGGGAGTAAAAAACCTCGATGGACAAATTCTCATAGATAGAAGAAAAGAACTTAGGGGGAAATCCCAAAAAGTGTCACAAGCCCATCAAGATGAGAGGCCCAAACAAACCAAATATCCAAGGGATGATCCAAGCTACATTGAAATTGAAGTTATTCTCGAACCTCCAATGCAAATCACTCTTGAGGAGGAATGAGGGATGGTAAGCAGTGACAGATTAATCCTAATGGAAAGAATGGAAGGACTCTTAGAAATGGCCAAGAAAGCAGTAGAAAGATGACATAAAATACAAAGAATCCCTTCCAAATAAGCTGCAAGAATATCCTACCCGAGAGAGGAGATCTTGAGGTTGAGTAAAGCATATGACACGCTGTTAGCAGATCCAACTAGAAATAGAGGGACCCATGGGACCAATCATGTTGTTTCCACGAAAGATTTCTACACTGAGACCTCTAGAGCGAGTCTTAGAAGTATCCCATGAAGGTAGTGCCTCGAGCCAGGGATCACGAAAAGATCCATTATTGAAAGACCGCTTAGGATAATAACTAGAAAACTAGGAAGTGCTAAAAGATCTTAGAGCTAAGGAAGAAATCCATAACACAAGCCTTTAAAACCTAAAAATCCACAAAACTTGATAGTGCTATATATGACCACATCTTGAGGGAATAAGAGATTCACAAGAGGCAACTTGCGCTTAGGGAAGGAGAGATTCACAAGAGGCAAAAACACCAAAGGGAATGCTAGGATAAAACGTAGCTGTATAAGGTGTGAGTAAGATGAGGAAACTTTCATCGCTTCATTGTCAAACCCACACGAGGAGGAAAACCAGATGTATCTATTTCTACAATGGATGCATATCCTAAAACCACAGGAGCCCAACTCTGTGTGTGTGATAAAGATGGAAATGACATTGTCCCTCTTAGAACTATATCTTCTGTACTCTCGAAACTAAAAAAGGCTATGTCATTTAAAAATCATGAATTGATGATAGGATGAAAAGGTAAATAAATGTATCCTAAGGAAGACAAAATGATATCCCTTAGAGGCTTTAGTGCAAGCCAAGCTATGCCTCAATACTGATAGACAAAGGTGAAGAGAATGAGGAGGTGCCAAACTCATTGTAGACCATTCCTTCATACATCGACTTAAATGATGAGTCTATGATGATAGTAGCCAATGTGCCTTCATATAAAGGAAGAAATGGGAGCTTTGAGAGCAATCCTCTCTACCCCTGTGACCATCATGATGGCTGATGAGTACTTAAAAAGAAAACCAAGAATTTTGGAATAAAGTCCATCAATGGATGAAAAATCAACCCATACCATTAGGGGACTTAGATGAGACCAACTAGGAAAAGGAGGAAAACCCACTATAAATGTACAAAGACGTGCTTGTTTACCATAGTGGGTAACTATTTCCAAGGTGATAATATGGATGCCATCATTCTAATCACATTGGATGGCATGATTACAAGTGTGATCCTATAGGTGGAAGAGGAATACATGGCCACCAAAGTTACATGATGAAAATATGGGAGCAAGCCCCCCAAACCTTCAAAGGTTGTCCTTAAATTATTAGTCGATGACAATTTAGGAACACGCATAGGAATTATGAAGGAGGTAGAAGTAATGCCTAGCTTGAGTATTCATTTTCTATTATTGACTTATCAATTATGATGTGATTCTTGGATGCCCATTCATGTGCCAAATGATGTTAGTCCATGATTAGGGATAACATCTGCCTCTGACAAGATAATAATACTATCAAGGTGAACCTAAAGAACCATTCGGGGTACAGAGATGTGGCTAGGATGCCTATTAATGAGTTAGGGGGTCTAATACAACATCACGTTTATTAGAGATCATAAACATGTGTCTTGTGAGCGAGCATAGCTATAAAAGGTGTGAGTAAGATGAGGAAACTTCCGTCGCTTCACTGTCATACCACACAAGGAGGAAAACTAGATATATCTATTGTTGCACAATGGATGCATGTCCTAGAACCACAAAAGCCCAGTTATGCAAACAAAAATGGAAATTACATTGTCCCTCTTAGAACTATATCTTTTTTACTCTAAAAATTAAAAAAGGTTGTGTCATTCAAAAACTGTGGAGTGATGATAGGACAAAAGGTAAATAAATGTCTCCTAAAAAGGAAGACAAAATGATACCACTCAGAGGCTTTAGTGTAAGCTTTGAGCCAAGCTATGCCTTGAGACTGATAGAGAAATGTGAAGAGGATGAGGAGGTGTCAAAAGAACACAAGGAACTCCTCAAAGAATTATTCAGAAGTAGAGAAGCTTCTCTAAAAAAGCTTTAAAAAAAAGCCAATGCATATTAGAACAAGAGATCCACCTAGCCTTAACAAAGGACGAAGAACACTATTTGTAATATGTCAATGCCTTGAGAGATACCAAAGGAATTCTATTTTAATTGGAAGGATTTAATGAAGAAACCAAGATTTGATGCCTAAAAATAGATCATGAATTACTAAAACCTTAGCAGACATTAGTCTCGTGGATTCAACCATAGTCGACTCCAAAAAGACATCCAAGTTTAGATGGAGAAGGAGAAATAAAGCTATACACGAGGGACAAATCAAAGAAGAATCCCAAGAGGTTAGTTATGAGAATAATAACAACTTGAGAAACATAAATAATGCCACTCTGAGAGCTCATTACCCATTGCCATACACTAAACACGTGCAAGTTAGTAGGAAAAGAAACTTATATCTTCTTAGATAGGTTTTTTAGATACAGCCAAGTGTCCATAGTCCCAAAGACCAACACAAAACCACATTCGCAAAATAGAGGAGGAGATATTGGCATATATAGTAATGTTGTTTAGACTTAAAACGCGTAAGCTATGTTCTATAACGACTAATGTCCACCATCGCTTACAAGGATTTCTTACAAGAATTCTTAGAGGTCTTCATGGATGAACTTTGTGTGAACTCAAAGTTGAGAGCCTATCCCTCATCTTTGGCAAGTATGAGAGAGGTGCAGATACTATAGGCTGTGCCTAAACCCAAAAAAGTGTAAATTCATGGTTAGGTATGGTAGAGATAGATGTGGTGTCCAAAAATGGAATAACAACAGGCAAAGGAAAGATGTGAGTTATTTTAGAATTTGACATCTAAAAGCCAAAAACCTATCCAAAGATTTATGGGACACACATGATACTATAGAAGATTCATATTCATGTATGTAGAAATCGGTAGACCTCTATATACCCTAATAGTATGTTTTGTATGGTTACAGGAATGTGAGGATGCATTCAACAAGCTAAAACAAGCTCTGATCTCATCTCCAATTTAAGAGCATCGAGGTGGAATATTATCTTCCATATGCACATTAATACATCAACTTATACCATAGCATGCATATCAAGTCAACCAAGAGAAAATAACGTGAACTTTTTAGTTTTCTATGCCCACTGGAAAGTTGAACAAACTAGAGAAGAACTATTAGACCACTGAGAGAAGGATTGCTAATGGTTTATGCCATGAAGAAGTTTTGCCATTATATTTTGACAAACAAGTTGTATTTTATGTTGACCACCATCAAGCCTTTATCTAGTGAACAAACTATGCACCATGGGGTGAATCACAAGGTGGCTATTGCTTCTTCTTGAGTTTGATTTTACCATCTCACCAAGAATACGGTCAACACATGTAAGAGCTCGACCATTTATCAAGAATCTTGAGTGGAGGACCACCAATGGGAGTTGTGATTGACCTTCTGGATGCCACTCTATTCCAAATCAGTCTAGTGCCAAGATGGAGCTATGAAATCTCTCAATTCTTAAGCCATGGATTCCCCATGGAGGAATCAATGTCCTTAAAAAGAAAAAGATAACTTGTAAAAGTAACATCCCCTTACACGCTCATCTTGGGGCATCTCTATAAAAGGGAAGTGACGATATCTTAAGCTTGTGTGTGTGTGTGTGTGTGAGAGAGAGAGAGAGAGAGACACACACACACACACACACACACACACACACACACACACACAGAGAGTTTGATATTCTTGAACAAGCTTATGTAGGAATTGTTGGAGGACATTTTGGAAGTGAAATCATCACAAAAATTCCTCTGTGCAGGGTTGTGGTGGTGGGGTTCCCGACACTCTTTGGAGAGAACACATTAAAAGATGCGATGAGTGCTAATGCTTCACAATACCCCAACAAAGAGAAAGAATTCCTTAACAACCAATCATGTCTATCAAACTATAAATGGGAATGAATTTTGTAGGACCCTTTAGCCTTCAACTAAAAGCACATAAGCATGATATATCATCGTGGCTTTGGATTATGTGATTATGTGACCAAATGGGCTGAGGCTAAGGGCATAGTCAAGGTTTTGATGCTACTAAGATGACTGACATGTTTCTCTATAAGAATGTCATCACAAGGTTTGGATGTCTCCTTGAACTCATTGTTGACTAAAGGACTGGTTTCTTAAATGAAGTGGTTGAGTTTCTTTTAGAAGAACTTATGGTTGTCACCACCGTAAGTCTTTTCCATAGTATCTATAAATAAATGGACACGCAAAGAGCATGAACAAAGTCTTATATGTGTGATGCTCTCAAATACGGTTGAAGCTTCTAGAACAGATTGGGAACATAAACTTTCATCAACATTATGGGCACACCAAACCACCTACAAAATGTCAATAGTGACTACACCTTATAATTTAGTCTTCAAATTGGATGCAATTATCCTTGTAAAATTCATGATCCCAACCTTGAGGGTAGCCAACAAATAGAATGGTTGGCCATGAGTTGTTTGAATGACTCATTAAGCTTAAAAAACTAGAAGAGGCACAACTCTTTGGTGGGGGGCATGTATGCCAAAAAGAAAAGAGGAAAAAGATAGTTTAATTTGAACATCAAGACAAGAGGTTTGAGATAGGGAACTTAGTCCTGGTTTATAACCTCAAGAAAGAAAGAAAAAAACTCAAGCTAAGAGGATTGGGTCCTTTCAAGATCTATGAAATGACCATAGACGGAGTGGACGTAAACTTAGAAAGTTATACGGACCTCTCTCCTTTGTGAGTAACTCGAAGCCATCCACATGGCTGAGGAATCAAGAGGGAAGAAAAATAAAAAGAAGAAACAAGCTTGACAAGAAGCCAAGTCTTGTGAGGAAAAAGCTAAACAAAAGATAGGCATACTGCACGTCTACATGGCTTTAGCAGACTAATGACGGAGAAGAAGAAGTAAAGCCCACAAGGCTTTGCTTGGACTTCAAAACAAATCTAAGGAGCATAGCCAAGCTTGTTTTAATGTCTTATAAGACTTGGATTTCGTTAGGTAAACCAATACTTGAGTCTACAAAGGCATTAGTATAAACTCTTTCAAGATTGTACAATGGATGTGAAGGTGTTGTAAAGTTTGATTTCCGCATAAATACTTATCCCGTGGAAGGTAGTTTCTTTCTCATGACTACATGAACTATGCCAAACAAAATCATCCTTGGGATCGAATGGGTTGCCAGACATGACTGCAGAATTGACTGGAGAGAAAGGGCCATAACGATTAAATTAAAGCAACAAACCATGAATGTTCTTCTCACTTTATATGGAAGGAGAACCAGGATAAATCTCCTTGTCAGAGATCCATAAACTACAAGTCCAATCAACCTCACAAGTTCAATCAACGTTGTTTATAAAGAGGTTACTATTGACTACACGTCGAATCACTCAGGGGGGGGGCTTTTTAACTAAGCCTTGAATGCACATGATATAGAGATTTTACATATAGTGAACCCCCTAAGTCGAATCATGAGACAAAAGAATTTGTTGCTCAATAGCAACACAAAGCATAAAAAAAGACATCTGTCTAACTCACCACAATGTCAAGTTACTAGATGCCAAAAATGTGCCAAGCGCATAAGAGTCGAGAGTCAGGTTACTAAAGGCCAAAAAGAGCCTGTGTAAATCCTAAGCACAAGATGTGTCATTCACAATATCTTCAAATTCAATTTGCTTGTGCTAGTGAAGCAAACATAATTATTCGAGTCACCTTTGCGAGATGTGATAGTAAATGTCAAGTTTAGGTCTGGGTCGAACCATATGTGTCTAATTTATACAAACCATTGGTGGTTAAAGATCCAGTCAGGATAATCTATTTATCATGTTCTCTATCACACGGATAATGTATTTATCATCTGCAAATTTAACATTAAGACCCCTCTTGCTAGAGTGGGTACAAAATGTAGATTCTTTTTAATTCTTGGAATGAGAAGTACATTTTTAAGACAAATATCCTCACTAGTGGAGACTATCTCACCAATACCTTCAATGGGGTAAGAGGCATTGTTGGCACACGTAACAATGTGAACACTTTGCATAGTCTCCATACATTTGACCAAAGTTCTTTGAGAAGTTACGTGCTTAGAAGTACCACCATCAAGAAACCAACTGTCAGAGACAATTGCACTGAGACATGCATCCTATTCAAGATTATAACTATAAATAGCCATTAGTGATAAGTCTTGATAGATAACGATATTAGCAGAGTCCTCTTTCTTAGAACTCTAATTGTTAGAAGTAAAACTCTTGGAACTCTAATCGTTAGAAGTAAAACTCTTGGAACCCTCATTGGATTTCTTGTTCTTCTTTTCCTTATTTTGAAGTTTAAAATAATTTTAAATTGCATAACCAAGCTTATTGTGATACCAGCAAAGTAACCTTCTCTTGCTATTTCGAATCACCCTAAGCCTCAGAAGTTTTGATGAAATTGGTCTTCTACTTAATTTTATTGCCCTTGATCACTGTTAAAACTCTCAGAGATAGTCTTTCTGGCTTGTTCCTCCTGCAATAGTAAGCTAACAAGCTCTTTGGGTAAGAGAGACTGCATTACCTCTCAAAGAAAGCCGGAGGGAAGTAATGAAACCCAGATAAGACTCAGGTAATGAATTAAGGGTGATGTTAATCATATATATTTTTAAGAATGACTTCATCAATACTACTGAGAAGTCATTGTCTCAAGTCTTGTAATTTTATAAAATGTGGATCCTTTTTCTTGCATATTTTCACTATCAATTGTCTTCTGCACGAGAGGTAATCTTGGCTTTATTTTTAGCCTGGTACATAACTTCTAGAGTGTTCCACATGAGGAACTTGCTGATTTACAATAGCAAATGTACATAATGATAGACATTTTAACTAACAAGGCAATCAATGTCAAAGCTTGAGCATCATGTGAATCCCACCTTCTTTGGCCCCAGCAATAATTTGAGGAACTTGTTGTTGGATCTCTTGGCCCTGACCCCTTTAAGAACTAGCACAAGCAATTGTGCTAGGGTAGGGCTCATCACCAACCCCCATAAACCCTTTGTAGCTAGGACACTTTTAACCAAAAAACTCTATAGGGAGTAATTTGACCCATCCAATTTATTCTCTTTGGAAATAAATCATTTGCAGACTTATTGGCTATATGTGACTGGCAACATGATCCCATAAACCCTTTGTAACTAGGATGCTTTTGACCACAAAACTTTATAGGGAGTAATTTGATACATCCAATTTATTCTATTTGGAAAGAATACCAAAAATCCATAGGGAGTAATTAGACCTATCCAAATTATTCTCTTTGGAAACAAATCATTTGTTTTGCAGAGTTGTTGACCAGACATGACTGGTGGAGAATTTAAGAAGGAAAGATGCTAAAATAATGCTTGAACTGATGTCAGCTAGGCTACTGAACAATCTGCAAACTACTAAAATTAGCAATAGACGATCCTTAAATGTGGAATCGAATGATCCAAGAAGGTGGAATTAGATGATCGAAGAAGGTAGAATCGGATGATCCTTGAAAGTAGAGTGGGTTGATCCAAAAAAATTTAATCGAGCAATCTCAGAAGTGGAATCGATCGATCCCAAAAACAAGAATCGGACAACCCCAAAAAGTAGGATCGTGATGATCCTAGAAGTGGAATCAGTCGAGGTAGGATTACCGAAAAAAAGTGGAATCAACGGAAAAGGTAGAATTAGGGCGAAGTAGGATTGCTAGAGAACTTGGAATCAAAGGGATTCCAAAATAGAAATTATCACGGATCAAAGAGTGGGATCAATCAATCCAAGAAATCAACGATTTAAGAGTTGAATTGGCAATTACAGCACCTATAAACAATCACAAAATCGAGCGATTACACACGAAAACGATCTAAGAAATGGGTGATTCTATCTGCCATGTATCGATCATAAGTAAACCGGTGCAAAGTGGAATCATATCGTTTTGTCGTGTCGAAACGATCCGCCGACTGAGATCAAAACAATCTGATTATGAAAAATGGGTCAATTTTGTTATACTGGAATTTCTTGTAGAATCTCTTGTAGATGTTCAATCCTTTGTACAAATCAACTATATTTTAGTTGATTGGACCCGATTCACGGATGAGAAAGCCTCCTTCGTAGTATAGAGTGTAGGAGAGCTTCAATTGAAGCTTTAATGGAAAGCTTACAACACCACTATGAAGAGCTTCAACTTGAACTAAAATGAACTAAAAAAGACCAAATGAAACAAGCTATTGAAAGCTTGAACACAAGCTATGGAAGCTTACACACATTGAAGATGAAAATGAGAAAGCAAGCTATGGAAATGCTTTGCTCTAATACCACTATTGGATCTCGTAGAATGAGGAGACGGACTCACACACACAATGCTCAAAGATAAGAACACAAGGGTGTAGAGTGTGAGAGAGAATGGCAAGCTCAAAGGAAAGAGATAAAATCTCTCTACAAGTACAAAGAAAAAGTACAAATGAGAAAGCAACCCTAAATTGTAAATGATGTTGCTTATATGCTAGCTAACCCTAAGGTTCCCGTTCATACTTGAATGGCCATGGGAAGAAACCTAGTGGGATAAAAGTGTCCATGGTAAAAGTCCATCAGCTCACTATAAAGTACTACCAAGTATCTAACATGATCAACGATCCTGTTTGAGATCGCCCATCCCAAATCCTAGACTTTGCCAATTTCGAATTCCACGATTTCATTCCAGTCTCACTAATCATTTCAAATCGTCCAGATTTTCAAATCACCCTAGTTTAATATGCCTATCCAACTGACATGCTACCATGTCAACAATGATGCGATTGGGATTTTTAAAGAAACTAGAGAGCAGAATTTTAGAGACATTTCACCGACAATCCAAAGCTCAAAAGAGCCTACATGCTACCAAAATTGTAGCCTAACATCCAGATCATAAGCATTGAGCGCAATCAAGCCATCAGTAATCACCATCATGCCCTCAACTCTCTAACAAATACGATCTACATTGAGCGCAATCAAGCCATCAGTAATCACCATCATGCCCTCAACTCTCTAACAAATACGATCTACATTGAATTATTGTACTTCAATCTGAATCTCAGATCACTTCAAGGTATTTGGCATAGCTCTCACGAATAACATGGTTGGAGATTTTGCCTAGGGCAAGCCTAGGGTTATACATGATTTATGCAATTGCATTATATAAGGTTGAAATGGGGTTAGTCCCAAAACCAACGCTCTGCCAAAAATTGTGCAAAAGGCTTGCATGCCTAATATTTCAGATTCCTACTTGTGTTGCATGCAAGAATAGTGTGCAGAAGTTGCCACCAAGGACACACAACCACATTATAGAGCTGAGTGCAACAAGCTATTTTTAAACATGACTATAGCAGGCATCACAGATAGGTCTCATAGGACTGGAAAGGAAAAAAGTTATAGCAACCAAGGAGGCTGTCTCCCCATACATCAGATACCAAGTAACAACTGATAGAGTATACTACTTCCGCATAGAGAAGAACTAGAGCAGGTACGAGGATGCATGTTGAAGTTCCACGTGAAAGACAGTTACACAGACATGACCTATTATGTAGTTCAAGTGCTTACCACAATGGCTACTCCTCTCATGAAGGGGGCCTTACAAAATAGAGTACATCCGGCACCCACATAAACAACACAAGGGTGGAGCATTGAGCAAATGGTCTACCAGCGAAAACAACACAAGGGCGAAGCATTTCCAATAAGGGCATGGACTATTTAAGGTGCTTCTGGGCAATGAAATCATACGACCAAGACAATAAAAGCTTTCCAAGTAGACTCCATCTATGTCTAGGGGGGACAAAGAGTCATCCTTACTGAAGCTATACAAAATTCCCTTAGACTGCCAAGAGTTGGCCATGTGTGGATTAAAAAAAAAACACATTAAAAGCTAAAAGAACAACAATGTTTTGCCCAACCAAAATCATAAAGCCCCACTGGAAGACGTAGACATCCTGCTGGCTCCTACTTAACGTAGACATTTGGCTGGCTCCTACTTAACGTAGACCTACTAGACTTTTTCAAACTATCGACGACGAACATGAACTACTTAAGGTGCTTCTAGGCAATGAACTCATATGATTGGACAACAAAGGATTTCAAAGTAGAGTCCATCCAGGGCAAGGGGTGTCATCCTTAGACTCACAATGGAAGTTGTGCAAAATTTCCTTAGACTCCCCCGAGTTGGCCATGCGTGGGTCAAGCAAAACATGTCCAAAATTAAAAGAACAACCATGTTTGGTCCAACTAAAATGTCCTTAGACTACTAAGAGTTGGCCATGTGTGGGTCAAACAAAACACATCCGAAATTGAAAGAACAACCATGTTTGGTCCCAACCAAAGTCATAGAGCCCCACTAGGCAAATGTGCGACTGCAATACCTCATCACACATGGCAAGGCCATATACACTTATTTATCTTTTTACAAGCCCAACTTGTTTTTATAGAAGTTGACTCGCAAGTATAGGGCTTACGTAGAACAAGATCCCGAGGGCGGGAGTCTATAATTTTACAAAATATGGTTACAGGGAGCTAGAAAAGCTCTTAACATTGGGAGGGTAGCACCTCGGGGCAAGACTACTACTCCTCTCGAGGATTATATACTCAAGGCCCAAACCCCTCTAACAATTTTGAGAGCCCATGGAGAGACCAATTGAAGTGTAGACCTCCACTTAAAATCCATAGAAGCACAATAGAAAAGAACCTGACTCATCAACTCCCCCACCTGTAAAGAAGTTAAGAGTGGAAGAGACCACACAAACCACTACATAGTGAAGCCAAAGGAAAAAAGAAAAAGTTCAAACTTAGGGGCATTACCTTGGTAATGACTTTAGAATCTTACACTGACTTAAGGAGAACACCCTCTCCATAGCCATAACCACAAGGAAAGGGTAAGAAAAAGCAACAAGTGGTCCAAACAATGAGGCTTGGCAGTAGCATTCAACATGAAAAAGAGGCCACTACCACAAAGCAAGAATTGCTAGGGGGCATAGTGCCCATTCCTGTTGATCCAAGACCAAAGCCTCCACTCACCCAACTTTCAGCAACTCAATTCCTCCTCACAAAGAAGGGCAAGGACATAGGCATAGTACAAAAGGAAAGGGATTCAACCCTCAGGGAATTAGCTAAGAAAATCACTTGGAGGCTATGAGCCATTGTAATACCAATGCATTGCATGCAGCAGAGCTCAAAAGGAAAGATGCCATCATTAGAGAACCACAATAAGAACTTATGAGAAAGAAATGGCTCAAGACCCAATGAGCCCGGACTTTGCAAAGTCACCAAGAGCTAATGTAGAAATGGGGTAGCTAATCCTAGAAGTGGTTTTGTGAACTTGCCAATCTTGATGTGGTGTGAACCCTGATAATCCCAATATCGTTGCCATATCTTGACGATGTCAATTGCTCCTTAATACGCATACACATGTGTTTTTTTTTTAAGGTTTTCTTATAGCCTGCTACTATAGCCTTAAGAGGCATGGCGCACCCTTCGCTGGGTCAAACGAGTGTTTGTTTGTCCTAATTAGCTTAGGCACATGTACGTGAACGTCTTAGAGATATTTTTTGAAAAAAGTGCATGCCAATAGCATCCTAGATGGAAGAGGAGGTCTCAAAACCTATTTTCCATCACTATCTCAAGATGATTTTTTTTTTCCAGAAAGATTTTTCATGTTTCGTAGCTCGCTTTCGAATGTGTTCCAAAAGAAATTTAGAAAAACTCTGTATAAGAGAGTTTTAGTATTTTTGGAGTACTACAGCTTTGTCTCTTTGATTTTTTCGTGATTTCATTGTTTAGACACTCAAAAAGTAGCTCGAGTATGGTTCGCAATCTTTTTCAAGCTGTTTTGGACAATTTTTAGTACTTTAAGGGCTTTAAGGGCTGTTTTTGCCTCAATTTTTAGTGCTTTAAGGGCTGTTTTTGCCTCAATTTTCGGGTTGAATTTTGAGGCTGCTAGTCAGAAGTCAAAATGATGGATTTTGCCGAACTCTCAAGACCAATTTCAAAGAGCACGATGCCAGCTTTCCGGTGAGCACTAGCACGCGTTCATCGGATTTACGGTTTACGAGATATGAGCCTCCAAACAGGGCTATTTTCCAGACTCTTTCTCTTTTCTTTTTTGTCAAGACGGACCCTCTTTCACGACATGAACACGTGAAATGGACTTCATGTACAAAATTAAATTAAATTTACTTTTTTTACGTGAAACGCTAATCCGTGAAACATTAACTCATGAAACGTCAAATTTATTTTTGCGCGAGGGTTGTTTCACACTGTGAAACCCTTATGTTTCATGCCGTGAAACATGTATATTTCACGATTTTTTTAATTATTATTTTTTACGCGAGGGGTCTGTTTCATGTCGTGAAACAGTAGAGTTGAGTTTCATGCCGTGAAACATTAACTCGTGAAACAATGATTTTTTTTTTGAGTCGTGGAAAATTGAATTTCCTTGTATAGAGGAAATATTTTTTTTATTTTAAAATGAGGAGATATGGGCATTTTTCCAAAAAGGCAAGTGGGAATCAAAAAGGTCAACACTGTTATGACACCCTCTTACGCCCTTCATAAATGACCCCCAAAATGGACAAATTGATAAATCATCGGCATCTTTTCATTCAATGCTCATTATCCTTAATGAGTTATGAAAAAAAGTATTTAAGAATTAATCAAAGATTAATCCTTCCACTAATCTTTTCTTTATTTGGACTAATCAAAGACTCTAATTAACCACTAATCACTAATTAATTCATATCATTGGATAGAGCATGAAATTGCTAAGCTATGTGTATCAACTAATGTGTAAATTAATTTATAATTAGAGATTAATTAAACTCTTAATTCTAGTCTCTTCTCTTTATGCAAAATTAAGCAAAAGAGAGGAAAATTCCTCCAATTGATGTAATTAGGTGTTTCGATGCATCCAAATGCTCTCAAAATACTCAAAAACACTAATTTTGACCTCTTGCATGACCAAATTTGATCCCCAAAAAACACACTTTCTAATCTCTTTGCCTCTTGAACTAGATTAATCACCCTTAATGACAAAAATCAATCAATTAAGAAAGATTAGTCGATTTTAAAGATTTTTAAGAGTTTTTGTGAAAATTTTTAAAGGATTAAGCAACCCCTAATACTTGCTAACACTCTAATGCAAACAAATCAAACAAAAAACACACAAATCAAACTCAAATTAATGATTTTAGCTCTATGTTTAACTCTAAAGAGAGCTAAAAATCACTAAAAATTGCTATTGCATTTTTTGATGCAATGAAAGAAAACAAAGCCTTAGACACTCTATGTGCAAGCTCTAGGAACATTAAAAACCAAATTAACAACAACAAAAACAACGATTCAAGCTAAAAATTAAGCAAAAAAGCATTCTTTATAAAACAAAAAAGAGAGGTATTTCTCACAAAATCACACACAAATCACCGTCAAAACCACCTCTTTTTTCATGGAAAACCACTTATCAAGACAATGGGCAATGGGTAATGTTTATATTAGAGAAAAATGATGGAGAAATCCAAGGGATGATTTCTCGACAACGGCACCAAAAATGTTATGGCTCACCCAAACCCCCCTTGAAACACATCCAACAAGAAAATTACTTGGTGAACTGCAGCTATCATGAGGATCTTTCCAATGGCCAAGCTCGTAACCCTTAAGGTATCCACACTCTACAACTCCATGAGAAGCAATTCCACCACGCCTCCCGCGAGCGTTGTCACACCGTCACGTTGCACTACGTGTGCTCGTCCCTCCTCTCACCTCACTTCACTCACGCACACTCACTAGCATGGATTAGAGAGGGATTAGCAAGAGCAAGACTCTATTTCACAATGGGAGATTTTTTTGTATTATGAGAGATATTCACTTATATACATGGCCATAAGTGTTCACACACTTAAACTGGCCGACCAGGCACTTTAGGCTCATAAGAGGCCTAATGGTATTACAATGACTACTCTCATAATATATCCATGAAGTACATCACTTGGGACTTCCTCCTAACTTACTACCACACACTCTTGAAGCAGAAATCGCCATAAGTATTCCATAGGACCATTTACAGGCGGGCACCATTGCTTCATATCTTGAATGTATGACCTTTTGGTGTATCTACCTTGACTCCTTAATATAAGATAATGGTAGTAGCTCTTGTTAACCCTAGGAATGGGCTAACAAAAAGGAAAGGAAAATGAGTCTTTTTAATAATAAAAATAAAAAATAAAGTAAAAAGAAAAGAGAAAGCCAATCGTATGTTAAGGAATGAATTCGTGAGTCCCTAGGTGATGGGTTCAAATCTTCCCCCTATGCAAGAGATGGCATCTAGTGTGTGTGAGTATTGTACTTTCAAATTTCCAGGCCAAGTTTAATATAAAAAAAAAGAGAAGAGGAACAAAAAAGGAGTTTTTTTTAATAAATCGAGTAAAAAGTATAAAAATAGAAGTGAAAAAGATAGAAAAAGAAAATGAGTTTTTTGTAATAAAATAAAACAGAAAATATCTAGGTCCTAGAAACCTCATCGTCCATACAAACCCAGATGCCAAAAATCTAGGCACCGGCCTGAATACCCAATACCACCCCATAAGTTGATCTCATTGGATCTTGACCAAATTGCTCAAAGCATTCTATGAAGCAAACCCACACATTTGGGTGCCAAAATCAAAGAAACCCATGTTTGGGCACCTACAAATGCACCCTCGAATGTCAAGTGTAAGTGGATGTGGAGACCCAAGATCCTGCCTCCAGCACTAGACCTGAAGCCTCAGTAGGAGAGGAGAGCAGTGGCAGCACACCCAACATGCCAGACCCACCAATAAAGTTGGTGGAAGAACCCTAGGTCGTGCCACCAAGCCTATGCACTAGCCTCTGCATTATGGTTGTATCTAAAATAGTTTCAATTTTTTGATGAGCCACCTAGAGTGCTATGTATTTCACTATACCCCCCACAGTTACACCTGGTCCTAAAGGTATCCCCATGGTCCCACGATACCCCCATATGCCTCACCACAATATCAACTGGCCACCTAGAAAGCCAAAGTTTAGACAAGCACACCAACCAAGCCGATTGCGAGAGGCTTCCAAGCTTTAATCATGTGGATGGGCAAACAATTCTCCACCCTTGCTAGTTGATCAAACCTAGATCATGTGTACATATGTAACGTAGCCCTCCCCACACGTGTATAGTTATTATCTTCATTAAGAATCATAGAAAACACAAAAACTATTCTCTGAACTTCCTAGTTGAACACAAGTATGGTAAGTATCAAACCCTAGCTCATGCGTACATACGTAATGTAGCCCTTCCCACACAAGTGTATAGTTACTACCTTTGATGCAATTTCATCAATAGAGGTAATGTTCTTGGAGATGATGTATCCAAGGATGACTCTATGTTTAACCCATAATTGATATTTGAGTGGGTTTAATGAGGTGCGGTATAGTCTACACCTTTTGTCCCTCATCCACTGTACCGTAAGCTCACCATTTAAATCGAACCGAGGCTGGTCAAGACCTTGGCCGACCTTGCTACGTGAGACTTCCTCTGTTGACTCTCCGTCAGCTGTTGCAACTTTATCAGCTAGGTCTCCACGACCTCATTCACAAGATGGTCAAAATGCTTCCTCAGCATTCTTGATATAAAACAGTCATTTAAAAATACGTCATAAATACAATTTCTATAACGAACTCTCGTCTTTCCACATTAATCAACATTACTTAATCCGCATTCATTTCATATAAATTCCCATTCTCATCCAATCACATCATTTTCATCTCATCACTTCTTCCCTCAAATATCCTCATCAGATCTCATCCTCTCGCATTTACCCATATCCACATCTCATCACATCACATTCATTCACATCTCATCCATTCAGACCACATCACATTCACTCACATCACATCTCATTCACACCACATCACATTCATTCACAACACATCTCATTAAGACCACATCACATTCATTCACATCTATCCCGATTCACATCCAAAGATAAGCAAGATGCTCCTTCCACTTGGAGTGCACGTATGGGTCATTAATGAAAATCCTTGAAATATGTACACATCAAGTGTTGGAAAGGTGGCGGGCGAGGGCATTGCTTAGGCCGAATGGCATAACATAATATGGGTAGGTTCCCCATACCGTATAGCAAACGTCATATTATATTGGTTGGCTTGGTCAATGGTCACTTGGTTGTATCTTGAGAAGCCATCCAAGAAGTTATGAGCTTCTGGTCCAACATATGGTATGTGTAGGGCAAAGGATAGTGTGAACAATGTGGCAACATTAACCTTTTTGAGGTTACTGCACACTCTAACTTTGCATTCTTTTTCGGGAACTCTTTCTAGCATATGGTATGTGTAGGGAAAGAGGTAGTGAGCAATGGCAGCATTAACCTTTTTTAGGTCAATGCACACTCTAACTTCCCATTCTTTTTTGGGGAGATGACCACTATCAGTGACACTCACTCGGTGTTCTTAGTCTCATACACAAATCATGCACATCGATGAGCTTGTCTAGCTCTTCTTTAACCATTTGAACATTCTTAGGATTCATGCGTAGGCTCTCTATTTGGATGGTTTTTCACCTTCATGTAGAGGGATAGTGTGTTTCACCACTTTTGGAGGGATTCCCTTCATGATGTTAATGTATTTCTAGGTGAACACATCCTGAAATGTTGCCATATATATAGGCAGTGATGTGTGTGAACACACTTAGGACCGCCGGGGCACTTTTTCCCTCTTTAGGAGGTTTTTTCCCTCGGCTTGTATATATGCCCATCATTCTAGGGCTAACTTATCTTTTATACATTGACACAATTTAATATATTGTGTGTTGTGTGCATTCTTGCTTCTTTTTCTCCAAGCTTTATGTGCTTTCCTGCAACCCTAATTCCAATAATTGGTATCAGAGCAGGCATCGGCTCTCAGGGCTACGCCGCCGGCACCCTCCAACTCACGTTCTCCGATTGAGGTGAGCTTTCACGAGCGCTTGCAGGTCCCTATACTTTACAAATAGGCCCGTAGGGCTTTGCGTTCTCAGAAATCGCATCTGAGGTCGTTTTGGGCTCCATTTTTGCATTGCAAGTTCTGCACAGGTGTTTTCGTCATTTTCTGTAAAAATTTTGACAGTGCAGTTTTCTACAAAACAGGCATACGTATTCTATTATGGACCGTGCTACATAGCACGAGTTGTTCTCTGTTCAGTCTACAGGTAGCTTTTGCATCAGTTTCAGTCAGTGGCCATGGTTGATAATAGCAATGATGTATTTCGCATGTTGTCTGCCTGCTGATGATAAATTGGATGGAGACAGCAACCACCCACTTTGGGCATACATGATGCAGCATGTTTTGGTTGCAAAAGGAGTGTGGAACATTGTGCAGGGTATGGATGTACGTCCAGGTTCTATGGATGTAGGATCTGTTGAGGATGTTGGAGGTTGTAGCAGCTCTACTGTTGCTGCTGTTTTACCTACTGCTGAACAAGCTCGTTGGGGTGGTAAAGATGCGCAGGCTCATGCCTTGATTGCACTTTCTGTCAAACGTAACATCACCCCACATATTCGTTCAGCTAAAACAGCAAAACAGGCTTGGGATATTCTAGTTGGTTTGTATGCAGGTCGTCATGAGGCAAAAATCTCTTACCTGCGTAAAGAGCTAGAATCAAAGATTATGCAGGAATGATGACATCAATGTTTTTCTTACTGAGATTAAAGATCTCAAGGAACAGTTGATTTCTGCATGTGAGATTATTCCCGATCATTCTCTTGTGCAGACTGTTCTTGATGCTTTACCTGAGTCATATTAGACTTTTGCTTCCACGTGGAGACTTATTAGACCTAATGTTGTCAAGTATGATACTTTAGTCAACAAGCTCTTGCAAGAAGCGCAGTCCAAGCAAAATAGGGCTAGGCAGCGTGCAGTTGATCAGGCATTTGTTGCTGCCCAGCAGAGAAGAAGTGGTAAGGCAACCCCTTCCACTATTTCTTCTCCTATTAGTATGTCTACAACTTCTTCTCCTTCCAGAGGTAGCAACAATAGGTCTGAGAAGGCTCTTGATAAAGGCAAGAAAAAAGTGAGGTGCAACTATTGTAAGGCAACTGATCATGTCATTAAGAATTTCCCTAAGCTAAAGGCTAAAGAGGCAAAGAAGAAAGAGTCAAATGCAGCCACAATAGTGGATGCTTCTACAAATGCAGATTCTACAAATGTTGTGCAGGATACAGAATGGGCGTTTAGCGTGTATTGCCAGTATGACCCATGTGTACATGATGCATGTTTGGCAGTTTGACAGTGGTGCTACAAAGCACATTACCTCGCAGTGGTAATGTTTGGTATTTTGACAGTGGTGCTACAAAGCATATCTGTTGACTCTGATGTTTGGTATTTTGACAGTGGTGCTACAAAGCACATTACCTCGCATCGTGATATGTTCACTTGTCTTGAGGCTGTCCCTAATGGGAATACTGTCACATGTGCCAATAATGCTTCTTACCCAGTGAAGGGCATTGGTAAAATTATGCTTACTGCTGCAAATGGCAGTGCTTTCACACTTTCAGATGCTTTGTATGTGCCAGGGATAAAGAAGAATCTATTGTCTGTCTCTGCACTTGCTAGACTTGGACTTGTAGTCAAATTTGTGGATGATAGATGTACTGTTCATGATTTGACTTCTGGTGATACGATTATTGTATCTGGCACCTTGTTTCGTGGGCTTTCGTGGGCTATATAGGCTCAATTCTTATGAAAAGTGTGTGGAAGATTCAGCAAATGCAGTTTCTGATAAAAAGGCTGTTTCAGATGCAAAACTATGGCATGCTCGTTTTGGTCATCTGAACTTAGTTTGCTGCGTTTGCAGAAATTTTACAGGATGTAATTCATGAGGATAGGGCTGAAAATGAACAGGCTAGAGGTATGCCTAAATGGCTGGTGCAAACCTTGCGTGATAGTAAAATTGATACACCTATATCTAGTCGTACTCGTTCAGGTTTTCAGCATGCCTCTTATGCATCAGATTGTTATGGTATGCCTAAATGGCTGGTGCAAACCTTGCGTGATAGTAAAATTGATACACCTATATCTAGTCGTACTCGTTCAGGTTTTCAGCATGCCTCTTATGCATCAGATTGTTATGCTTTGGCTGTGTCTAGTATGTGTGAAGAGGAAGAACCACTTTCATTTGATGAGGCACAAAAATCAAAAAATTGGTTGGCTGCAATGCAAAGTGAATATGATGCTATAATGAAGAATGGTACATGGTCTTTGTGTGATTTGCCTATTGGTAAAAAGGCCATTGGAAGTAAGTGGTTTTTTAAGTTGAAACGAAAGCCAGATGGCAGTGTTGATCACTATAAAGCTAGACTAATTGCAAAGGGTTATGCTCAAGAAAAGGGCATTGATTTTGATGAGACCTTTGCTCCCACTTGTCGTATGACTACCATTCGTAGCATTTGTGCATTGGCAGCTCATAATGGTTGGAATGTACATCAGTTAGACATAAAGACTGCGTTCTTGAATGGAGATTTGCATGAGGAGGTGTATGTATCGCAGCCTCGTGGTTTTGTTCAAAGAGGGCAGGAAAACAAAGTGTACAGGTTGAAAAAGGCTTTATATGGTTTAAAGCAACCTCCACGAGCTTGGTATGAAAAGATACATGCATATTTGACTGCACATGGTTTTCAGAATAGTCCAACAAAAAGCACTTTGTATGCTAAACGTGTGGATGATGTACATCTAATCATTTCTATGTCGATGACATGCTACTCACAAGACCAAATGAGAGTCATATTGCTGATTTTAAGGCTGATTTGAATGCCTCTTTTGAAATGTCAGATTTGGGGCATTTGCATCATTATTTGGGGAAACAATTTAAGCAGTGTGATGGAGGTATTGCTTTGTGTCAAACAAAGTATATTGAGACATTTTTGCGGAGATTTGGCCTTGAAGACTGCAAGCCTATTGCTACTCCAATGGAGACAGGTTTGAAGTTGAGTCTTCATGATGCTGGAGATCACTTTGATGTCACACTCTATCAGACAGCTGTTGGTTGCCTAATTTATGTATGCATTACGAGGCCGGACATTCAGTTTGCAGTCTCACAGGTGAGCAAGTTTATGTATAGCCCAGGGTCTCAGCATTGGAAGGCAGTTAAACGTATCTTTCGCTACTTGAGTGGCACCATACATCTTGGGTTATTTTTATCCCAAGGGAGGATCGTTGCCACCAGATTTACATGCTTTTTCGGACTCAGATTAGGCTGGTTGCTATGACACAAGAGTGTCCACAAGTGGTTTTTGTTTCATGCTCAGTAGCTCATGCATATCTTGGTTGAGCAAGAAGCAACCTACTGTGGCCACTTCTAGTTGTGAAGCTGAGTACAAGGCAGCTTTCACAGCTACGGTTGAGTGTGTGTGGCTCAGACGGCTTATGGCTGACTTGGGTGTTGGACAGGAGTCTGCCACCTCTATCTACACTGACAGTCAGAGCGCATTGGCAGTTGCGAGATGTTTTTCATGCTCGCACAAAGCACATTGAGGTGCATTATCACTATGTCAGGGAGAGACTCTCAACAGGAGAGATTAGCTTGGTCTATGTGCCAACACAGGATAACCTCGCCGATCTTTTCACAAAGGCGCTTCCTCTTGAGAAGTTCGAAGCTTTCCGCAAAGCTTTGGGCTTGCTCCCCTTTGTGGACTGATCTACTTCGGGCATGGCACTTCCCTATACATGAGTGCCAGCTCTCGTTCACACCATCACTCCCAGGGGGGATTTGTTGCCATATATATAGGCAGTGATGTGTGTGAACACACTTAGGACCGCCGGGGCACTTTTTCCCTCTTTAGGAGGTTTTTTCCCCCGGCTTGTATATATGCCCATCATTCTAGGGCTAACTTATCTTTTGTACATTGACACAATCTAATACATTGTGTGTTGTGTGCATTCTTGCTTCTTCTTCTCCAAGCTTTGTGTGCTTTCCTGTAACCCTAATTCCAACATGAAATTCCTCAAACAAGGCTATCAATTCTCCTTCTTGCTCTAGGGTTGAGGTTCTTAGCAATGAACACGAGCTTACGTTCTTCACCTAGGCGAGACCTAGGCTAGCAAGGTTTTTTTTCCTTGACCTCGGCGGTGGTAGGGCTATCATATCAAGTATGTGGCTCTTCGCTCGGGCTCCTTTGAACCTTCTTTCCATGTACCACTCTATCCCTGGATGTTGTAGGACCTTAAGTTCACATGCACTTACGTTAGATATTCCCCTTAAGGAGCTCTTTGAGTTTTGCTTCCTTCTCTACCTTGGCCTTAACCTTATTGAGCTCGGTATAGCTTAGCTTCTTACTTCCTTGGTATGAAATAGGCTTAATTGGGCATGGAGTTCTAGGAAACGGACCTATGACAGGGTTGGTGTGCACTTATTGGGTATTAATTGTACTTTAATTCCCCTATAATTGTGAGGGATAAGAATTTTCCTTGGAATTTATAGTTGGTATAGATTAGATGATAAGAAAATCTTTCAAAGACATGGCTAGGTGTGTTTGTACGGGTCTTTATGGTGGCTGTAATAACTGGTTCGTACTAGATTGGGTATACTACCTCTAGGCTCACGTTTAGAGGTTCACGTGTCTAGACTCAAGCTCATGTCTCTAAGCTTATGGCTCATGTGTCTAGATTCATGGTTCACATCTCTAGGCTCACGGCTCATGTGTCTAAACTTATGGCTTACGTCTCCATGCTCATGTTTGCAAACACATGTGTCCAGATTCGTCTTTTGGATGAGACTGTAAGCTCACGCCCCCTACCTGAGAGTTGGTTTGGCATGGTTTTTAGTGATTTTTGTGATTTTTTAGGCTTGATAAGATGTGTTTAGTATTCATAATCCTAGTTAATGTTATGATACAACTAATTATGTGTTTTTTGATTATCTTTAGATGATTTTGTATGGTTCTACTCTACCAATTCAAAAATGCATACACAAAAATTGATAATTTCACTTTAATTCAACTTAATGGGTCATGTTTTTTAGAGTGGATTCCACTCTTAATAACAATTTTTGAGGTAATTTTTAGATCAAAACAACAAAATCTAAGATCTTAGGATCCAAATTCATGCAAATCACAAAAAAGGGTTTTACCCTATTAATAGATGAACATAGAACTTTAAATAGAAATCAAAAGCAACAATTATACACATCCAATGATAGATGTTTTTTGGAGTGTGACCTAACACCAAGCAATATTAGGTAATCCCAATAGCTTGGAATGGACAAAAAAACAAAACTAAGCCCTAGACTAATCCCCACACGGTGCCAAATATGTTCAAGTCAAGAGCTTACCTTAACCTTGTCGAAGCATATGTTGGGTCTTGCCTTTGAGTTGCAAATGCAACTTCCCATGCAGGTGCACTAGCTCATCTGTCTCACGTCCCCACTTCATTGTCACACTAGAATGCTCCTTGTTGCTAACAAGTGAAGGGAGAGTTGTCAATGCCTAGATGGAGGCAAGAAGAGATGCTACTTCATGATGGTTCTCTCTCACGAAAAGTAGGGGGAGAAAAAGCTAATTGAATAGGGAAGCCTATAATCAAACCTTTTTCAGCATGCATTCATCTAGCAAGCATGAATTAAAAACCATACAAGCAAGCAAGAAGAGGGAAGAAAGAGAGATCACAAGAAAACTATTATGTATTGCTTATTGTAAAAAATGACTTATATATAAGGGACTAATTTTCACACTAGGTTGGCCAAACTTAAAAATATTCCAACCTCTATTACTAACCTTAAGCAACTATGTACACTAAGTCCATTGACTTAAAACATCCTTTGATGATGTGCAAGTGCTCATGAGGTCCAACCCCTAGTGGAGGATGCTTGTGCTAGACCTTCCAGTGGTGACTACCTAGGGCACATCATGACAGAGTGCATATTTCACTCTGGCATTACATGCCCCAATATCAAGAGGTAGGGAATCAACTTCATGGGCCCCCCATCGATCCCATGGCTTATTCTAGTAAGTGCTACTATATCCTTGTCTCGCTACTAACTATGCAACCAAGTGGGCAAAAGCATAAGCCACCAAAGATGCCACAACCTTCATAGTCACTTGTTTACTGATTATGCTACCAAGTGGGAAGAAGCACAAGCCACGAAAGATGCCACTATATAGTCACCCAATTCCTTTTATGAACACATCCTCACTCTCTTTGTTTGTCCCTTAAAGCTAACCAATGATCGAAGCTCCCATTTTGTCAATGAAATCATCACCAACCTCCTTGTCAATTACGAAGTATTTCACTGCAAATCTTGTGCCTACTATCCTCACGCCAATGGCTAGGCCAAGAGCACCAACAAAGTGCTCTACCACCTTCTCTATAAGGCTTGTCATTAGCATCCCAAGCAATGGCTCAAGGCTTTTCTCGGCACACTCTAGGCCTATAGCACTGCCTTGTCACTACTCACCATAGCCCCTTCCAGTTCTGAATTCAACCATGGCTCCTATTGGGTGGAGACCTTCAGCATCTCTTGCTTTGGTGCCTCTTATTCCTCCATCATCAACCATCCCTCCATCTTGGAAGAAACCCGTGCCCTTGCCAATCTCGCCCTAGAAGCGAAGTAACACTGACACAAGGCATGGCACGATCGACACTTACATCACCCTTGCTTTTCTCAAGGTGACTTGGTGCTCCTTTATCAAGCTCGGTACCTTAACATGACAAAAATCAGATCCCTGCATGGGCATGCCCCTACAAGATTCAAGACATCCTACCACAACACATAGTGCACCTTATCCAACAAGCGCCTTCCTTTGGTCAATGGGTCCAGACTCAAAATCTACCTCTAACATTGGCATGAAAACCATCTCTTGGTAGGCCCAAGCTGTTGAATGAAGAAAAAAAAATACAACCTTACACCTAAAAACCGTCTCCATAGGCAGAAGCACATCTTCTTTCTCTTGTCCCCCCCCCCCTTTTCTTTGTGCACACTCTCTTCACCAAAAGTGTTATTTTCACTACAAGTGTTCCTTGTTCTCTCTCTTCAACCCCACAAGGGCTCCCCTTTCTCTCTTTTCAACAAAAATATTCTCTCTCTCTCTCTCTCTCTCTCTCTCTCTCTCTCTCTTCGATGTCACTGCTCCTATTTCTTTCTTCGATAAACTTTATTGCCCACTCTCTCTCTTTGACAATTAGCACCCATTTCTCTCCCTTCACACAAAGTGCTTTCCCATCCTCCAAAAGTTCCATCCTCTCTCTCTCTCTCTCTCTCTCTCTCTCTCTCTCTCTCTCTCTCTCTCTCTCTCTCCTCGGTCTCGCTAAGTTTTCTTCTCTCTCCTTCTCTCTACATCCATCTTCCCTCACTCATCTCTACGTTGCCATCGATTTTGCAACCATCATGCACTCTCTCGAGCATCTCACACCACCTCCCACATCACCGTCCTCTCGTCTTCACCAACAAAATATGTTTTCTGCCACCCCACACTCTCAGTATTCATCTCGCTATAACCCCCCCTCCTTTGCATATTCATCCCATGCATTCTGAAGAGAAGCCACCTCTTCTACATCTATGTCATGCTCTAGTAGTCGTCTAATTCCCCCATGGCTTCCACAACCACACCCACACCCACCTATGCCGCCTTTGTCACTCTCTCTCTCTTCGATCAAGCCCTTCATAGTTGTCACATTCTCTTTGTTTGATAATACATGTCCCTCCATTACATAATTTCTTTTCTCTCTCTTTGACAAAAAAGTGTCCAACAAGTGTCCTTTCTCTCTCTTATCAGTGTACTTTCTCTCTCTTGGACAAAAGCTGTTCCACTTGTCGACATAACAATCCCCCTTTCTCTCACTTGGACTGACCATAATTGTCTTCTCTATCTTTCCCAACATGTGCTTCCCTCTCTCTCTTCGACATATGTACTCCCCTACTCTCTTGGACAAAAGCTGTTCCACTTGTCGACATAACAATCCCCCTTTCTCTCACTTGGACTGACCATAATTCTCTTCTCTATCTTTCCCAACATGTGCTTCCCTCTCTCTCTTCGACATATGTACTCCCCTACTCTGTCCTTGACCAAAGTCCTCCCCTTCTCTCTCTTCGACATACAAGTGTCCACAACATGTCCCTTCTCTCTCTTCGCCCAAAATTGTATGCTGCACCATGTTGTTCTCTTTCTTGGACACCAAGTGTCCAAACAATGTTCTTCTCCCTTTTCAACACAAACATCCCCTCAAATTTTCCCTTTCTCTCTCTTTCCTTATCCACCATAGCTCGGGACCATCACACCCACTCCCATCCCCCACAAGCTCTGCCCTTCTGTCGCGTTGAAAGGGGCTCTTACAGTCACCTTTGGTGTATTCTCCACTTTGGAGACCCTCCACCTTCCTTGCCGGTGCCTTGCCCTCACACCCTACATCCCCCCCGGTGCCATGCTATGCCGTCACCCCACACCACCTCCAGCTTCTTGGCTTTCCATCCCGCCACCGCCCTCCAACCGCCCTCCAACCCTTACAGGCTCCATCACTTCCTTTATTCCACCTCTACCACAATCCACCACCACCTCTTCCATCTTACCCACCTTCTCCCCCACCCAACCCCATCGCCACACTACCTACCCCCACCTTGGAGCCTCCATCATCTCCACCCTCTACCACCCCGCTTATAACATTCAGCTCACCCATGGCCTCTCAACTATTTGCAAGTCCTCATTTTGTTTATCCCCTCTCTCCCACTCTTTCCATTCAGCACGCCTTCCTTCCTTCCTCCCTAGGATCCCCATCTCATGGTCGTATGGAGTGCATCTTTACTCACTAATGCCAGTCTCGACCCACTATGGGACATCCTTCCCTTCACTTGGCTTTTTGATACTCTGCATCTTCCTCGGCCAACTTGTGGCTCGATGCTTGGTTTGGGCATCAAATGTGGATATTCTAATGCACTCCAAGTACCTCATAAACTACTTCTTGTTGCCTTCCCAAGAATGGCGCCTCTTGCTAAAGCGAGCCCATGATTAGGCCGTGTCCACTCTTGAGCAGCATCTCAATTTAGTGATGTTGGAATTAGGGTTGCAGGAATGCACACACAACTTCAAGAAGATGAGGAAGCTTGAGCACAACACAGTAGTGTATTATGAGTGCCAAAAATGAAAGATAACAAGCCCTAGAAGATTATGGGCGTATATACAATGCACGGGGGAAAAAACCTCCTAGTGAGGGAAAAAATGCCCCGGCGGTCCTAAGTGTGTTCACACACATCACTACTATAATATGGTAACAAATCCCCCCTGGAGTGATGCGGTGAACAAGAGCTAGCACTCATGTATAGGGAAGTGTCTAGCTATGTGGACGAATCCACAAAAGGGAGTAAGCCCAAAGCTTTGCGAAAAGCTTCGAACTTCTCACGAGGCAGAGCCTTTGTGAAAAGGTCTGCAAGGTTATCCTGTGTTGGCACATAAGCCAAACTGATCTCTCCTGCAGAGAGTCTCTCCCTGACATAATGGTAGTGCACCTCAATGTGCTTCGTACGAGCATGGAACACTGGGTTCCGCGCAACTGCCAATGCGCTCTGACTGTCAGTGAAGATGGTGGTGGCAGATGGCTGCCCAACACCCAAATCAGCCATAAGGCGTCTGAGCCACACACACTCAACCGTAGCTGTGAAAGCTGCCCTGTACTCAGCTTCACAACTAGAAGTGGCCACAGTAGGCTGCTTCTTGCTCAACCATGATATGCATGAGCTTCCAAGCATGAAGCAAAAACCACTCGTGGACACGCGTGTGTCATAACAACCAGCCCAGTCAGAATCTGAAAAAACATGTAAATCTGGCGGCAATGATCCCCCCTTGGAATAAAACAACCCAAGATGCCGAGTACCACTCAAATAGCGAAAGATACGCTTCACTGCCTGCCAATGCTTAATGCCTGGGCTATGCATAAATCTGCTCACCTGTGAGACTGCAAACTGAATGTCTGGCCTCGTAATGCATACATAAATGAGGCAACCAACAGCTGTCTGATAGAGTGTGACATCAAAGTGATCTCCAGCATCATGAAGACTCAACTTCAAACCTGTCTCCATTGGAGTAGCAATAGGCTTGCAGTCTTCAAGGCCAAATCTCCGCAACAATGTTTCAATATACTTTGTCTGACACAAAGCAATACCTCCATCACACTGCTTAAATTGTATCCCCAAATAATGATGCAAATGCCCCAAATCTGACATCTCAAAAGAGGCATTCAAATCAGCCTTAAAATCAGCAATATGACTCTCATTTGGTCCTGTGAGCAGCATGTCATCGACATAGAGAGCAATGATTAGATGTACACCATCCACACGTTTAACATACAAAGTGCTTTCTGTTGGACTATTCTGAAACCCATGTGCAGTCAAATATGCATGTATTTTTTCATACCAAGCTCGTGGAGCTTGCTTTAAACCATATAAAGCCTTTTTTAACCTGCACACTTTGTTTTCCTGCCCTCTTTGAACAAAACCACGAGGCTGCGATACATACACCTCCTCATGCAAATCTCCATTTAAGAACGCAGTCTTTATGTCCAGCTGATGTACATTCCAACCATTATGAGCTGCTAACGCACAGATGCTACGAACAGTGGTCATACGACATGTGGGAGCAAAAGTCTCATCAAAATCAATGCCCTTCTCTTGAGCATAACCTTTTGCAACAAGCCTAGCCTTATGGCGATCCACTGTGCCATCAAGCTTACGCTTCAATTTGTATACCCACTTAGTGCCAATGGCCTTCTTGCCAGGGGGCAAGTCACATAAAGACCATGTACTATTCTTCATAATAGCATCGTATTCTGCTTGCATAGCAGCCATCCAATTTTCTGAACTTTGTGCCTCATCAAATGAAACAGGCTCACTTTCATCGCACATACTAGAAACAGCCAATGCATAACAATCTGACGCATAAGAGGCACCATGAGAGCCAGAACGAGTGCGACTAGACAAAGGGGCATCCAACTTGCTGTCACGCAAAGTCTGCACCAGCCATCTAGGCATATTCCTAGAGCCCTCAATCTCTTGTCTCTCATCTTCAAGTGCATCATGCACATCTGCATCAGATATAGGCTGATCTGTGCCATCATTTAAAACCTGCATAGGCTGAAAAACTGCCTCATGAGGTATTGCACTTGACTGTGCACCACTGAAAAGAGGCAACAATGTATCATAGACATCACGTGAGCTGATATCTGTCTCCTTAGTACATGAAACCAAGGGCTGAACTGCATCTTCCACAAATACAACATCACGGCTAACCAAAATGCGCTTTGTCTGTGGATGATACAAACGATAGCCTTTGCTCTCAGCACTATATCCAACAAAAATACATTTGACAGCTTTGTCATCCAATTTTCTGCGATGTTGCACAGGTACTAATGCATATGCCAGGCAACCAAAAACACGTAAATGGCCAACAGATGGCTTGCGGCCATGCCAAGCCTCATATGGAGTGACAACCTGTAATGCTTTGGTGGGACACCTGTTTAGTACATAAGTGGCACACATGACAGCCTCAAGCCAAAAACCATGTGGTAGACTTTGACTCTTAACCATACATCTTGCCATTTCCATGAGAGACCTGTTTTTTCTCTCAGCCACACCATTTTGCTGTGGTGTATACGGCACTGTACATTGGTGTTTTATCCCACGCTCAGCCAGAAATGCATTAAATTCTGAAGACATATACTCCCCCCCTCGATCTGAACGGAGAGTGCCCATCTTACTTTCTGACACATTTTCAGCCATAACCAAAAACTGTTTGAAGCACAAAAACACTTCGGACTTTGCCTTCAAAGGATATACCCATGCATGCCTGGTAAAATCATCAATGAAAGTCACGAAGTAAAGGTAGTTTCCAAATGATGGAGTTTGCATGGGACCACAAACATCACTGTGAACAAGCTGCAATCTGCGTTCAGCTCTCACTGATCCATCTTTGGGAAAGGAAGCACGCTGCATTTTACCCAATATGCAGCCCTCACAAACATGCTTGACAGGTGCCTCAAGCTTAGGCAAAGAAGACACCATTTCAGATTTCTGCAGGCGCAGCAAACTTGCAAAATTCAGATGACCAAAACGTGCATGCCACAGTTTTGCATTTGAAATAGCCTGCGTATCCATAATAGCACATGCTGAATCCTCTACACATTTGCCATCCATATTGAGCTTATACAGCCCTCGACATAGTGAACCAGATGCTACTATGATGTCACCACAAGAGAGATCATGAACAGTACATCTGTCATCCACAAATTTTACAACCAAACCTGTTTTGGCAAATGCGGAGACTGACAGCAGATTCTTTTTGATCCCTGGCACATACAATGCATCAAAAAGTGTAAAGGTGTTGCCATTTGCAACATTCAGCACAATCTGTCCAACTCCTTTAACGGGATAAGAGGAGTTATTGGCACAAGTGACAGTATTCCCTGTGGGAGCAGACTCAAGGAAAGTGAATAAACTGCGCTGCGAGGTGATATGCTTAGTGGCACCACTGTCAAAGTACCATACATCTGAATCTACTGCAGACATACATGTGTCATGCAAAGATGGGTCATAACTGCACTGCGCATTGAATGCCCATTCTGTATCTAGCACAACATTAGCAGATTCATTGTTAGAAGGAGAGGCATCTGCAACAGCCATACCAGCCTCTTTCTTCTTAGCCTCTTTCGCAGCCAGCTTAGGACACGCTTTGATGACATGATCATTTCCCTTACAGTACTTGCAAAATGTCTTCTGTTTGTCACCCTTCTTCTCATCTTTGTCTTCCTTCTTTGGTTGCGCAGCATTTGCAGATTTCTGCTTACTAGAAGAAAAGCCAGCTTTACCTTTCCCGCTTCTCTGATTAGCAACGAAAGCTTGATCTGCGACACGCATATTATTCCTGTTTTGCCTTGACTGGTCTTCTTGCAGCAAAACAGAAACTAACTCCTCAAATGATAAGGCATTGGGATTGCCTTTCGTCATCAAGCGAAGAGTGGAAGCAAAACCCTGATAAGAATCTGGTAGACCATTCAAAACAGTCTGCACAAGTGAACTGTCTGACAGGATTTCATCTGCAGAAATGAGCTGCTCTTTGAAATCCTTGATCTTTGTCAAAAAGCTATCCATAGAATCACCTTCGTTCATATGCTCATTCTCCAACTGTTTTCGGAGATAAGCAACACGAGCCTCATTTCTTGCCTGATACAATGTGGCAAGTACATCCCAAGCATCCTTAGAAGTCCTGCAGGAGCGAATATGTGGGATAATGGTACGTTTGACAGACAGCGCAATCAAGGCATGAGCCTGCGCATCTCTACCATCCCAACGAATCTGCTCTGCTGAAAGTGGTGGTTCTCGAACAGCTGCTACAGCACTTGTGCCTGCACCATCATCAACAGTACCTGTTTCTGATGTGTTTGCAGCATTCCCAGCCACAATAGGACGTGCATCAATACCCTGCACAATATTCCATAACCCCTTTGCTACCAATACATGTCGCATCATATATGCCCACAATGGATAGTTGGTGCCATCCAACTTATCCTCAGCAGCCAACATGCGGAATACATCATTGTTGTCAGCCATGGCCAATGACTGTACTACTAGATGTAAATGCTGTCTGTAAGAGGTGAACCTGTATAAAATCGACCTGTGCTATGCAGCACAGCCCAAAACAGACGAATGGGCACCTGTCCTGCAGATTTTAATCTTGACAGAAAATCTGCACAGTAGGACGATTTTGCCTGCGCAGTACTTGGAATGCAAAAACGGAGGGCGAAATGACTTCAGATCAAAATTCTGAAACGACCAAGCCCTACGGGCTCCCCCACGGCATATACTAACCTGCAGACGCTCGTGAAACCTCGTTGCAATCGGAGGAGATGAAGCGGCAGGTGCCGGTGATGCTGCCCGGGAGGAGGAAGCCTGCTCTGATACCAATTGTTGGAATTAGGGTTGCAGGAATGCACACACAACTTCAAGAAGATGAGGAAGCTTGAGCACAACACAGTAGTGTATTATGAGTGCCAAAAATGAAAGATAACAAGCCCTAGAAGATTATGGGCGTATATACAATGCACGGGGGAAAAAACCTCCTAGTGAGGGAAAAAATGCCCCGGCGGTCCTAAGTGTGTTCACACACATCACTACTATAATATGGTAACAAGTGAATGAATGCAATTGTTCTTATTCTTCATTGTTTTTGTGTGTCTCTTTTCTTTAAGAAGTGTGTTCTAATGAGGTGTCATCTTGCCAATTGCCTGTTGTTGTCACTGTCTCTTGGGTACATGTCGAGCATAGTGTCTTGCTAAAGTGTGCGAGTGCGTAGTGAAGTAGGGCAGTGAGGCCGCACGTCTCCCTAACCAAGTAGCAACTCTTGGATACATGATGAACGAACTTGAAATGAAAAAAAAGAATATTAATGTAGACTAAAGGGTATATCTTCTCCACGTAAGAGGATAGTTCAATGCGAGACAATTAAAAGAGTAGCTTGAGGAAAAGATGACAAGGGGGTGAGGGCTAAAAGAACTTGCTCTAATACCAATTATTGGAATAGAGACGAAGGTAGCAACACACAGACAGATGTTAACGAGCAAGGAGAGAGAGAGAGAGAGAGAGAGAGAGAGAGAGAGAGAGAGAGAAGCACAACACTTAAATTAGATTGATGAGAATGAGTGAAGTACAAGTGACGTGACATGATAAGGTCACTTACACACAGAGTGTGTACATATGTTTGGGAGGGAAAAGTGCCTCGACCCATTATCAGCCTACGTCCACACATCTTTACCATATAAATGGCTATAGTACCCCATTGCGAGGTGCCATTGTAGATTGTGGATCGGATGTCAATCTAAGGCTTAAATTTACACTAGAGGTAGCTGGCCTCTAAATTACATGGCCAACCAACTTCTGTGTGCCGATAGTTGACCAGTGGGAAGTGACTCCTATAAGTTTCGTGGCAAGTGTCAAAGGGGAGATCCAAGACAATTGATCATGAATTGCAGACATGGCAAGAAATTTATAGTATTGTAGTAATAGAGAAGTGTTGTCTCCTATAGTGATAACTTAGAAATCCTTGAATGGCTCTATACATTGAACAGCCTTAGCGTCACATTGAGGAAATCACCATGGTGTGCATTGAGAAGATTCCACACAAGGGGATGAGCGCTTTGAAGTGGTGAGGCTAAGACAACCAATCATGAATTGTTGACATGGCAAGAAATTTATAGCACTCTAATAGAGAAGTGCATTCCACCTTTAACATTTAGCTCTCCAAATGATCATTTCCCCAAAGCCTTGTCCACCATGTGAATGTCTATGAGGGACAATTTTCAAGCTCAATCTAATCTAGTTTTATAGCTCAAATAAGTTGCCAAAAATCATATATTTCATGCCATGCCATGAAACCACAATCTGCAACCATAAATGTAAAAAAGAAGAAAGTACCCATATGGAGGAAAAGTTTAGAGGAAAGCAATGACCATTATTGAGCATTTTTAGTGGCCTATGACTTGAAACAAATTATATCTAGAATGGAGAAAACAAAATATAACTTCATACATAAGTTTTGATTGCATTGTATGGATCTAAATTTATATCATTGAAGCACATCAATTCCCACCAACGAGCCTGTAGCTCAATTGGTAAAAACATTGGGTTCCACGATGAGGACCTGGGTTCAATACCTAGGGGCTACATGATGAATATGGGACACACAAATGCACCCTCCCGAAAGAAAAAAACAATGAATGAATTCCCAAATTGGATAATCTACTCAAATTGATTAATTAATCATAATTAATTTACGTTCGTTACTAATCTAAAGGATTTTCCCTACAGAGAGAACA
Organism: Cibotium barometz; assembly: GCF_041138505.1. Classification (NCBI taxonomy): domain Eukaryota; kingdom Viridiplantae; phylum Streptophyta; class Polypodiopsida; order Cyatheales; family Cibotiaceae; genus Cibotium; species Cibotium barometz. The sequence goes on along the minus strand of NC_141074.1, from coordinate 27,244,332 downwards.
TGCTTACCTGTTTTTGTTAATCTGTTTTGTTTATCTTACAAGGTCTTGTCTTTGCTCAAACAGGATAAAAGGTTTTGGAGCACCTCACTCTTTCCTGAGAGAGAATCGAACCGAGGCTCTTCAATTGACTCGTCTAACCTTAAGGTAGCTAATGTTCTTCACAAACGATCGAGGTTTATAAAAACAAGCCTAATGTAAAATTTTTGAACTTCCCAAGACCTCATCACGATGGCCACTGACGAGGAGGACGAGTACGTCGTCTACGGGACTCCATTGGAGAGAGAAGAAGACGTGGTTTCCAGCAAGCGCAAGAAGCAAGCCATCGATCAAGGCAGATTGCGGATTGCGTCCTCGTCGCAAGAGGTATTTTTCTTGGTCTGCTTTTTGTGTGTGTGTGAGAGAGAGAGAGAGAGAGAGAGAGAACTGTGCAGCCGAGCAGAGATGACGTGAGCATCTGTACGGCACAGCAAGTTGAACGTACAGTACGGCAGAGTGCAGATGCGCTCAACGGACAGCGGTGCAGACATGACAACAGCAGGACGATGTACGATAGGTGTTGGAGAGGGAGCCGGTGTAGAGGTTCTATGCCCATAGTGCAAAACAGCGGCGCACTATATAAAATGTAGTGTGGAATACAAGGTTTGTAGGGTCTCAACCTAAAAACTAAGGAATAAACCTGTCCACAGACAACAAGTAACTGTTGTAAAAAATGGTTCATCCTGCATATCCGTTGGTTGCTTAGTTCCGGCCATCCCTAGTCCTGAGGACAACTTGTAAACAGTTCATGCGAGCAACATCAACAAGCTCGAACAAAGTTACAAACATCATGCTCAAGCACAAATCCAGCGTCCACAAGCATACTCATGCTAGTGCAATCACACATGCTAGGACTTTTTCCCGGGAAAAAAACACACACACACACATGCTAGGAAATCTCCCATTCTCCCATTCTCAATGCTTGTAAATCCACGAGCTCATCTAACAAGTTCTAGGAATGGTACCACCTGACCGCATGAAGTGAAAATCGTACCATTGACCCAAGAACTCGGAAGTGGTACCACTTGATCCCGAGGTTCCGAGAATTGTACCACTTAATTGTCTACTTGGCTTAAGTCCAGGCATAGTACCAACTTTATCTAGCCAAGTCCAAATGAGCGACGGGAATAGTACCACTTGTGACTCATTACCTAGGTTATGGGGATCTTGAGCCTAGTGTCAAATCCATGGATTCTACTTGCCAAACATAAATTTTTATTACTAAAAAGAGATGCTAATAAAAAGTCAATTAAGTGATAATCCAAATGGTAACAACCGTAGACTATGTGCTTCAAACCATCTAGATATTTGGTATTTGGGAGTACCATGACTTGCTCTGTCCCATTGTCACTAGCCTAGACATTTCCCAGTCTGGTGGACTCCAGGATGTCCAAATATTTGGAAAGAACAAGTTTTGGGAATGGGGGATTATCTTGGAATACAAAGGATCACACTCCTAAAATTTAAGAGAGTTGCTATTTTTGGCCCGACTCTTATGGAAATTTTGTTCACGTCATTACGTTTGGAATTGAGCAGATACCAAGAGTTGCCAAAGTACCTATGACAAATTTGCTACCAGTTGGGATATTTTTAAAGAGAAAGATTATGGGAGAACCCATCTCTTAGATTGGGACATGTGGCAAGAAAGTGGATCAAAGTGAGACAAGTGGCCTCACAACTTGTCATTATAGCTTTCTCTTGCCATTTTAGCTCATGGGAGGCCCAAATCTATGAATTGGATCCCTCTCTCTTCATTTGAAGGAGGCTCTCTTGTTGCACACTAGTCTCTACCACCGTTATTACAGGCTGCCCTAATGATGGCTACTCTCTCTCTCTCTCTCTCTCTCTCTCTCTCTCTCTCTCTCTCTCTCTCTCAGGCTGCCCATGAAGAATACCGGCTGTTGGGGACTGTTTTGGAGGCTTCCATCATGACAAAGTACTGAAGGCAAGGGTATTTAATCATTTTATTATGATTTCTAGCCACTGTACTTATTGTACCAACCCTTGTACTTGCTGTACCAGCCACTGTACCGACTGTACCAACACTTGTACTTATTATACCAGCCATTGTATTGGCTATACCAGTTGTACCAACCACTGTACTTCGACTAGCTATTGTACTTGCTGCACCGGCTGAATGGAGAGCTGAACCTATTGTACCAACTCTATTGCATGAAGACCCTTGGTTTTTGGGGAAGAATTAGTACCCACACGAAGCTATATGGATTATATTGTTGGCTTGGTATATATTCAACTTTTGTTCCGGTTGAATTTTATGGTTGCCTCGTGTTGGAATGTGTTATGATTTGTATATGAATAATCTTGTTGGAAATCATTTCATCCCTAGATGGACTTTCCCATGCATATTCATGCTTGTATCTGGCTCCATATGAAGCCGTGCATTGGCATATCTTAGCAGAGATTATTTGGCAATTTTTTCTACCATTTTTTGATATTTATAAGGTATTTTATACCATTTTTTTTGCTACAGCTAGCTGACCAGCATACTACTGAGGCAGTATAAAAGGGCTGGCTCCCTTTTTCCCTCAGATCATCTCTCTTTTCAGCTTCTGCAGCGATAGGCAGCATCTATGGGACCTCCCTCATGTTGCTCCACATGATGTACTACCTTTTTTGGTGATATTCAACAGTGATCTTCTTTTCTCCTTTATGCTTTCTGTCCATATACAGTGTTGTACAGTTCTTTCAGGTTTCTTTGTGGGTATCACATCATAGTACCCATTCTTTCATGGTATCAGAGCGGGAAACATCTACAGGGACCTGCGTTTTCTATTTCCATGCTGCTGTTGACTGTTTAGAGCATATAGGAGCTGTTCACTTGCTGTGTTTTATTCATCAGTAACTTGCATTTTCATGTGGAGCTGCGTTTTCACTCGGGATTGCCTCAAGTGCTGCAATTTCTTTCTACAGAGTGGTTGCGTTTTGCTATTGTAGGCTGCGTTTTTTGCATAGCTTTTGCATTTTTGCTGTAATTAGGTGAAACCCTCTTCATAGGTGCTGAGGATAGGAACCCTGAGATAGTTTGCTTCTTCTATTTTCAGATTCCCACCCTCCCTTCCGTTTCTTTCTTCTTTCTCTTGCTGTGCACAGCTTGAGAGGAGGTACTTTGTTTTTTTTTTTTAGCAGACATGGCTTCAAGAGACCACTTCTCTACAGCTATTCCTTCTGCTATCTCTTTTCCCGCTCCATCACAACTTGGATCCCCTGCTTCCGCCGCTCCACAGGTGGTTCCTATTTCCAATCTTTCCTCTCTGAGTTTCTCTCATCTAGGTCTTGCTCCCACCCCTGCCCACATACCATCCTTCAATCCTCCCCAAGTCAATGAATCCATGAAGCTTACAGCAACCAACTATCATACTTGGTCTTTCGGCTCAGATACTTCACCAATGACAGAGGAGAGTACGAAGTTTCATACTAAGATGGTTTTTCTTGTTGTCTATGATCCCCTTGTTCTTTCATCTTCACAGGAGCAAGATGAGTCCATCCTGGTGGTCACACAGGAGACTTTTGATTTAGAAGTCAGTGCCCTATCCGCAACAAAGGATTATTTATATAAGTTTCTGATAGAGACCTTATCAGTTCCTCTAATCCCTTTGGTTGAGTATCTTGTGCTATTCCATGTCCGTGCTATTATTGCAGATTTTCTCTCCTCTCTTTCAGAGGAGGATAGTGGTTCTTCTACAGAGCAAGTGGATGATTTTGTTGAGACATCCTCACATATTTTGGAGCTTCCTACTTTGGCGGCTTCTCTCTTGGCAGTTGCTTCTCCTTCTTATGTTTCAGAGCAGGCATCTTCCACTATCTTGGAGCCTGTTCCTACTTCTAACCTGGCAAACACTGATGATCAGTTTGTTCCACTGGTTGTTTCATTTCCTTCTTCAGAGGAGGATTCTACTTCAGTCCCGATATTTGTTGCAGATGCAGAGGAGGTACCACATTTTTCGGAGCCATCTATGGTTCCATCTCTTGAGGGCTTCTCTCTCCAGATTGCTTCTGGTGTTTCGTCTTCGATATCTTCTCGATCTTCTCGTGGCTTCTTTCGGAGACCTTCTCGGTATTCAAATGTACCATATCTTCGTGAACTTTGTGCCTTTTATGAGGAGGTTGTTTCTTCAGACTCTTTGGAGGATTTTTTGCAGCGTGCTGGAGTTGGTCCACTCATCTAGCGTTGAAGAGGAGGTGTTGGAAATTATTTCATCCCCAGATGGACTTTCCCATGCATATTCATGCTTGTATCTGGCTCCATATGAGGCCCTGCATTGGCATATCTTAGCAGAGATTATTCAGCATTTTTTTCTACCATTTTTTGGTATTTTTTAGGCATTTTATAGCTTTTTTTTTGCTACAGCCATGCTGTCGGCCTGCTAGCATACTGAGGTAGTATAAAAGGGCTGGCTTCCTTTTTCCCTCAGATCATCTCTCTTTTCAGCTTCTACAGTGATAGGCAGCATCTATGGGACCACCCTCATGCTGCTCCACATGATGTACTACCTTTTCTGGTGATATTCAGCAGTGATCTTCTTTTCTCCTTTATGCTTGCTGTCCATATACAGTGTTGTACAGTTCTTGCAGCATTTCTTTTTGGGTATCACAGCATAGTACCCATTCTTTCAAATCCAGCATCTCCCATGGGGAGAGTAAGGCCCTCAAAGCTTGTACATGATATTTTCTCCTTGGGTAATAAAATACTCCATTGGGGGGGGGGGAGGGGGGCATTCTGGCCTCTATGCGGTGTCAGCTATGGACATCTCTCTTTTACAGTTATGTGGATTAAGTGGCATATGTTTAAGGTTGTGACCGATTTCAGTGCTTAATTGCAGTACTGGTCAAGTGTTTTGCGAAACCCCAGGGCACCTCGGAAGTTACACCCATGATCCATCTGAGCCAACTTGGAGGACTCTAGTGCCAGTCTCGGAAACTTGTCTCTATCCAAAGTATAAAGGTGGTAAATGTAAGTGATCGTGTGTAAGTGGGCATCAATGAGTAGGTGTGGTGCTCCAAACTCTGCAAGGACAATCTCATGGGCATTGAAGGCTTACTCTTGATCATGCGTGAGACATCATAATGTGTACCCTCTCTATCTGCCTCCAATCTTGCTCTCCCAAGCTTGGTCCCCGTCTTCGAAAGACCCAAAGTGTCCATGAGACCAAAAAGGTGTTACATGTGATCCATGAGTAAATTGAATGTCAAGACAATGTGAAAAAAGTAAAAGACTAGTTGCCAAAAGGATAGCCATGGTCAATGTACTACATCGACCTTGTGCGTACAATAAAATAGGCAGCATTAGAACCACATGTGTTTGAGCTCATAATGTGTCATCCTCTGGACCATGAACTTGGCCTCAATTGCCTCTCTATATCATTGAAGCAAGTCTCCGATCTAGAGTTGACAAGGCAACGGTCTGGGTTGTTGGGGTTGGGGGCGTCTAGCTCTTTGGAGGGACTAGCTCTCTCTCAGAGGACTCCCCATGTGCGCGTGTTGGTTCTTGTAAAAGAGCCAACCGCCGTGTGTGGAGAAATGACTTGGTCTTGTGTGGCTTCTAATGTACCAAACACCTTGGAGTCGGATATTGGAAAGTGTCCTTTTGTGACTAAGCGCATTGGCCACCGGGTTGGACTTTCCCAAGATATACTTAATCATTCCGCCAAATTGTTGAAAGATTCAACTCTAGTGATGTTGGTGGTGGCTCCATTTGGCACTTGGTATTGTGTGAAGCCAATGGAGTGTATGGTGATCCATGCGAACAACAAAATTGTGCCTGTAAAGAAAGTCTTTCCAATGTTTAAGAGCCTGGATCACCGCCAGGAGTTTTTTTCTCGTACACTTGGTAATTGCGGTCAATTGAATTCACCTTATGACTCATGTAAGTGATCAAATGACCCTCTTGCTATAATACCACGCCAATAGTGTATTACTAGCATTGGTGATTAGGTGAATGTATCATCCCACGAGGCAGGGTTCAAACAAGGAGCCTGAGTGAGGGCTTGCTTGAGTTCCAAAAATCATCTGGATGCGTTGCTTCCTTGTCTTAGCACCCTTCAACAGGTCCATGAGGGTCGCTGAGAGTTTGGAGAACTTGCCAATGTGGGTATACATACGGTATGTCAAATGCAGTGACCGGGATCTCCTAACTGAGACTTGAGTGTATCTTGAATCTTCATGGGGTCTAAGCATCTTTGAGCCAATGATGTAGCCCATATAGTGTACCTTGGCCAAAAAGATCTGAGACTCTTTGCTACCATTGATGTAAAGCTCACTCTCTTCCATCAATTTAAGCACTTGCTCTATATCATAGTCACGTGAAAACCCATTTTGTCTCTATGAAACACGAAATGAACGAAAATGGACGAAACGTTTCGAAATGAAATGCTGATCGAAACGCCATAACCGTGCATAGGCTATGGGGGATCAAAGACTACAACCATGGCTATGGTGTTGAAACAGTCGATAGGGATAGAGAGAAAAAGAGACTGAAAGCTAGAAAGAAAGAAAGAAAGAAAGAAAGATATATTAAGCGTCTACTAAAGACCCAATGGGCCTATGAGACCAAAGTGGTACAATAATGTCCATGGCATATCTCATCATGGAATGGAAAATAAAACAGAATGAAAACATAAATATAGCTATCTCATTGGGGTGATACAAAACTGTCCATGGAAACTCGTCATGGAAAACTAAGAACATAAATACATGGGAGCAACATCAGCTCCGAGTAGATGGTATACCACTCCAAAATGTCAAGCATGGGGTTGCTTGACTAATTCCATGAAGTACAAGTACCTTTTATAAGTACAAAGGTTGCCTCAATGACATCACTGCTTAGGTTAACTACTCACAAATATCTAGATATTATTTAAAACCCCCCCTAAGAGGTGGTTCACACACTCACACAGTTTCTCACTCTGTAGGAGTGGATTCATACACAAACTCACATGTAAGACCTTGATTCCTAACAATTTCGCCCAAATTTAATTTAAAAGGAAATCTTATTCTTCTTCTCTTTTTTTCTCTTTCTCTTCACTTTCTTCTCCTTTCCATCTCAATTTTCTTAAAAAACATGTAAAGATGAAACAACGAAATAGACGAAAATTTTCTTGCGACTATGTGTAACAGTCCTTGAATTTGACTTCTTGGTCAATTTCATCTAATTTCACACCCAGTTGTATTCCTTACAAGTATTCCACCAGCTCTTCTATTTCTCATTTTCCTCCAATTTCATACTTTCAACCTCAATGGTCGAAACACTGTTTTGTCCAAATTTGACTTCTTGGTCAATTTCATCTAATTTCACATCCATTTGTTGAAATTTCTTACAAGTGTTTCACTAGCTCTTCAATTTATCACTTTCTTTTAATTTATAGACTCCAATTTTATACTTTAGATTGGATTGCACCTAATTTTACACCCAATAGGTGAAATTTTTAAACAATCTCTTCAATTTCTCACTTTTCCTTGATTTGTGAATCCCTTTCAACCACAATCACATCTAATTTCACACCCAATTGTTGAATTTTTTTACATTTTCGTAAATTCTCACTTTTTCCCAATTTGATTCGACAAGTGTAAATTTGAAACCTCTCGGTTTTGTCCATAGAGATGAAACGAAACGAAATGTGTTGAAACGACGAAACAGACGAAATGTTTCTTGTGACTATGCTCTATATCCTACTAACGTTGCTCTTCTATAGCTGAGAAGACAAGTATGTCGTCTAAAAAGATAAAGAAAGACTAACCTAACAATGGCTTGAAAATCTCCTTTTGAATGTGACAAGTGGATTTGTCAATTCGAAGGGCATGACCACGAATTCATAGTGAGACTGCTTGGTGCATAATGCAATCTTGGGGATGTGCTTATTCACATTCCGGACCTGATGGTACCTGCTCTTGAGGTCAATCTTTGAGAAAACCTTGGCAGTGTTCATACACTCAAGGATATACTCAATTGTAGAACACTTGTGCCTATGTGCTAGAGTGTGGCGGAATCAAACATACAACACACACAAGAGTCCTAAACTACGGATCTATATTATGTACAAGAAAAAAGTGTCACAACTGCACTTCAAGGATAAAAGATGACCAAGGAAGGAAGACGTCAAATCACAGCCCAAACATTGCTCGAAGATCTCTTGGGTAGCCCACGCTCTAAGAGAAATGCTTTGCAGACTCAGTCTAGTGTTGAGAAATGCAATGAATTTGACAAATTCCCTGGGTATGTATATATACGCACATTGGTGATGGTTGGCCTCATATGGGGCTGTCGGCCCACTAAGAGGATTGCCCACGGCCCAAGACCCAGCTCTGTCTCCATCGACTTATAGTGGTGGTAAGGGAATTTTCTTGCAGATTCCATTTCAAGCCTGGCAAAAGATCAACCTTATGATTCTCTAGACGAGCAGCGATTGTGGAGGAAGAAGATTGTTATGAAGAAACAACAATTGTACAAGGCTTGGTACCTTTCAAAGTTGCTGCATGTCGTGTTAGATATCTGGACGTATATTACTGCACACTAAGTGCCTTTTTGGATCTCCCTCTTTCTGTAAAGATGAGAAATCAATGGAGTTGGCGATGCTGGGCTCACTTGTGATGGTGACAGGTGGCCTTGACAAATTTGTTGTGATGGACAAATGTATGGGATATCCGGTTAGTCATGGGTCGGAACTTGTGAAGCTATTTCATACCCAAAGTTATGTCTTGAATACAAGTGGATTTCTTATAACGCCTTTGTGTGTGATAAACAAACTCCAAGTGACAAGCATGCAAAATAAACCAATAGCGGATACTTTGGGATTGCCTCTCAATGGAGAGAATGAATGCTTTTGAAATGGGGAATAGTGTATGGACAAGTTGTGCGCAGTCAAGTTGTGTACATCATACAACAGGTCTCTTGTTCAGCTCTTGTCTGGTGGTCAACATCATCCTTATACAGCTCATACAACCATGGAAGTGCCTTCCATACAGACACATCAGCTTGCAATCAGTCCTCCATTTGTACAGCCAGGCTGTACTATCTCTTATAGGTTTGTGCAGGTTGCTGTACAGTGCATGCGTAAAATTTGCTTGTATAGCAACCATACAGTCCAGCAGTGCATCCCCATTCACTGTCTATACGACGTCCATCAGCCTGGCAGCTCTCCATACACCTTGCACACATGGAGCAGGTGCTTTCTCCTTGAAGTGTGAGTGCAGGGCCTCATGCTTTTTATGTGAAGTTCAGGTGTTAAAATGAAAGCAGAAAGATTGCACTTTCTTATTCTAACTTTGGTTTAAAATAGCGATCCTTATCTTTTTTTGTGTGTAAAATTTAACATTTTCAGTACATAAAGAACATCTCAGGTCCTTCTATCAATAAAAAGAAAGCGTCTGCTCAAGAGCTGACTACAACCCTTTGAGGATGTAACATAAGGTCACAAATGGGGGGGGACTCCCTCCATGTCTGGCCACTCTCGGAAAGAAACTATATTGGGGGGCTGTGCTTTTTTTTTTGGGGGGGGGGGGTGGTGGTGGTGGTGGAAAGCCACATGGGGGCCACTCAACACTGGTGGAGTCCCCTCTAGAGAGGAAGGGACTGTTTCCAAGTGCAAAAGAAGGCAGCCATGCGCTGCTGCATGCGCTCTGAATCCCCTGTCAAATGCTCTAGGCATTCATAACGGGTGTGGAAGAGGTCCATCCAAATTGAAAGGATGCTTTCCACCAGGGGTTTGATGGAACCCTCAATGACTCGCAACACCTTGCCTGCTAGACGTGCCAGGTTGAGATGTCACTGATAAAGAGTTCCCCCCTTTAGCCCTGGGAGTTGCGGAGGCAGAGGGACGGGGAAGTGGGCTGAGGCTGCGATGGAAGTGGGTGAGTTGCAGTGCAAGGCCCATGCCATCCTCCTCACGGGCCTGCCTTTGTAGCCCATGCAATAGGGCCAAGGCAATGCTCCGCCAGGTGCTGGGATCCAACTTGAACAGGCCCAATATCCACCACCAAACTTGCTGCGCATTTGGGCAATCCCTGCTTATTCCCCTGGAAATCTCCACGTAAATAGTATTTTGTGAAGTGCATGAGCAGATGGTGAGTCTCTTGTGCAAAATTGCAATTTTAAATAGGTACTCATCCATTACTAGTTTCTATTAAATCATACACTACTCATTTGACCGCTCTTCACATGACCTTTTCCTCAATACAAAATTTGCCAAAGCATTTTGGGTGTACAAAACATGTAACTACAAGCCTCTCTTGCACTCCAATGAGGCGCAAACCTGTGTATACCGTCAGTATTGCATATTGAGTCCAGGAAACTTATCAGCATAGTTAGCAAATGGAAAAGATTATAGGTGAAATCTGTTTGTTCTAATCCATGATGATTTTCATCTTGTTACTGATTACAATGCCCTCTGGCCAATGCAAGTTTTTTAATGCTAGAAAATGAAGAACTTTTCAAATGGTATTATTTAGTGTGAGAGGGAAGGGGGCAGCTTTCCTTTAGTTTTTAAAACCTGTAGACTTTCTGTTTGAGTTCTTTTGTATGCTTCTTGGATCTTGACAAATATGTGTGGCTTATGTCTGGGAGTGGTTGAAAACATTTTGAATAACTTACTGTAAGATATATGAGAAAAAGATGGACAGCTGACTTTTCTTAACTTCAGGTCTTCGATGAAAATGGACGTAGACGGTTTCATGGTGCTTTTACAGGAGGGTTTTCAGCAGGTTATTATAACACAGTTGGCTCAAAAGAGGGTATGTTCTTAGTGAATTACTTTCTCTTGGCCTTAATTTAATTGCACTTTTCTGAATTATGATCTAGATCTCACTTGGACCAAATTAATGTTATATTTAAAGTACCTAAAATTTAAAAGTCCATATGTGTGTTTTAATCTTTTACAAACGCGAACATTGAATATGTTCTAGGTTTTTCTGTTGTCCAAATTGTCATTACTATTTAATGCGCTGCAACCTTTTCCACTCAAGTGGTGGGGTGGCTGATGCATCTAGTGATGTGGGCAAGGCAGTTTGACAATAGATCCTTTTTTCCCATTGTGATGCTCCAATCAAGTGTATACACTGCTGTTTTATCAGCAGGCTGATTTATAAAGGGAATGTTAAGAAAAGTCGCGTGGCTTACTTTCCAAGTAATTAGAGGCATTAGATCTCCTGGACAAAAAGGGGTTGTTGAAATGCTCAAAGTTTTATCCTCAAGAGTGTTACTTAGGCCATGTGGCACCTTTACTAATCATTCAAAAAAATACATGGAAAAGAATCTTCAGAGTTTATGGAGGCCAAGTAGTGCAAGTTGAAGCAAAAGGGGTGTTGTGGGAAGTATCCAGAGAGAATCTATGGTGGAAATGGGCAGGAAAAGGAAGATGGTTTTCATGTTACGGAGCGTGATTGGATGAGCTGGAGATGGGCCTTCACATTTTGTAGATTACACAAAAAATAAGTGATTGTATATTTACCCGTGTGCTTCACTCCTAAGCTGCACAAAGCAAGTGAGATACAAGACCATTGATGGAATCAAAGTTGGATATCAATTCTAAGGGCAGCAGTAAGGCTGGAATAAGTGATCAAGTGTATTCGCCTGGGCCAAGAAGCGAGGCTCTAAATTTAGCATAAGTGGGCATCAAAATAGGTCATGATAAATCAGATTTCACTATTGTCCCCCCCTGACTTGAGCATTCACGAGTGTGTTTTGTAAGCGTTAGAGCTTCCCTTTCCAGATACCAAAAAGCAGGATGGTCTGACGCCCAAGCTCATATATCTATAATAAAGGCCTTCATCGTGTTATCCTCAAAGCCACCCTTTCTCTTAAAAAAACTTTTTTGGACTTGGACCTTGCTTAGGCTTACCCTTTTTTTGAGTACCATAAATAATATGGGATCGCTTGTTGCATCTTCCAAAGATTCCTGAAGCTTATAGTCAGGGTCTAAATGCCTGATAAATGCCCTTACTTTTTGATAATTTTTTTTTTCTATGATATGAGATATTTGGCTTAGAGCTTCAGTCACTTGGTCAGGTCTTGCCATTTGACGTCGAGGTGTTATAATGGAATCTTTATTTCTTCCCTTCTCTCTTCAATATTGAAAAGTTCACATCTTTCAAAATGTGTCGAAGTCCATAACTGGGACTCCAAAATCCTTATCATTCCCTTCCTCTTTACCATGTATGGATTTTTGGGAGTTCTATATTCTCAATTGGATCTCCCTTTCCTTCTTATCCCAAGTCCCCTTTCTCCTCCTCATCCCCTTTCCCGTACCCACTTTAGTCCCCAGATTTTTCTTGTCTCAGCATTCTTAGCATGTCTGTCTGCTAGCCTCTTCCCTTATGCTCAAAGTTGATGCAAAAATAGTTTGTCTTTCCTTGCTAGAAGCCAATCGAAAGCAAAGAGTCTTTGTTCAGCAAAGAAAATGCTGTGTCCATTCTGTCCTTAATGTATCTGTAGCATAATATGAAAACATTTTCATAAAAAAAAACCTTAATAAGAAAATGGAAGCCTCCCTTATTTATACAGAAGAAATTGTCCTTTGCCTTAGCATGATTATCCAAAAAGTATTTGGAAGGATTTACATGTAGCACATGAGAGGCTGTTCGTGCCACACTTCCACCCACTCCTACTCTGCCAGCCGTGCTGCCCTCCTTCCTGGTCTGTTTCCCTTCCCCTGCCTTGTCCGCTTCTCTGCTTCCACCTTTTTCCTTGCCTCTGCCCTTTATCCTTTTTTCCCATCTGATTTTTCCCCTTATCTCCTTCTTGGGCCGCATGGCAACGGGATATATCTCACATTTTAAACCAAAAAGGTTTTAAAAAATCTATAATGTGTAGAATGGGAGCCAAATGCGTCCAACTAAATGGTGGAGGCCCCGGTGGTGATGACCAAGGTCATTAAGCTCCCTCCCACCTTGCCTCACATTGCCTTGTATATTGAGTTGTCATGGAGTTTGAGTAGCTCTTGTCAAACACCTTCTACTGTCCGGTTGCATCTTGTTGGATCGTCTTCTAGGGCTCGTGTTCCACTTGATCTGACTGGGTGCAAGTTCACCGGCAGCAGACCAGGATGGGGACATATACGGGATCTCTTGCAAGCCGCCCTATTCGGAGCAAGGGTGCATCATGTACGTCGAGTTTCTCAGCAATGGATATTTGAATCCAGTTTGACTCCACCACTTTTGATGCGAAGACCTTGTTGTCTAGTCCGCTCGCAATGTGGGGCTTCTAGGTGTACTTCGCCAAGTGCAAGCACGGTTTCTCTCCAAACTCATTGTGTTAGCAGGAGTTTCAAGATTCCCAGTCTGGGTTTTCTTCCTTACCTCCAAAGTGATAAAGTTGCACAATGCGGAAGCAAAGCATAGGAGAGAGGGAGAGCAAAGGAGAGAGATAGACATCAAACAATGAACATCATGTTATGTAGCAAGAGGCTTTTTACAATGGCAATACTAGATGGTGTAGAACATGTGCCTATGAATGAATGAACTGAGTTAATAAGTGAGAAGGGAAGTGGCCTTTCTATAGGGAAGGAGTGAAGCTGGCTGGCTGCCTGTGTAGCTGGCCGACTGCAGCAAATAAACCCACGACCAACACAAATGAGATAAATACATGTGTGCCAATAAAAAGCCCGGTCCCCACACACAGTGAGATGCACAAATTCTAACACAAAGGAGTATCATGTACTTCTTCCTGCGGTCGGGTGTTCTTTGGGTGAAGTTCTTGAGTCCTCCCCCATGGTGGTAGTTACCATTGCAAGGGCAGCAGGGCTCCCAAGCCTTAGCGTTCTCATTGTCTTTCCAGAGAACCTCCCTCGATACATCATGATCCCTGCGTAGATGGTTCCCATTTCTTGCAGTGAGTTGAGTTCACATAATTGCTTGGGCAGTGTTTTATATGCTGCCAAATGGGGAACCTGCCATGTGGCTGCTCTCGTTGGTGCTCGAGTGAGGGAAACGCCCCCCTGGAAGTGGAGGTCCTTGGAAGGACCAGCAATAGCAGGCGCCAACTGAGCAGGAGTGGCAAGCCCCTGACTGGTTCACTCATACTAGTGTGGCCGATGAGGTGGGGACCAGGTTTTGAGACACCAAAGTCTATGGTGAACTGTTATAAGCATTTATTACAGGATATCCTAGTGGAGCCGGCAGAGCATATCTCAGATTAGGATCAGATTGTTGACCTGGCGGTCCAGATAGCCTCTCTTTCGGCACCCTCAAGGGTCCACCTGATACTCTAGGCATCCCGTCTTCCCTCCTCAGACCTGACCGTGCTCGAGGTAGCCGTGGCTTTCACCCCTACACCTATTGCCTCTTCTTCAACAGCATCCCCCCCCCCCCAAGAAGAAGAAAAAAACCCGCCCGCCCCACGTCTCGCCTCTCAGAGTTGCAGTAGCTGCTCTCCTGCAGCTCCTGATCCCTCCTGGATGTACGCATGATACAGGCACACCATATGACAGCACAGGGAGGACGAGGCCTCCAGCGATCTTTGGCATCTAGGAGGACTCCCCCCTCTGGCTTTTGTTCTCGGCAATTAGGGTCGGCTACCAGTTTTGCCCTCTTGGAGGAGGATTACCCCTTCCTTCCCTAGCGAGTGCAAATAGTTGGCTTTCACAATCATAGGTGGCACATCGACCACTCCCCTTTGGAGGTTGCAGTTGACCCGGTGTGGTGTTTGTGGCTTTGGGAGAACTGCATCCTTGCTTGGCTGCAGTGGGACTTTGGAGAATGGTACTGCACGACCCCTCCATATGACTTGAGGCTCTTTGCGTCCCTTTCTCTCAATATTTGGCCAAGTTGGGCTGCCACATTTTGTCATAGGGGATAGATTGCACCCTAGAGCTGGCAGGCCTCTCCCCTGGTTTTCTCTCCTCTTCCTCTGGCTGCCTGCTCACCACAGCCTTGTGCTGGGCATGTAGTTAGTTGTGGCAGGCCGTCCAACTTCATGGAATTGTTGTGATGCCCTTTCATGAGTCGCAAAGATATTGCCTTTGGGATTGCCGGAAGGATAACAGGTTTGGTGGAGGATTCATCACTTATTCACTTCCAAACCTGTACTCCTGCTTTGTCATGGAGAGCACGATTACTTGGGCCATGGAGGTGGGGGACATCTATACGAGGAGGATGGCACACAGCTTGCCCTTCAGCTCACACTGTCAGATCTTGGCCATCCCTGCTTCCTTGGTACCGGTGCCCCTTTGGATCTTAGAGTCCTGTGTGAGCAAGAGGTCGAAGCTTATCAGCAGCATGGCTGCCTGGCACATTTGGTGTGCTCGATGCAGCAAGGCCATTGATGGATTTGTCGCCCTGCATGTGGAGACTTTGCTTCAATTGACTGGACATTATCCACATCCTTTGCAGGCGATGGGAGCGCCTTGTAGGCGGCTTGGATTGGATGCATTAACATGGCGCAACCCTCTTGCACATTTCCGGGCCCCTTAATTAATTGCCTTTTGGAACATTACAGTCAATGCCTGTGCAAGGAAAGTAAAATGAGGTGTTAGAAGCTAATTATTTCGGCGTAATACAGCTCTTTTGATTTGACAAATGTTAAAAAAAAAGGGAAGCTTATAGACGTCTTGTCAGTATGAATCTAATCGGGATCCACAGTATATTAGATGTCTTTTATGAGTTTTCTCAAGGTAGATAAGAAGGTCAGCAAGAGAAACCATAATACTCTTGGGAGTGAAGTAGGATTGAGATCTGCATAGCGCTCAAGGAAAATGTGTACTGCAGGATGGGTTCCCCAAAGATTTATGTCATCTCGCAAGAAACGGGCAGAGTTGGCGCAGCAGAGAGCATATGACTTCATGGATGATGAAGAAAAAGCGGTGTGCAACTGTTATATGGTCTCTCTAATCTTTTGCCTTCTGCAGCAATGATGGTTTGTGTGCACTTACAGCTTGTATTGATAATATTATGTAGGAACAAGATTCTACGAGGCTGGCTACTGCCTCAGACTTTGATACTTTTGGTTTCACAGCTGCTGAGTTTGCTTGCAAGGAAGCTGCCCAAGAGCTGAAGAAACGGTAATAAGCAGCTTCTTTGCATTGTGTTACTTTAGGAGATTGCTAGCACAGTAGTTCTCGACATTCTCATATGAAGGGAAGTTTTACCATGCCATTGGCTTAAGGACGTGTAAAAGGTGTAAAGGGCATGTAAAGTTTTCTTGTGTACTATGATGTCTTTCATTTTTTTTTTCTTTTGGTGATTTTATATTGGGAAGGAAAGTTTTGCTTCTAAATTGAGAAGATAAGTTTTTTTTGCCACTATACCATACTTTAGTGCCAAGCAAACTAAAAGAGTGAATTGAAAGAGTGAACGCACAACAATGGATCAAACTAAAATTGTGTTGCAATAATCACCAAACAAAAGATATCTCAAAAAAGGCAGCACATCCCCTTTTTATACAATTGGGCCTTTTAGGCATCATTACAACCATGTGCATATGGGATAAACTCACACACACACACACATCTTTTTTCTGCTCTAACCAAACTCATTTGCAACAAAGATAACAACTTGTGATAGCGGACAATTGACCCTTCTAAAGTTACCCCGGGTCTCAAGGATTCACTATCTTGGTGAATAAACATGCAAAAAAGTACATAACTGATCCATGTGTGTGTGACACGCCTCACCAATAGTAGTGCCACATGTGTGTGTGACACGCCTCACCAATAGCAGGTCTACCAGAGGCGTGTGCAGGACAGGCTGCAGAGGCCAGTAGAGATGTGTGTGCAGGCAAGGCGGGCAGCATTATGGGCAGTGGCGGGCACGGCCTGGGCAAGGGGGGCAGCCCCCCATGTGAAAACGTAATATAATAACTAGTCGTGGGAAATTATAACTGACCAACATCAATAAAGGTGGCTGACCAGCAATTTTGATGCATTAATATACGTGCGTAGCAAAATCGTCATTCTTATCTGCTTCTTCTCAGCACAAGCCTTTGACAGATTGTTTCTCTCCATGTGGGCTGGCTAGGAAATCTTCGACAGTGCTTGGACTGGAGTTTGATGTCTTCCCCTTTGGGATTGGAGATTCAGTTGTAACTCTTTCTTCTTGTACATAATACAGAACAGTTGTTTCAGGACTCTTGTGTGTGCTATGTGTTTATTCCACTGCACTCTTCTTTCAAACCATAGCACATAGGCACGAGTACAGTTGGTATCAGAGCCTAAAGAATTGCCAATTCTTTTTTCTCTTCATCACCTTTGTGCATAGGTTGCTTGGTTACAGTAGAGCCCTAGTCTCTAGGAGTGCACAAGTCGGGGTTGTGAAAAGTCACTCTTTGGGTTCTTTCTGCTATTGTCGGTTCCCTACCCCACCACCGTTTCCTCAATGTGAAGGGTTGCAACCCTTGCGATAATTCTCTTGTTGGTCACTGGTTCTAGCTCTTCATCATGGATTTAGAGGCACTTGTGGAAGTGCTTTCTAGTATGGTGACCATGGTAACTTGTCTCGACAAGGTGGTCATGGCGTGGGAGAGTTCCAAGTCTATGACTCAGCAAGGCCGGAAGCCGAAAGGCAAGGATTGTGCTCACCAGGCATCATATAGGTTGCAAAGGGTAAAGCCCAATTCTAGTGGGGAAGTGTCTTAGAGGAGAGCTTCAGCGAGCTATGGTGGGGGGACCTATCGGCATTCTTTTTTTCCTCCAGGAGCATCACCTTACTGAGGGGCGCACCCGCCACTGCGGGAAGATTCTACCAGACAGGAGTCATACTTTTTGGTCTTCATCCTTTGGCCCTTCAGGGAGGAGTGTGTCTCTCTGCTAGTGAGCAGCTTCTGCCGTCTGTGACATGATCGAGAGTCATAGTTCCAAGACGTGCTCAGTGGGTTGCCATTTTGATTGGGGAGGATAACGTTGGCTTCCTCAACATTTATACCCCGAATGCTGCTGCAAGTAGAGCTATCTTTTGGAGCAATCTGATAGGCCCTGCCCCAGGCTGATTTTTGGTGCATGGGCGGTGTCTTCAATATGATAGAGGCAGCAGAGGACAGACTTGGAGCTGGCATGGCCATAGTCTCAGGAGCGGAGTACTCTGCCTAGGAGGAGATGATACTGATTCTTAGGGGACAGGACCCTCGGCATCTTCCAGAGTTTGGGCGTAGCCATGGAGTCTTAGCTTCTCTCGATCGGATAGGCGTTGCACTGGCCCCAACCTTCTCTTGGTTGGACAGGTTTTATGTCGATGAGTGGCTTGTAGTCGTGGAGGCATGGTTGGTATTCTGGCAAGCACTACATTTTCAGCTCGTGCCCCAGTTATTCTGTCCCTAGAGGACCCATGGAGGCACGACAGGCATGCAAGCTCAAGGATTCCAGACAGCCTCATTTAGGACCCTGAGATCTGTAGTCGGATCGAGCAGATATGGGCAGGACTGTACTTCTCCTCAGGCTCTGCAACGTGCACTTTTGATGATGGCCTGGGGGAGATTAGTGTTTTCTTACAGGATGCAGTCCAGAGTAGATTGGAGGGATTTCGGGAGCAGGAGAGGAGTCTGAGGAGGGGCCGAGCCTCTTTACAGCGTCTTCAGGAGAGTTCCTAGACGGCCCGTGGGTTGAGAGTCAGATCGTTGCTGCCTGCACGGAGATTCGGTCCATTGAGGAGAGGAGGGTGGAGTACAGATACCATGCCAGGGCATCATTCTGGGCTCAAGCCGGTGACAGAGTTATTGGAGATTTCTTTGAGATAGCTGCCCTCCACAGGAGGATAGATAGTATTCGTAGGTTGTGTGGCCAGGATGGAGCTATTGTTTTTGATCCCCCACATGTGAGAGCCATCGCTATGGATTTCTTCCGATCTCTTGTCATTGGTGCCCCATTATCCCCCCAGGTGATGGATGCGCATGAGAGAGTCTGGAGGCACATGAGAGAGGTGGTTCTCCCCTTCCTTCGGTCTTTCTTATTGACCCCTTTCACTTCTGAGGAGGTGGCGGAGGTGGTGATGGCATTACCTAGGGGCAAATGCCCGAGGGCGGATGGGCTTCCTGTCTCTTTCTTTCTTCGCTATTGGGACCTCATGGAAGGTGGCCTTCGCGCTGCCTTCAATGAGATTATGCTCACAAGTGCCATGCCAGAGAGGCTCAGAGAGGGCTTGATACATTTGATTCCCAAGGAGGGTGGTGATAGATTGAAGACCCCGGAGTGGAGACCCATCACCCTTCTAGGGACGGCCTATAAGATTTTGGCCAAGGTCATCAACAGGCGACTTCAGCCTTCTCTCCTAGACTTGATCCACGATACTCAGACTAGTTTTGTTCAGGATCGGAGCATGCTAGACAACATCTTTACCTTTTGGGAGGCGACGGCTTTGGCCAGGATGCGGCAGCAAGACCTCATTGTGCTACTCCTAGACTTTGAGAAAGCTTATGACAGGGTGGATTGGAGCTTTCTGGAGGGCACAATGAGTTGGATGGGATTCCCCATGGAGTGGATTCGTGGAGTCTCAGGACTTTATATTCAGCATCACACAGCCAGGTTCTCATTTAGGGAGCCTGAGGCAACAGATTCCCCCTTTTCCACTCGGTTCGACAGGGCTGTCCTCTAGTGCCGTACCTCTTCCTATTTGTCGCCGGGCCATGAGTAGTTTTCTCTCCGCCCAGGAGACCGGACTTCAGGGATTGCACCTTCCCCTCCGCACACAGGAGGAGCTGCTAGACTTGGAGTTTGCAAACGTCACAGCAGCCTACCTTGCTAGAGATGTTGGGAATCTCCAGAGATTCGCGGAGGTGATCGAGATTTTCTATTTGCATCAGGAGCGCAGATCAACTAGCACAAGTCGTGTGGTTTTTGGGTAGGCTCTGCACCCGCCCCGACTTGGCGACCAATTGAGACTTTCCAGTGAATCCCGAGGGGCACTCCAATCCGCTACCTCGGTTGCCAGGTTGGCATTGATCTCTCTCCCGAGTAGCAGCTCGCTCCGCTTCTTCTGAGTATTTGAAAGAAGCTTTTATATTGGAGCTCGGCGAGGCTATCCCTAGTAGGCAGAGTGGTGGTGGCGAACCAGGTAGTGCTTGCCACCATGTGGTACATCACTTTGTGGTGGGCCTTTTCTCGGGCATGTATTGGCCAGGTACAACGTTTGATCTGGAACTTCTTGCGGGCCGGAAGTGATGGGAGGCCAGCCAGGCCAAGGTGGCATGGAGACTGATCATTCAGCCACGTAGCCGAGGGGGGCTTGGCCTCATCGATCCTGCAATACAGAGCCGTGCCCTGCTGGGCAAGCTGATTGTCAGAGGACTCCTACCTGGCGGTGAGCCTTGGAAGGATTTCCTCTTGGCCCGGATTTCAGCCTGCACTCCGAGCCTTGGAGGCCCGTGGCCGCAGAGTACTAGATGGACCTTCACAGAGATGCGAGCCCGTGGTTTTAGCCCTACCTTTGAGGACAGATCTGCAGCCAGTCTACTTCATGCTTGGGATCATCTCAGGCCATCCCTTAGACAGATTGTTCCAGTGGCCTCAGAGGAGCAGCTTCGACAGCCTTTGGTTTGGAACCCCTTGATCCGTTTACCCAGTGGCCACATGCTAGGGGCCTGACTGCATATATCCTGGGGCACCTTGAGCATGGGACCAACCAGGTCTCTCGGAGATTGGATTGCACATAGGCAGTTACCTCATGCGGAGCAGGAGAGAGGCCTGACAGGGATCCGGGGTAGAGAGAGGCTCAGCATTGACATCGACTTAGCTATTTCTCCGGAGTGGCTGACTCCTATTCTAGAACCGACCCCCCCGGTGTGGCTAGGCGTGTTTACCAGACACGATAATCTCGTTGTGGTCCATGGAGCAGATGAGGACAGTGGTTTGCTCACTTTTTCTATTGGATCCCATGGCACACTAGAGAGATCAAAGCACCCTTGGAGGATTTCAGAGGCTGCACCTTACAGAGGGTGAGGGTGATTGGTTTTCGAGCACGGGAATGGCACATAGATCCAGCACCGGCCAAGGTGGCCAGGGAGAGACTATGGCGGCTATGGATTTGGGAGAGCCGACCTCTCTCGCGGTTGCAGTTGGACTTCGGAGAGTGGACTTGGCATGATCCCGCATATCGGGAGGAGACTCTGGATGCTCCCTTCTTTGCATATACAGAGCGGCTTGGCTGCAGGATCCAGATGCCTGAGATAGATGGCATACCGACAGCAGTAGTACACACTTGCAGTCTCAGGGCCTATCACAGTGCTTCCTTTTGAGATTTCTGGAAGAGGCTTTGGGACAGCTTTCGGCTGAGGAAGATCACTCTCTTTCTTTGGCTGATGGCACACAGGAGTCTGGGCGGTCGTTACGTGGCTGGCAGTCAGAGGTCGGTCAGCAGCTTGCCCGAGGTGCGGCCACCCCCAGGAGTCTTAGCGACATTTCCTTTGAGATTGCCCGAAGGCTCATCAGATTTGGCAGCAGATTCTCCGCATCTTCGCTATGGACAGGGCATCGACCCGGACCATCACTTGGGGTACTGTCGCTTGGGCCACCGAGGCTAGAGTGGTCAGGACTTACAAGGAGGATTGGGGAGGATTAGCCCTTTAGGTCTCCCACCATCGTATTGAGCGGTACCAGTCACACACCCACCGATAGGTGACTGGCGACCAGGCTCATGCCAGAGATGGCAGATTTTGCAGTAGCATAGCAGCCTGGCACATCTGGCGTGCTAGATGCAGCGAGGCCATCGAGGGTACTCACTCCCACTGGCTGAGACCATCAGGAGCATATGGCTTGATATCATTCACACCCTTCGCGGTTAGTGGGGGAAGCTGACCGCATGCGGAGCGGCGGGAAGCCTTCTTGAGACTTTGGAGGCCTGGCCCTTTTCTCACATATGGAGGCGGTGACCCCATTTGGCATTACGGACCACCTGTACGGTTGCCCCCCATCCCCCCCCCCCCCCCCCCCCCCCCCCCCCCCCCCCCCCCCGGCGGCCCTCCCCCTGTATGAGATAGCCTTCTCCTCATAGAGCGGCCAGGCAGAGAAGAAGCATCTCTTCCCCCTTTGATCATTTGTTTCCCACCTTTATATGAGGCGAGTTTGTATCTAGCCCGCCATGGTTGTACTTAGCCCTTTGCGTTTGTTTTTTCTTTAACTAATTGAAGGATCTTTTTCTCGGAAAAGAAGGAGGCCTGTGTTGTACGTAGTGCAAGGGGACTCAATTGCATGACTCGGTCTGACGCTGATGGCGAGTCGAACTCCACCTGGTAGTATCCGTGCCCCAGAGGGTGAATATCGGTGATCTTTGCAGGTTCGCCAATGAGGCTGGCCTGAAAAAGATCCATGAGCTGTCCGTGTGTGGGGCAGCTACCAACAATTTTGCAGACCAGGGTGGAGGCCTCAAGTGAGGCAATAGTCGTGGCAAGAACCTGTAGATGTGTTTTGGAGAAGGAAATGCAAGCAATGGCGGCCTTAGTCGGGGATGACGGAGCGGTTGGCATGGAGTCCTCCTGAGGGTGAAGACCAGAATGAATCGAAGCTTGCCGAATAAAACTAAAAACCCCGGAAGTCTGGAAGCATCAACCTGCACGGGAGAGGATGGAGGAGAGGGGCGAGGAAACGAAGAGAGAAAGGAAACAGAAGAGGGGGGGAGGGGGGGATTAGAGAAAAAAAGGGGGGGGAGGGAGAAGACGGGGGGGAGGCAATGTGCAGTGAGCAAATGTGCAGGTGTCCAGCTGTGTCTTGCCTCTCTACTGCAGAACATAATTAACGCTTTTGTTTTGAAATTGGGGTTCTTTTTACAGGCCTTCTGCAATACCTGGACTCCTTCCTGACGAGATTTTTGTCCCAGTGTCACACTCTATAGGTCTGTTCATTTGTGCTGCATTAAAGATGTGAATTTCTATTCATTGCGGCTGCATCGTTTATATTTAAACCATGACACAGGAATTGAGTTGCTTCGCAAGATGGGATGGAGGCATGGCCGAGCCATTGGACCAAAACACATAGCAGCATCTTCAGGTGAACCTATTTTACAATTCATTTGCTCCCATAAGTGCGTTTAAATCGATTTTCAAAGTCGATGAGAGTTACAGATCTAACAGATTTTGGCTGTTTAGTCTCTTTTATGTTCATAGAAGTTTGTAGATATTATCAACTCTTTTTTTTTTTTGGCTGTGAGTTCTTTTCCTAAGCTACGGTGACAGGGTTTGAATCTGGGACCTTTTACACAGCAGGCCCGGTTGCAACCAGTCAGGCTAGAGCCCTCTGGCAGAGATTACCAACTTTGCAATGTAGCTCTTGAATTTCCTCTATTTCTGTATTAAATGCTCATAGCTCTCTTAGTTAAGAAGACAAACTCCAGATGCACAGCATCACATTATTGCCACCTGTATTGATGGCGTTTACGGTTTTATAGAGTCCATCAAGAGAGTATCTCAGAAGTTGAGAAGTGCCTGTACCTTTATTGAAGAAGATTCTGTATTTTATTGGAGCCCCCAGTCACACGTCTAAGATGTGTTCATTGTTAATCTTCAACACTGTAAGGTGAAAAAACGGCTCAGCCACCAATTCTAGTCTCCGTACATTCAAATCTGGATGCTTGCAGGTTATTTCTTGGACAGTAAAGCGTGGGAAGATGGCTTTGTCAAATGGAAATGCTGGTTGGAACAGCAGTTATGTCATGAACTATCTGTCCACAAAATCAAAACAACTATGATATTTAAAGAAAAAAAAAAGCAACACAGAGTCAATTGGCAAAACAACTGAGGAGTTCTGAAGGAAATAAAGAGCAAAGTTTTAAAAGCCTACAAGGACAAACTAGAATAACTTAGCCTGCAAATTCAGAGGGGATTCAAAGTGTTTTGGTCAAACCAAAAAAGGAGATCTATGCTTAAACAGCAGAACAACTCTTAAATGTTAAGCAAGAGTCTCTGTAAAACAGTTATCAATCACAAGTAGAATCTATCTGGTTCCATATAGTGGCCAAAGTAAGATCATGTCCAGGGAAGAAGACGTGTTCTATTCATCGTGTCGGCACTTGAACCTCCAAAGTTGCCAGGCTGTCAAGCTGGCAAAAATCTCCAAGGCTAAGTGCACGAAAGTGAAAGGTAGAAGAGCTAATTCCAGCTAGAGTTGTGTGGATTATGCCTCTATGCAATTGCGTTGCTACAATAGATGTGCTCTAGCCTCTTGGCTTTCCTCATCATGCATATGAGGAGATGAATTCATTGGCAAACCATTTAGGCCTCTTTGTAACACCAAATGCTTAAATAGATCATTGAAGCTTTATGGCATGTTGGTCAACTTTCCAGTGAACTCCACCTTTGATGAAGCACCCGCTTGAAATTTATTCTGAAGCTGATGTGCACCGTCCATTTTGTACTACTAGATTTTGTACAGTTGTGTAAACATATGTGGGGGTCTGCTTTTTAATATTCTAGCAGTTGATGATAGTGAAGCTACCATTTCAGATTTTTCTTTGACCATAGAAGTAAGCTTTTAGATTGTTGATCTGAAGGATACTCATTATAGATACCATACTCTCCTGACAGCAATTCAGTGTATTTTTTATTTGTGTTTTTGGTGTTGGAGACACTATGCATTTGTTGGTAGCATTGGTTGATTTCATCCAAGTGGGATCCATGAAGTTTGTTTTCGGCTCTGGCTCTGTGGGTTTTGTGCAGATGCTAGAAGACAAGGCCGCAAAGCCATGCTGGCCTTTGCACCATATGATCAAGGTGGACTTTCTAAAGAGGAAGAAAATGCCGAAATGCTTCAAGAATCGGATCACGACAGCCAAAATGCTTCGGAGGGCACCCCCCAAGTTGCCGAGATTCTGCCTAGGAGTACGCCTGTATGATACTTGCCCTGCTCATAGTGAAGCAAGGAGTGTTGATTATATCTTTGTAATTTTTCATACTTTCAAGACGTACTGCGCTTTTTGAATTCAATGGGATTTCCCTGCATCCTAGAAACTTTCTCTTGCAAGCATTATCTTGGTTTATAATTGAAAATGTTTAACACCACTATTGATTGTTTGAAAGGAGACCTCTATGTAGTAGGAAACAGTTACTTGCAAGGCCAAAAGACCGCTGAATGACACAAATGTCTTTCAAAATGGGAGGTCCTTATGGCCAGTCAAAAATTTGATCATGCTGGTGTGGGCACAGCAGGTGGTAAAGTAGAGAGTAGCCTTAAATGCAACCTTCTTGAGTGCACTAGTTTTGGATGTGCCTGTATTCTATCTGAAGCAGCAGTTAGAGTGTGACAGTGATGCATACTCTGCACATCTGGAGCTTTAGATACTCAAAATACCCGTTCACATAGCCAAAAGGGGGAAGGGGATCCTGACTAAAGTCGAGTGAATGTTACACCTACACATAAACTTTCACAGAATATATGTTTGCTTTATTCAAGTAGGATTCCCAAGTGATGTAAAAAGACTTTTGTGTGGATCATCAAATGAAATGGCTCAAAACTAAGCAGAGCATCTAGGGTAACTATGGTAGTTTCAGAGTGTCTTGAATTGGTTAACTTTGCCGGACTAATCAAGTGAAGTGTTTGATTATTTGTGTTCCTCTCAGACCTCCTTCAGATTTCCTTTTGTCACAGGCATGCTTGCTATTTAGAGGGTTAGAAAGCACTTGTTCTGCCTTAAGAAAAAGGGATTTGGTGCAGGAAGTACGAAGCAGAGTCATTTTTTGGCTTTCCATCACATTTTCTCAATCTGATGGGGGGCCAATTGTTAATACCCAGAATTAGGACAATGATAGGGATAACTTTCTATGCTGATAACATAGGGCATATTATGATGCTTCAGAAACAGAATGCAATTTTATTAAGGACTAGAAGCAAGGCCAGGCGACCACCAGCAAACGGAGGCCTGGGAGAAGACACGTGAACCACCTTTTAGGAATGATCAAGAGCATTGCTGAAAATGGCAACATTATATTCTTTCCTATCAATGCAACTCAAGTCTAGAACCTTTGCCCAAAAAGGGAAGTCCTTTTTGTAACTCAAAATAGTATCCAAAAAGGAAGTTTCTCTTTGAAACTACGATACTAAATTTAAGTAGGGGAAAACCTATTTAAAAGGCTTCATTGTAAGAAGAGGGACAGTGAACCCATGCAGCCTTCTATTCAACTTTGGCAAGATTTAATGAATTCCCAAACTTGATCTGGAGGGCATTTCCACATTGTGGCCCTAGTGAAGAGTTCTATGGCCAAGCCCTAGTCTAATGGGCAACTTTTTTATCGTGAACTTTATCCATCGTGATGTCTCTAGGAAAGATGTTTAAAATTTGTTTTGAACTTAGTATGACAATCAAGGAGGAATTAGCGAGGCCAAGAATAGTACGGGGCTATTTCAGTGCAGTTGCTCGAGAGGTGTGGCCATGAGAGCAGTTCATGGGAAATATTGCTAGCTTGAACACCTTTGATATGCTGATCATAGTCACATATTGATTGGAAATGGAATGGAAATGAAAATTTCTGTTGCTTGTGACTGAAATGGCTTGAATCTAGAGAGTAGCTACTGAATCAACATTTGATTAAAACTATTGTATGTGAATAGAAATCGCTAAAATTAAAAAGTGTGGAAAATTCAAGGAATATAGAGGAGAAATTTAGGGAGATTTAGGGATACTCAGAAACCATGGAAAGATGGGGAAATTTTGGGAAAAGGAAACTTGGATCTTCTTTTTTGCTGGGAGGGGGGGAGGAAAAATTATAGCAGGGATTAGGTAACAGGAGACGAAAACAGAAATGGTCTCTTAGAAAAAAGTGAGGGGGCTGACCATGGGGTTTTGCTTTACATTTGTGTGCCAATGCAGTTAGGCAAGGCTGACGATGGGGTTTTGATTGAGGTTTCTGAGCCATTGCATCCTAAAATCAACTGCGCTCTTTCGCAGATGCATGTCATCAATCCGAAAAAAGATCGTCATGGTTTTGGATTTGATCCTTATAGAAATGCGCCAGAATTTCGAGGTAGTAGTAGCTCCTAAAAAGCTCAAACTTCTGCAAGTTATTTTTTGCATGAACAGTTTTGTTTGCTTGTGTCTTAAGAAAAACATTGGAGTTTGACCTTTTGTGTAGAGAGACGGCATGGTCAAGAAACATTTGATGGAAGAAGGGGTCCAACAAAGCATCAGAATGTTGCCTCCAAGCCAAGCTTGTTCAGGCCCAATGGTATGGTGGGCCCTGTTTTGGATCTTTTTTTCTCTATTTTTCAAATAAAACCAGCAGGGAGTGAGAATGTTATGAACGAAAGAGGAATGCAACAACCTTCTCTAGTAGAATTCTGAAAAAGAGCACCGAGCTTTCAATCTTTAAGTGTTGAATCTAGAGCTGTAGGGCAAAGTTTTCTCCATTCTTCAAGGGGGGACTGTGTTTTTACATAGATCGGTTTATGCTCCTCTTGCTTCACTCTTCCTTTGTGCAACATCTGTTTTTTTTTCCGAAAACAAGACTACTTTGTTTGGTACTTGATTTTCAGTATTTAAATGTCATGCATAATTTTTCACATTATGCATCAAAGAACAATTCAAAGGACAACATCATATACTATGAATGTGAAACCATGTGCATACAAAGCAAATGGTCCTCCTTGAACATGTAATAGAACGAAAACTAACACAATCAAAGTCCATCAGCTTCACCTGCTGCCGTCACGTTATCAAAGATACAAGTTGAATGAAGAAGTCATATGAAACATTACATTTTGTGATTTTGAAGGTGTAATGAATTAATTGCAAAGGCTTATCTTGAAGAAGCCATTTTGAAATGTTTGAAATGAATTTTGTTTACACTAGTGCCAATTTCTTTTGAAAATGCTATCAAATAAGTGTGGCGTGATCCTTCAGTTCTTGTTTCTTCTATACGCTCTGTTATGTGCCCTGTATTGCTGGCTAGGACTAGGTTATTTTTTCCTCTAGATGCTTTTTTTCGTGAGCTCCTATAGGATCTACCACTGTACATACGCTGCTTCGTCACTGCCAGCTCTTTTGATTTTACTCTTCTGATTTGCTAATTTTAACGCCATCGTTTTCTTAATCACCCTAGCCACGATGGATTTCTATCCAGATTAACTTGGACATAACTGAGGATGACATTAGCTCTATTGGGTATCAATGCTTCATCCTCGTCATGATTGATTGTGAGAGTACCGGCTGGCTCTACATTGTAAAGCCCTCTTTATGAGGAGAAGCTGTTGTGTCGTAGAGTAGTATGGATGCCCGGCAGAGTCCGGTTTGGACACCAGGGTGAGGCTACATGTGGCTAGATGGTTGAGACCTCCACCTGGCGAAGAACACATGGGCCCCGTATTGCAGGGGGGGTCAATGACATGGTTTTCTTTGCGAGGGGCCGAGTTGAGCTCTGTGCAGATGTATCCATTGATGAGGAATTGGATATCTGTGATACACCCCTGCTCGCCGATGAGGGTGGCTTGCAGGAGGTTGCGGATTTGGTTGCAGGTTGCAGACCAAGGTCGTGGCCCAGGAGGCTGGAAGGAGAGCTTGAGGTTTGCTTCAGAAAATAAGCAGTTTAGGGTGGCCTCAGTCAGGGAAGTTGAGTGGCTCTCATGGGGTCCTCTGAAAAGGGGAGATGAGAAGACACTTGCTGCTGCCTCTTGAAAAAACACGGAAGCTGAGAAGAGAAGGGTGGGTGAGAAATGGGAAAAGGGGGGAACTGAAGAGGGAAGAGGGGGAGGGGGGGAACACAGGAGGAAAGGACACGGGGGAAAGGTAACAACACGGAAAACAGGGCTGAAGGGAACCACAGTCAAAAAGGTCCAGCCCTGCCTAGGGGAGGCGGGGGCTGAGGTGTGAACAGGGAGGAAGGGGTTGCCTGGGGAGTGTGCAAAAGTCGTGCCTGGGGGGGGGGGGGCGTGGTGTGGGCGGGTTTTCAAAGGGTAGGGGTTGTGTTTTTTGCAGGTAAAGTTGTGGTTTATATGCAGCATTTAACATTTTATAATTGGTGATGTACTCCCAGTTGGAAGAATGGGAAGTGGCTTTGGAATTGGTGCACTTGAAGAACTTGATGAGGAGGATGAGGACATTTATGCTCAAGGTGTGTGCTTGGCAGGCTTGTGGAATTCCTGTAATCATCTTTTTTGAGCATCCTTTGTGGTGTATTGCTTCTGCTCAGCATGCAAATGTGATAGAATATTAGATGAGGTTATTATGGATCCCTACCATGTTTTGTTGTTAAGCAGCTCCATTTTAGACAAACAAATTTTTAGCTAACACTACAATGTTTGGGATACAAGATGGTATAAAAGTTTTTCTGGGCTTTTGATAAAAAGGTTCAGAAGAATAGCCATGCTAAAAGTTGTGTTTGTTTTATTGAAATTTGAATGTAGGTATTGAGATTGAAACTGTACCAAGTGATGAAGAGCCACATGCTCCCAGCTCTAAGAGCCAGCAGCAACCTATGACAGCTGAAACAAAACAGAGGGTCTTACCTGGTTTCAGACCTGCTCTGATTTCAGGATTTAAAGTGGAGTTGTATATTTTTATCTCAAGCTTTTCCTGATTTTATTGTAGGTTCCTTGGATTGTCAGCGCATAGAAAGGGTGTTGAAAAACTTCCCATCACTTCATTACAGCACGGACAAGCACTGCAAACACAGAAATGAACACAACCAGAAAACACAAAAAAAAACCCTGCCAAAGAGGTGGTAGCTCAAGTTTGTCTTGGGACCGGGAGGTCCTGTGTTCAAACCACCCACTAGGTGCTCCCTCGGCGGCATTGCCTATGGGTAGAAAAAAGTGCCTAAGGGCGGTGAAATGCGCCTACGGGCGGTGGTAACTATGAGAGGATCTTGGGCCTAAGGCCAGTTTGGGGGGGGGTGGGGGGGGAACCGATCACATTTGCTCAGCAGTGCTGCACAGGTCCCCATTATACGCCAAGGGTTATTGATTAAGTGTTGGATTCTTTCCTTCTCAAAATTCAACCAGGAATTGGCTGTAAAACTAGCACAGGTTATGAGAAACATTTCAGACAACAAAGATACCTTTCAAAAAGGTACAAAGGCTGTTTTTGTGCTGTAAGATCTTTTGAATTTTTGGAGGAAAATAATGTTATCTTGGTCACTGTCTAGACTCTTAGAAAGCTCAAGACTAGGATAGTCTCTGGAGGCTGCAAGGCTGAATATCAACACTCTTAAGGTTATTTTATTTGAGTTTGGGATTTCTTTCTTCCTGAAGTCACATAAGAGATTGGCTGTACAGGCGAACACCTGGAAACCCTTACATGTGTTACATGAAGGAAACAAGCCGAAGCACTCCCTCTCTGTGACATCATGTCCCGCCACCCGCCCCACTCCTCGATCCTTTCATGCCTCGGTTCTAGGCTTCACCTCTGCCCTCTCTCTCCCACCCTGGCTTCTCCAGCACCGCTGCCACTCTAGCCCAAGATCTAATTTTCTCACCCCAGCTACTTGCTTGTTTACCCTTTACTCCTTGCCCTTTTTTTTCCCCATGTGCTGGCACTGTGCTTCCCTGCCTTCAGCACATGGCTAGCCGGCAGCCCGAGGCCAGGCAGCCCAGCTTGCATGGCAGCTTCCTGTTTTTGGCCTCCTGAGCCTTTCTTCTGTAACTGTTGCCCCTTCCCCTTATTTTTTAAACTTGTACTTCATTGCCCTTCGTCTGCTCCTTTTCCCTGACCTCTCATGTTAGCTTCATCGTCAAATTTTCCACGATGGCTTTTGAGCAGTGAGCACCACTTGTACCCCCGAGCGGCCTGCACTAACCCATGTTAGCTTTTCTTCTGAGCCTTTCTTCTGTAACTCTTGCCCCTTCCCCTTATTTTTTTAACTTGTACTTCATTGCCCTTCGTCTGCTCCTTTTCCATGACTTCTCATGTTAGCTTCATCGTCAAATTTTCCACAATGGCTTTTGAGCAGTGAGCACCACTAGCTCCCTGTACCGCCGAGCGGCCTGCGCTAACCTATCAAAACTACTGACTGTTGAATCCACAGAGGTCACTGCAGTGACTTTATGGTAGCTGCCCTGACTTCCTCAACTTAAGAGACCCTCAGTTGTATCATTTGAGAGACAGATCTTCAGCTCCTTACAACCTCAGCTGCTATGCTAGAATTCATCATCTTTATTGTCTTAATTGCAGGAAGCACACTATCTTGAGGCCATCTCCTCAGTTGTCGGGCACATTACAGATATCCAGTCTTTGCCAGCACATCACGAAAGCATGATATAGAAGTGGCTAGCTTAGATGATGAAGAGGAGGCTAAGCAAAGAAAACTACTCAACATGCATAATGAAGGCCTAACCTCCCTCTCATGCATCAATTGGACAAAATACCTATCGAGGTCACACAAGGAATGGTGACATCATTGCTTGAAGGTGTTGAGCACTGCTTGACGTCTTCTTATGAGAACATTGATGCATATCTGTAGTATCTGTGGGCACCCAAGACCCATGAGAATTGGGTAGTAGCACAACATTTATCCGTATATACTATATACCATGGACAGAAACCAAATGCTCCATAAGGAGATGATAAGCAGACTGCAACATTCTATCCGCATATCCCATGGACAGAAACCAAACGCTCCATAAGTAGATGATTAGGTACATCCTTATTATATATTGGCATAATCTCAAGAGGTTGTCCAGAGATCCGCAATCGAATCAGAGAGTGATTGTACTAGGAACTAGTGGAAACTATGCTAGGTGCTTGAGTTTCCCGAGAATCATTGATGGGGAACAATAGTTGATTCCAAAGAGATTTTATTTGTTCATATGGGCAGAGGGCTCTTCCTATGATAGAGAGTCAAAGAGGTAGACTTTGTCTGCCTCTACTGCAGGGCCGCGCCATCGTCTTTCAAGAGCCCACGTGATCTATGGTGGCTGTTCACTGCATACCTATGAAATACCCTTGTACAGGGTTGACCACAATCTTGTCACACTTAAACTATTAATACTCTTAAATAATAATAAAATGGCACAACACAATACAGGTAGCAATGCTGAAAATTAAATGACACTAGCAATAGGGCCGGAAAGGGCCAACCCCCCTGTAATATATGTACTAACAAGGATTTTCCAAACTATAAGCTTCAAGGGCATTGAATGTTTGAATTTCAATGACGCTTTATGCAATGAAAACAAATACCAAACATGAATTTGTTGATGCTGGTTGTCGAAAATCCAAAGCTTAAGGTGATCATAACTTCATATTATCCAATCCCCAGTGATTTGTCAGACACAACTGCTCTCCATTGGCATCCCTATGTGGACATGCGTGTGCCAGGCCCAAGGCACAGAAAGACTGACATGTATGAGCATGCCGTAGAGCAGGTCTCTTGATTCTTCTTCTCATGATCAGGAAAGTAGATTTCAGCAAATGATGGCGTCAGATTTGTATGGGATGTTCACACAGGTGTACAGTAAGCATAGAACACATGAATGGCAGATTGTACAGCAGGCACGACTACGGACTGAATGGCGCAAGGAGCTGACATCACTGTACGGAAATAGCTGTACTAACAGTATGGATGGAAGTGCAGGCTGCATCTCTGATTTTCTGAAGTGTTGGTTCATTTCTTTGCTTTGCAGAGATGCACAGAGACGTGAGCAAGAGAGGGAGAGAGAGTTGTGCGGATCTTTTCAGAAAGGTGGTGGCCATTGGGCCACCTCATCTATTTAGTATGGCCGCACCTCTCCCATAAGTGTGGAGGGTGCCCCCATGTTTTTTTAATAAAAAGGGCGCCTGCCCATATGCCTGGCCGACCATTTTAATAAATGGTATAAACTCGCTTATAAAGTCTCCATCCACACTTTAATGAAGTGTGTACTTGTAAAACAGAAAATAACTCTTGCATAAATAAAGAAAGAGTTGAGAGTCACACTTACCACTTGTTTACAGCCCATAAATAAGGCAAGAATACAAATTCACGGACGGTTTATGAGAGGGCGCCCCTTGCCCATAAACTAGACATACAAATTTTTCAGGCAGTAAAACATTTTGCACCAAAACAAATTCTAGGCATGCAGGTATGCCATGCAATGCACAAAATGTATTGGACAATCTCCTTTTCATTTAGCTTGTAGCAGGCGGTCATTCTGGGCGTAGACACGATGTCCTTGGATACCGTAAGCTGGATCGAGTCGTGGAACAAGGTCCCCAGGCCTACCAAATCCAGCCTACTGGCCGTGGGCATTGACATAAGGTCCCTTGCCACGAGGTGCCGGCCCAGATGACTCTCAGCGTATACATCAGTGTCCTGGCATTGAGGTGTCATCTCCAAACAATGGAGCCAGTCCATAGGTCTAAAGTTTGTCCAGAGGTTGGAAACACGGAGAATGCCCAAATGATGACAGGAATTATCCCATAAAGCTGTTTAGGAGCATAGAGAAACTTGTGAATAACATCTTGTGAGTTTTGAACTTCGTTGCTGATAACTGTATGGTTGGCTGCCCACATGATGTGAGTGAGGGTTAGACTCATAAGATCTACTTGCATTCTCTGTTGTAGGTTTTCTCCCCCAGTTGTACCTCCAGACTTTGATGCTGTGCACAAGTTTAAAGATTCTCTGGACTCTGAAAAGGTGTTCTTGAGGTCTGAGCCAGCTGAAGTGGCACCACCTGAAGACATTCAGTTGTGTAAACTCATTGAGGGCCTAGCTACATTTGTTGCAAGAAGTGGCCAAAAGCTTGAGAATCTCTACATGGAGAAGAGAAATAACAATCCGATGTTTGAGTTTTTATTTGAAGGCAATGGTCATGCCTACTATAAGCGAAGGCTTTGGGAAGAACATAGGAAGGCTGCAACGGAAGCGCCACAGCAAAATAAAAAGGAAACAGCTCTAGATTCAGTGCAGCGAGGTCAAATACTGGGAGAGATTCCTTTACATCGTCGAAGCATGCTAGCTCCAGAAGATCATGCTCGTTTGCAGTCAGCTTTATCAAGTGCTTTCACAAAATCTGCATCTCAGGTGCTTCTGTTGTCCACTCAAATCATAGCACTGGTTGAAGTCCTGTTTTTTGTGTCTTCTTGAATGACTGTAAAGATACCCCATTATTCATAGGGAACGAGTAGTAACATAGCATAGAAACTGATAGCAAGCTCATGTGCAGTTGTCATACAGTTGATGTAGCTATACAGAGATCACGCGTGTGCCTTGGTGATAATGTGAAGTTCTTAGCTGTTTTCTTCTTTGCAGGCTGAAGATTCGTTGTCCAATTCTCAGCCTTTTAGCAGTGATCCTTCGAAACAGGCCAGATTTGAGCAGTTCGTAAAAGACAAGTACCAAGGTGGCCTGCGAAATGTACAGGCAGCAGGGAGAAGCACTTTGACAGAATGGGAACGGGCGCAGGAAACTCTCGAGTTTGAGGCTGCCTGTCAAAATTTTCAAAAAACTCAAGCCATGTTGACTGTTGGAATTGCATCTGGTGGGCTATACCAGGAAAACCTTCAAGCCATAATGAATGATCGCTTTGCGTCACAGACTTTTGACAAGGTTCCTGTACTTGTGAGATTTTGAATCTGGACAGTGTCTGCTTCTAAAATGATTTTTAAGAGCTTGCTTGAACAAGTTAGTGTTTTGTTTTTGAATTATTGGGTCTATAATGGAGTCTGTACGAGAAGCAAGAATCGGATTGAATAATAAATCATATCAGTGAGGAGATAGCAGTCATCATTTACTTGTCAAGGTCCCTTTGTTTTTGTGGTGTCTATGTTTAACGTCTTCACAAAATTCTACTTGAAGTTGAACTTTGATGCATTTTTTTTTGGGGCTTTTATTGGGTCTGTGAGAGCATTACACATGGGTCTTCAGAAGAAAAATGGCATGCATTTTTGCAAATACTTTTTTTTGGGGTGTGTTTTGCATTCGATGTCTTTACAGTTTTAAACCGTGTTGATGTTTTCCAAGCAACATTCATGCATTCTTTTCCGCCTTAACTTCCTGCCATAGGCTTGCATATGGATGCGGGATTAGGTTCATCACCATTGTAGTAGATAATTGTTGTGCAAAGTTCAATCCCCCTTGTTCAAGCGTGAAAATGCACTTCTGTGATGTATGTCTTTTGCAGGGGCTTGGGAAGTCTCAAGAAGAACAGGCTGCTGGAAAATATCCAAGGAGGGAAGAACAACCTTGGAGACCGCTACCCCTTCTTTGCAGACGATTTCATTTGCCAGATCCATATTCTGGGAAAGTAGGTGTATTTGACTCTGGGATCTTGTGTGATGTACAACGCCCAAGTGTCTTGTCTTCTGTAGCATATTTTGTGGCAAGAAGAAAGACTTGAATGAAGAGGATAAATTTGTGGTCTTTTCCTTGCATGAAAGAAGTTTCTTCCCAAGCAGAATTTTTACTTATTTTCTTTGGACTTGTCGGACTTGTGTCCACTAACATGTTGCTTTATGGTGAATAGCCTCCACCACTTCCAAAGCCAAGGAGTCGAACAGAGAGCTTTATTCTTCTTTCAAATCCACCACCAACCAGTATGAAACCTCCGATTGTTATAGAAAACCAGGGCATTTTGGAATCTGCATCACAGTCTGTTGGCCCAAGTCTTTCTGTAGAAGAGGACAATAGACCTTTTGGCATTGAGAATCTTGACCATGAAGGTCAAGTGAGGAACATTTTTGAGAAACCTGTTGATCTGTACAAGGTAAAAAAGCAATTTGATCAATGAATGGCACTTGTGATATTCAGGCTATAGATCTCAGGTTCTTTCTTACTATCTCCTTCTCTGTGCTTGAGCAGGCTATTTTTTCAGACGACTCTGATGAGGAAGATGCTGAATCTCACAAAGCAGCAACAATTGAAAATAAATCTGCAGAGGCTGCTCAAGCAGCATTGAATCGGCTGGAAGCAGGAGATTTTTTGGCATCCATTGGAAAGGAGTTGGGATTGAAGGTTCCTCCTTCAGAATTAAACCAGACAAGAAGAGGCAAGGAGACCCTCCATCATGTAGAGGCTACCAATGTCTTCGCTAGACCTTCTGGAGGGGCTCAAATTATCAGAGAGAAACCTCAAAAACCGCATCATCATGAACTTGCTCTGATCAATAATGTTGCTCCACAACCAGTTGAAGGTGTTTCCAAGGGAATGGACGGAATCTCTGAAGCAGCAGGGATCCCTTTT
Source organism: Cibotium barometz (assembly GCF_041138505.1). NCBI lineage: Eukaryota > Viridiplantae > Streptophyta > Polypodiopsida > Cyatheales > Cibotiaceae > Cibotium > Cibotium barometz. The sequence continues at coordinate 27,208,295 of NC_141074.1, read as the reverse complement.
GATTATTCATGTGCTAAAGGTGATTCGAATGTGGAAGGACACTTCAAGGTCTCCTCAAAAAACAGTTTTGAGCAAAGCAAGCAGAAACCAACTGCAATTTCTATCCTTCATGACAAACATCAGGCTAATGATTCTAAAGACAGTGGTAACAAAGATCAACAGTTTCTGTTAAAAAGTCCGGTGAGTTCTGAAGAAAGCATGTCAGAAGATACCAGTGATGATTCTCAAAGGAACAGGCGAAGTGGGAAAAGGAGAAAGAAAGATAAGAAACATTCAAAAAGCCACAAGCGAAGGATTGGAAACGATCACAAAACAAAAAAGGTTTTTTCATATCCATCTGAATTTTCTTTCTAACCTTAACCTGTCTGAAATTAACTTTTAGAAACATCCTTTCTTACACACCATAGAGACATTCCTACTCAATTTTCAAGCAAGTGGGAGGAGGGACTGAAAAAATCTGCCTGTATTATTTGGGTTCATGTCAACTATCTTTAATGTCACAACAAGTTTCTTTTTGCTTGATTGTGGAACATTTTTTCTTTGGGTCCAAGGGGCAGCCCCATTTGAGTTAGATAACTCACTTTTGGTTGGGGAGGAGAGAGACCAGTATTCCATTTGGAATGAATTGCTCTTCCGAAGAGAAAAGTTCTCTCTTGGATGCTCTTCCAAAGAGAAAAGCTCTCTCCTGGATGCTCAATGCTCAGGACACGAAGAATAAAGTATTTTTTGAATGTCATGCCAGCCCTTGTGCGGACGAGGGGGGGGGGGGGTTGTGTGCTGTCGTAAGTGCTCATAATGGTTCTCTGACAAAACCGTATCCTCTTGCGGCCTGCTAGACTAGTGTGCTTGATGGTGGTGTTTTGCTCTGGAAGTCCGACAGTGGTTCCCCCTAAAATCGACGGCATGCCACTCTCGTGCACCATGATCCTTGGGATCTAGACCTGATGCACTGAAAGGGGCCGAGATCCCCCCTCCCCCCTGATGAGTGTTAGACATCGTCATCCCCTTGCTGCTGGCTTCCTTTGTGGTGTCCCATTTTAGCCTTTAGGGCTGACCATGTTAGCTAGAGGGGCTGATCACCCCTCACATCATATTCCCACTTTTTCCCTATTTTATGGAGTCATTAGGTTTTATTCCTACTCGTGAGGAGGTGGTCGGCTGCCCCTATTTGGGCATATATATAGCCGGCCTTCCCTCCCTCACATTTATTGCTTTGTGCCTCTTGCATGCCTTAGTGCCTCTGCATACTGGCTTGCTGCAGTCCCTCACATACGAGGTCATCTTCCCCTCTTGTGCGGGACTTGTACCAGCATGTGTTTCTTGTTTGGTGATATTGAGAGCAAGTATGTACCTGCGTTTCTCTCCATCTCTCTCTCTCTCTCTCTCTCTCTCCTATGTTCCCACTTTCCCATCTTCCGCTGTTCATTCCTTCATGGTATCAGAGCACCGGTGACTTGTAGCATTAGTTGCTCCCTCTTTCTTGTGTTTTTTTTTTCTCAGATCTGCTGTTGGTCAGTTTGCCCTCTTCCAGATGCTTCACTGTTGCAGTTTTGTGGTCGATCTTCATCAGCATCTGTCCATGGGACTCTTGTAGTGCTGCTGGCTTGCTCTATGCAGAGCAGCAGCAATGTATTTGCTGTGTTTTTTTCTCCTACAGGCTCGTTTGCTGATGTTGGTTGGTTGATCTGAGGCTTGGTGGTACCTTCTAGGATCTGCGTTTTCAGATTCTGCCTTATCTACTGCCCCTTTCACTTCTGCATTTTCAGATTTGCAGCCCTGTTTTGCTGTGTTTTCTGGACTGTTCTTGCTGGTAGCTCTACCTTCACCTGGGGTTCATCATTTGGACCTGAAGGTACCTTCTCTTTAGCGTTGTTTCCTCATCTGAGGTGTGGAAGCTGGTCGGCATGTATTTTCAGGTTTGTAGCCTCTTCTGTGTTTTCTTCTCCAGTGGACACATATCATTTTCAAAGGGGGTTTTGTGTGGATTGTGGCTTTGGTGACAGTGTGGTACCTGAGGAGGACACTGAATTTTTTGATTTCAGTCAGTGTTTTGCTGATTTTGGAGCATCTAAGCCTGCGTTTTGTTTCTAGCCTACACAGTTCCCCGGTTTCTTCATGTTCCTTGCCTTCTGTTGGCGGTGGAGTGCTGTTTTTTGTTGGACAGCAGTGTTTTGGCTGCGTTTTACTTCCCAAAAGAGTTTTCTACAATGAGAGAGGGCCCATCTCTAGCTACTTCACTTGAGGATCAATTTTAAGAGCTATTTTGTATCTGTGGAGACTTTCTTTTGCGACTGGAGTTTGCAGATTTTGGAGGAGAGAAGTTCTTTCTTGACGAGAGTAGTGATCTTTTCAGAGATCATGAGGAGAGTTTATTTTGTCCGAGCATATGTTCTTTGCAGTGTTTGCAGAGAAAGGAGGGTGTTTTGCCTGTGAGGTGTGATCCTTTCACAGGGATCATTTGTTTGTTGCTGATTCTTGGGATTTGATTCTATGGAAGAGTCTTCTACTCTCAGTGATGCTTTTAAGGACTTTGTTACCACTACAGTTTATATTCTTGCTTCCCTTCCTCATTGTGAGGAGTCTACCTCTGCCTCTCTTTGTGATACTTTTGAGGATGCCCCTCCCTCTACTAGTTCTGCATTTGGTTTGATGCGGCATGCAGGGTTGTTTTGGAGGATGTACTTTTGGACCCGATGAGATACTTTGGATCTGTGGTTGGTCAATGCTAGCCGTGCCTATGGCATAGTGGTATTTCTAGATTTTTTTGGATTTGGATCAGAATTAGGTTGGACTTATACCAGTCCGACGACGTCATTTTTCAGAGAGAGATGAGTCCTTTCATCTGGCGAGGCCCACCTTAGTGGAGTGTGCTTGTGTACAGCATTGGGTAACTCATGGTACGGAGTTTGAGCAGATGAACCCCAGTCTGAGCTACATGACTCTATCCAATGCCATTGGTGAATCAAACTCAACCTAGTAGTATTCACGCCCCAAGATTAATATCAGTGATCTTACCCGGCTTGCCGATAAGACTAGTCTGCAAAAGATGCTTGAGCTGTCCGCACACCGGGCAGCTATCCACAATCTTGCAAACCAGGGTGGAGGCCTCCAAGGAGGTGGGTGTTGATGTGAGGAGCTGGAGATCTGCTTCAGGAAAAGGAAAGGCAAGGGACGGCGGCCTTGGTCGGGGATGACAGAGCGGTTGCCATGGAGTCCTAGAGGTGAGATGACTAGAAGACACCAATGCTCACCGAAGAAAAAAATGCCCGAAATCTGAAAATTCATGATGAATTGGCTGAAGAGGATAAAGCTTGGGGGGGAAGGATCGGGACGACGGGAGCAGGCTGGCGAAGAACATGACGGAGGGCGGAATATGGGACAGGCAGACACCAAAGGGGAAGCACCAAGGCGGAAGAGGCGAGGAGGCGAGGAGGAGGAAGCAAAGGGGATAGGGGGCATCGATGAGTAAGGCTGATATACCAACCGTCTGGTGATTACTCTGCACATTGGCACAACCATGAGTAGTCATGCTCTTATATCATGCGTGAGACGAGAGTTCAGGTGTCGGTACACTGTGATCTTTGGTATCACGTGTTGTAGTCTTGAGCCCAAATCCCCATAGTTATTGAAGGTCTTCTCAGATCACTCCACCTTCGCTCCGAAGGGGGGTTTGTTGGGAATTTCGGAGTCTTGTGTGTGAACATCCTCTTAGAAGGCCAAGTGTGCTATAGTGTGTGAACCCACTCTTATAGTGGTTCAATAAATATCTAGATATGTATACGTGCGTGACATCACTGCTTACGTCATGCAAGAGGACCTTCAAAGGTTAAAAAAGGCATTGTGCTTGGTGTATCAATCATATCAATCAATCTCACATTGAGTCGTGCAATATACTCTCTCTCTACACTTTACTCTTTACTCTCTCTCTAGAATCTCCACGTTGGACTGTTACCCGCCGTAGCCTAGCTCTTGCACATGCCTTGTCTTACATGTTCCATGTGTCGTCTTTGTTCCTCTTGCATGGCAACGCGAGGTGTTGCCTGCATCCCAAGCTCAAACTCCCGCATGTGCAATTCATGCCACGGGCGTGCTACGTTAACATCTCAACAAAGTTAGTCGAGGTAGGGATCTGGGAAGGGATTTGGGTGGTAACTGGTGAGAGGAGGCGAGAAGGAATGGGGAAAGAAGAATCTAGAAGTGGTAGTTGCTTCTCTAGGGCCAAGATCATGGCATGGCTTTTTGCTCATGCGATTGATCTCCCTGTTGCTTCATGAGAAGCATACAATCCTAGAACATTGTTTCCCACGGAGAGCATTGCTCCCTGAAGCCGCCGTCGTAGAAATAGTCTCTTCGTGGATTTGGTGTGCTCTCTCATCATAGTGGCAGTGGTCAAGTTTTTTTCTAACTGCAAATAAACCATCCAGTGTGTGTGTGGGAGACGTTTCTTGTCGCTTCCGGAGGGTGAAAACCAACCACTTCATGGACACCTTGTTGTTCTTCTTCAGAATGGGAAAAAGTCCGAAACTCCAAACCGACAACTTTGGGCATCGTTTGCCCATGTGTTTCAATGTTTGTTTCATAATCCTGAGATATACCCAATCACCTTCCAAGAATTTCACATCCCTCTTGTCCTTGTTGGCTTGTCGAGAATAGGCCTCCTTTGCTTTGGCCAACCTTAGTGAATATTGTTGGGTATGGGGGAGAAGCCTACACACAGACACACACACACAGCTGCAAGAGAGAGAAAACGAGTGAAGCTCAAGAGTGCTGGAAAAGATGTACTCAATAATGATATGAAAATGAAAGTACAAGTGAGTACTAAAAGGCCTAGGGCAAAGTGCCCAACACACATAAGTGTGTTCACACGGGGAAAAAACCTGTGTCCAGTCACAGGGAAAAAGTGCCCGTAAGTAAGCTGTGTTCACACCTGAACTAGCCGGAAGTAGTCATGACCAACAAACCCCCCTCAAGTGAATGGTGTAAACGGGGACAGGGTGTAGCAGACTACCCTGGAAGAGGCTGTAAGCTTAAAGCTTCGCGGAAAGCTTCAAACTTTTCCCTCGAAAGAGGCTTTGTAAACCCATCTGCTATATTGGCATGTGTAGACACATAAGCCAAGTCAATCTCTCCTGCATGGAGCCTTTCCCTAACATAGTGATAGTGAACCTCAATATGCTTTGTGCGGGCATGAAATACTGGGTTTCGTGCAACTGCCAAAGCACTCTGACTGTCAGTGTAAATGGTGGTAGGGGTCTGCTGTCCAACACCAAGATCGGCTAGAAGGCGTCGTAGCCAAACACATTCCACAGTAGCTATAAAGGCTGCTCTGTATTCAGCTTCACAACTAGAAGTGGCCACTGTAGGCTGCTTCTTACTGAGCCATGAGATGCATGAGTCACCAAGAAGAAAACAGTTACCACTGGTTGACACTCGCGTGCCATAGCAACCTGCCCAATCACTGTCTGTAAATGCAAGCAAGCATAGTGTAGAAGAACTGCCATAAAACAAGGCAAAGTTTGCAGTGCCTCTGAGATAGCGCAAGACACACTTACACGCTTGCCAATGCATAGTGCTCGGACAATGCACGAATCTGCTTAACTGGGAATCAGCATACTGTATGTCCAAACGAGTAGAGCATAAGTAGATAAGGCATCCCACAGCTTGCTGATAGGTGGCAACATCAAAAGGCTCACCAGCATGCTCAAGTGACAGTTTTAGACCTGGTTCCATAGGAGTAGAAACAGGTTTACAATCTGTCATGTGAAAACGCTCAAGGAGCTGGTCAACATATGTGCACTGAGATAACATGATACCACCCTCAAAAGGTATAAATTGTATGCCCAAATAGTAATGTAAATGCCCCATGTCTGTGACATCAAATGCATGCTGCAAATCAGCTTTAAAAGCTGAAATATCACCCTCTTCAGGGCCAGTGACGAGCATGTCATCCACATAAAGAATAAGGATGAGAACATTGTTCCCAATGTGGCGTACATAAAGTGTACTCTCAGCTGAACTATTCTGAAACCCTTTGGCAGTCAAGTATGTATGAATTTTGTGATACCAAGCACGAGGAGCCTGTTTAAGACCATACAATGCTTTATGTAAACGGCATACTTTATTTTCTGCACCTTTTTGAACAAAGCCAGGAGGCTGAGACACATAAACTTCCTCCTGCAAATCGCCATTCAAAAAAGCAATTTTAACATCCAACTAATGTACATGCCACTGCTTGTGGGCAGTCAATGCAATAACAGTATGTATGGTAGTCATACGTGAAGTGGGAGCAAAGGTCTCCTCATAGTCAATGCTCTCACGTTGGGCATACCCTTTGGCGACCAAGCGAGCCTTATGGCGATCAACTGAACCATCAGGCTTACGCTTAAGTTTGAAAACCCATTTTGTGCCAATAGCACGCTTGCCCGGGGGCAAGTCACATAACTCCCAAGTACCGTTTTTGTCAATGGTGTCTAACTCCGAACGCATGGCTGCCACCCAATGGTCATCCTCCAATGTATCAACATGAGAAATGGGTTCCTCATTACAAGCGGTGGCAACAAGAGCTGTATCCACATAATGTGAAGATGCATGGCGAGAAGCAACACGTGTACGACCTGGCATAAATGTAGACTATTTGCTATCACGCAAAGTGTCAACCAGCCATCTAGGAACAATTTTTGACTTCCTAGTATCTGCAACTTCCTCTGCCAATGCATCACCCAAGGTATCTTGATGAATTTGAGGCATTTCAGGATCAATTTGGGGCAAGTTCAGCTGCTGATTTTGCTGGTTTTCAGCGGGCATAGGTAGCTGTAAATGAGCTGAAACTGGCTCTACATTGTCCACATTTGAATTGAATTAAGGCAACAAAGTATCAAAGACATCTTCCGGCCCAATAGACGGCTGGTTGGTACATGAGACAAGTGGTTGAGATGCATATTCGTCAAAGATAACATCTCTTGACACAATGATCTTGCCTGTATTAGGCACATCGAGTCTGTATCCTTTACTCTAAGTACTATAACCAATGAAAATGCATTTGATTGCCTTTGCATCAAGCTTGTGTCTTTGTTGTGTGGGCACATGCATATATGCCAAACACCCAAAGACACTCATATGAGTCACCACTGGAATCCTGCCATTCCATGCTTCATAGGTAGTCTTCGATTTCAAGGCTTTAATGGGGCAACGTTTAAGCACATAATTGGCGCACACAACCGCCTCAAGCCAAAACTTACTGGGCAGATCCTTGCTTTTGAGCATGCAACGTGCCATCTCCATGAGTGTACGATTATGTCTCTCTGATGAAGTACAAGTGTCCTCCAAAAGATGGAGCCCTCATGGGGCCACAAAGATCACTATGAACAAGCTGTAATGGTCGGACAGCCCTCATAGCCCCATCTTTAGGAAAGGAATTCCTGTGCATCTTTCCAAGGATGCATCCCTCACATACATGCTTGAAGGGAACGTGCATAGGAGGAAGCTCATGCACCATACCTTGCTTCTGCAAGCGTACAAGAGATGGGAAGTTCAAGTGACCAAACCGAGCATGCCATAACTCAGTGTCACTCATCACACGGGATGTGGAGGCAATCATAGCATCATGAGAATAAGTACTCCTGTCATACATATCAAGCTTATACAAGCCACTGCATAATGTCCCAGAAAGCATAAGAGAAGCTGAATCTCTGCTGTCATACACTAAGCAACAATGATCAGAAAACTGAACCTTAAACCCAGATAATGCAAGGGCTGAAACAGAAATGAGATTCTTCTTAATGCCTGGTACATATAAAGTGTCACAAAGAGTAAAGCTATCCCCATCACATGCTGTTAGCTCCACATTGCCAATGCCTTTAATGGAGTAAGAGGCATCATTGGCACACATAACTATGCCACCTGGAGGTGAATCTTGCAAATTGGCAACGAGATCTCTGCAAGAAGTGATGTGCTTAGAAGCACCACTGTCGAAGTACCAATCTCCAGTTGAGATAGACATACAAAAAGCAGGCACACTGCATGTAACCACCCACTAATGCATATCCCTCATGAGCAAAGTTTGCCTCTTCTTTAGTGTCCACAGTAGCAGCCAAACCTTGCTGCTTCTTTTTCTTTTCACTCTCAATGCCCTTCCTACATTCCTCAATAAGATGGCCAGGTTTTCTACAATAGTTGCATCTCTTCTTTTTCTTGTTGTCACCCTCTTTAGACGAGGTAGAATTTGAATGGGCATGTGGTTTGCCCTTAGGTTTACCACTAGATGAAGCCCCAGATTTACCTTTGTTTCGATCAAAGGCACCAAATGCTTGATCAGCAGAAAGCATAGTGGTCCTATTAGAACGAGACTGCTCCTCCTGCAGTAAGAGAGTCACCAACTCATCAAAGGTGTACAAGTTTGGATTACCCTTCATGAGTAGACGAAGAGTAGTAGCAAAACCCTGATAGGATTCTGGCAAACCTTGAAGCACTGTAGATACAAGTGAACCATCTGGAATGACCTCATCAATATTGATAAGCTGCTCTTGCAAATCCTTGATGCGGGTAAGGAACTTATCCATTGAGTCACCCTCATCCATATGCTCAGACTCAATCTTCTTGCGAAGATAGGCAACACGGGCCTCATTGCGAACCTGATACAAAGAAGCAAGTACATCCCATGCACCCTTAGAAGAGGTGCATGAACGAATGTGCGGTATAACCTGCCTTCTGCATGAGAGGGCAATCAAAGCATGTGCCCGAGCATCCTTGGCATCCCATCTGAGCTGTTTTGGAGTGGGTGGCAAAGGTGCAGAAGATGTAGCACCACCTGAAGATACATCATCACCTGCATCCATGGTTCCTGAAGTACTTGCTGCTTGTGCAGGAGCAATGGGCCTGACATTAGCCCCTGATACATAAACCCACAAATTCTTTGCAACAAGTACATGTTTCATCATGTATGCCCACATAGGATAGTTGGTGCCATCCAACTTATCCTCAACGGAAAGCATACCAAATAAATCACCAGTATTCCCAGACATGGTGGTCACAAGTGTGTTCAAACAAGTAGTAATGCTACAATAATGCTGTAACTCCCAAAAAATTTGGGGGAAATGCTCCAATGCCAACCAAATGTGCCTGCAATACCCAAAATTGCCTGCAAATAGTGCCAATTCCTGCAAAATCGAGTCAATTTCTGTAAAATCCCCAAATTTCTAGTGCAATTACGCACCAAATCTGCTGAAATCAATGCCAATGTGTGCCAATGTTGCAATTGCAAGCTCAATGGTGAAAAGCCCCAAATTTCAACGGACAAAATGTGCAATTTCAGGTCAAAATATGCCAAATCCCACAAACCTGTAAATCTGTAAATTTGTGGGGGCTGAAATTTTCGAAAAATTTCAAATGCCCCAAATTTTGTAGTGTGCAGGTGGGTGGAGATTTGTACACCCACCAGGTACAGTTGGGCAGTAAGAGCAGGTACAATTGGGTACAGGGTGGCGCTCAGCTTAGCCAATGTGCGCGCGAGCTATATGGCTGAATCGCAATAGGAGGGGCGCGAGTTGTATCAGCATGCTCAGATCTGCAATCAGTAACAATAGCGCTAAAGCGCTCAGCTCAGCAGAGGTGGCAGTGTAAGCACTGCAGTAAGTAGCAGCGCGGCAGCAGGTCAAAACAGCACAGGCGAACTGGGCGGCGGCGGAGGCGCAAGCGGCGCAGGTACAGTCGGCACAAGCGGTGCAGCGAACTGGGAGGCACGAAGTGCAGTCAGCGGGAGGCGACAAAACAAGTCGGCGCATAGATCTGAGGTACCGCGGACTAGGGCGGCGCTGGGCAGTGTCGTACGATGCAGGGCGGCACAGGGGTGACAGCGGATCTGAGGGCAGCGGATATGAGGGTGGATGCAGAGGGCAGTAGGGGAAACCCTAACCCTAATGCTCAAAAACCCTAATGCAGGCTGCAGGGAGAAACCCTAACCCTAGCAACAACCTGGCTCTGATACCAATGTTGGGTATGGGGGAGAAGCCTACACACAGACACACACACACATAGCTGCAAGAGAGAAAACGAGTGAAGCTCAAGAGTGCTAGAAAAGATGTACTCAATAATGATATGAAAATGAAAGTACAAGTGAGTACTAAAAGGCCTAGGGCAAAGTGCCCAACACACATAAGTGTGTTCACACGGGGAAAAAACTTGTGTCCAGTCACAGGAAAAAGTGCCCGTGAGTAAGCTGTGTTCACACCTGAACTAGCCGGGACTAGTCATGACCAACAGATATTAATAAAACCTTTTTTCAAAAACTATCTTTCTCTCTCTATTTCATTTTCATTATGCTTTTTTTAAACTTTATATGCCCTATGCATCACCAAGCACAGTACTTGTGTGTCATGGGCCGTTTCGGCTCTCTCGAAGACATCAAGTGTACTTCATAACTTGTGGGTATAGAAGCCGCTTCCTTCAGGTAGTATCCTGTTTAAGTTTTCAAGCAAATGCCCTCTTGCATTCTATGAACTTTTGTAAATTGCTTTTATTTTGTGTTGTGTGCAATGCCTCTGTTACCAGGCCTCATCTATTAATCTACCGGCAAAATCATTATTGCTTTCATTACTTTGAAATGTCTTTTGGGAGGATTCATATGATTGCCAACTGAGATTTGAAAATGCTGTAGTATCCTGTTTCATTTTTTGAGCTCTCTATATTTTTCCATTTGTAGTTGTCTATGATACAATGCATGGAGACTTAATCTACAGTGAAAATCCAGACTCATGCACTTGCACATCACAAACGTAGATTCTGGGTGGGCGATGTCCCTTGATCCCTTCTTTTCTATGCACAGACATGCACTTAATTGATTATTTTATTAAAATTTGTAACATGTGGAGGTCATCTCTGTATCCTCCTTTTTAATTTACAAACATGACCATGTTATCATAAGGGCTTGTTGTTTCAGCTTTTGCCAATGTTCTGAGTCCTGACTCTGAAGGGTGTGCTTGAGTTTTCAGAGGAACGAAGACAATGAGCACCACTCACACAAACGTCATCGCCACAAGAGCAGAAAGTAACAACTTGATGACAGCAAGTGAAAAGTTTGTCTGCATAATTTCTCACCATGATTACATCATTATGCCAATCCCTCTCTCTTTGATCGTCTGTAAAGGGGAAGCTGGAGCTTGCCAAGCAGTGTAGTCTGCACCGTATCTGGATCTTTTTACAAGCAGAAGCCCATGTATAAAAATCGTTGTTATAGTGGTGTTTCCAAGTCAGGAGATTAAAGTTTTTTGGGGAGCATGTCCATCCCTCTGAAATATAGGCATTGCACTATTTCATGTGTACGGTGTGTGGCTCCAAATGCCAAAGTAGTCAATGCACAAGTCTCAAGCCTAACACCTGTGTTAGCATTCAAGAAAGTTGGAAAAAAGTTTACCTATGTATTCATCATTGACCAGCTTGATTTTGTATTATATTGATAGAACAGCAATATCACAGTATGCCAGTGAATTCGAAAGAGGAGTGATTATGTGCTTCCCTGCACAGTCCCAGCACTAACCACTGCCCTTGTCCCTATTCACTCAATATCTTTTTTATTCCGCGATGTTTTTGCGTCTAGTCGTTACTGTCTCTCCCTCTGTCTAACTTCCTCCGGCCATGGGTGCAAGGAGCTCAGCAACTCTCACACTTCCTTGCCATTTGGCATAGCTCCAAGCTGGATGAGAACTTCTGCCCAAGGTATTATCTATCCCTACAATTCATATTTTCTTTTGTGGTCTTCTTTATAGGTAATACTTCGTGTAATTATTTATTTAATTGAAGGTGATTCAGACCCTTTGCATGTATTAAAAAATTGGAAGGTGATTTAGAGCCTATGCAAGAAAGATAAGTTTCTTGCATTGTGTAGTATTAATTGATGAAGTTTTACATGCGAAGCTTCTTCTCCATAGCTGTGATCGGCGGTTGCCTTTTGAAGTAAGGAAAGTTGTTGAAAGGGCTGGTAATCTTGAGATCTCATAATATTAAAGCTCAGAGGAGACAAGGTTATGGTCTCTATTGCATGCTCGATTATCTTTGATAGAGTTTGCCATTATGTTAAAATTAAAATTGATTTATGTGGCATCAATATATGCTCACAACTAAAGTGCTGCATACAAATATTCCATTACATCTTTTTTGCTTGAAAAAACAGTAAGTGTGCTTAGTCATAAATTGAAATCTTGCTTATATTATTCCGTTAAGATGTGAAGTATGCAAATGTACACTGCATTACAAGGTATAATAAGGAATTATATGAACATCACATCCTCTTGCAAAGTCCACCTCTTGTGTCCAAATAGTTTTCCCATTCACTTTTGTTGTGACATGTAGCCAATTGCAACTTGCCTAATCAACATCATTTCTTCCTCCATTAATCACTTCAATCCCCTCTTTCTCCTTCCCTATTTCTTGTTGAAACTCATCCCTTTCTCCTCTCGTTCTCCTTTGTTTGGCTTTAAAATCTCCATTATTGTTCAAACATAAAACCAAGGAGGACCCTCTCTCTCTCTCTCTCTCTCTCTCTCTCTCTCTCTCAAAATAGACTATATGAGATAGTGACAGAGGAGAACTACTTTGTTAGTTGTTCCACATGTACTTGAGTGCGAAGATAGACTATGTGCATGACATAGGAGATAGAGATAGAGGAGAGCTACTTGTTTAGATGCATAGTTTATTATGAAGTCCAAGGTAGGATCCATTTCCTTTTTAGTGATAAGCATGTTTCACTTTCATTGGTGATGTATGTATGCATGTATGTATGTGTGTTTGTGTGTGTGTAAATCTAGCTTAAATATGCCCTTCTAATTCTTTGATTTTTAAAGGTTAATGTCTTTAAATTTTTGGTTACTTAAATCTTAATTATTTTCTCTTCAGTTCCCATAATTACCTTTAAAAGATTGCATCTTAAAATCACCTCTCTAGCTCTAGATATTATTTATGGCACAAACTATGCTTGTATGAGAAACTCCACTTTTTTCCAATGCCTCACAAATTGTTGTGTGCTAGGGTTCCTTCGTGTTTATCTCACTTACCTTCCCAAGAAATTTGAAAATATCTGTGAATTCTACGTAGCCTTGCTTAAAAGTGTTAAACTAGAATCTCCAAGAGAGGATGTAAAACCAAACATCCTTAATGCCTCTCAAAGTGATGGGTGAAATGTCTCTTGTTCATTGCCATCACCACGTCCATCCCAACCTCCATTGTGCGTATAATGCATCTATTTTTTTTGTACCGCATATATTGAAAAACCTTTGGTCATCATGACACATTGCAATGTCTCCATGCACCTACAATTAACTCAAAACCTCCATCTCTCGTGCCGCTCCAAACAAACACAATCCAAAGGGTAGAAACTGCTCGAGAGAGCAGTCAAATAAACACTTCAGTGTTTCTATTGTTGTGGTCCACGCAAAGTGACAGAATGCATAGTTTGTAATACTTTCATGTCCATAGTCATTGACACCTTGTAACCCATATGAACGATGTTGCATCGATCACATGTTCCAAGATTGTCCAAGGCGAGTTGCTTCATTTTGCAACGTGTCACGTAGAATACAACTCTTAACATCTTAAGTGTGCAAAATGAAAAATTATCCACGGTACCCTTGAATGTGCTTACACTTTGCAAGCCAAGGTACGAGAAACAATAAAAAAGAATGTAAAAGAAAACACTTCGAAGTGGATAGAAGAGCATGTTTTAAAACAGAAACCAAAAGGTGAAACAAAACCTTCTAAACTTAAGAAAAACAAGGGGCAACAAACTGTCGACACCAAAGTTGAAATAAAGGACAAGGAAAAGGAGCATGCGAAGGACCTAAGCCCAAAAGAGCCAAAATCTACACATGATGATGTAGAAGCATCAACCTCAAAGGCTACCACTCACACCACCTCAAAGGCTACCTCTCAGACAGAGAACAGAAAAGCAAAAAAGAAAAATCATTCTTGTTGCATGGACAGACCTGATGATCCAAGGAAAGTCAAAAAATGATACAAGTTCTAGTATGTCACTTAGTGAGCATGAAACAAGTTTTGATTCGTCACTCAGTGCACCTCACAGACTAATCAAGAAACTAGAACCCACCCAACCACACCAACTCGAAAATCATGATCACATGACATATTTGGAACGCAAAGAGCGAGCTCAAGAGAGCATGCTTAGCATTGTTGAGTATCATACAGGATCATTTGTTGTGATTGAACCTCATAAGGTCAAAACTAAAAAAGCAACCACAACATACAAAAATCGGAGGAGTATTGCTTCGTCTTTTAAGAGGAAGACGTACTCTCTATAGAAGAGTCATTAGTAGTAGATTGCATGAATGATGCGGTTGAAAAATCACGTGAGGAATTTTATGAATCCCTTACAAAATTTAAGCTCTCTCTCAAATTCTCATTTGGAGGAGTCTTCTCTCGTGGTGAAGCCAGCATAGCGTCAACACTTTCACCTTTAATGGCTAAACATGAGTTGTACCGAGACATTAAGAGCTATATAAAATAGGACTATAAGGATTCATAAGTTTTTAAATAGAACTCACTTAAAGTTGTCAAAGGATCGAGTGTGCCATTATACACGTTAGGCACTCTTGAAAAAGCTTAGAGCCAAAAAGAGGATGAAAGTGAGTGGGAATATGAAACCGAAACGGGATCTGAAGATGAAACAAAAATTGAAACATCCATGGTTCCACTTGAAGATTCTATCATGGTATGGTTAGATTTCTTTGGGCAATGTGTTAAGCACAGACGCTCGTTGATTAGCCCTCGAGGTTTCTTTAACTATGCTACTCAAACAATCGGTGGCAATGTGAAATTTAGATTCCATGTTATCCCAGATTCCCTTGAGTATGATGTCATCCTTGGTGGAATTTGGGTACGTGACTCCTTGTATTCAATTAATGAACCCATGGAAATAGTCACCTTGAAAACTCCTACAAGAATTGTGCAATTGCTATTCGGGAGGGAGAGACCTTGGAGGAGATGAAACTTTCAACATATCTTACTTAGAATATCCTAAGAATTATGGTTGGATTAGAACTTTCCAATAAAATCACCACCATCCAAGCACAGATTTATCCACAACGAGAGCACAATCTCATGACCCTCGAGTTATGGGATTTGTTAGGTCAACTAACACTCACAGCTCATCCTGATAGAATTCCATTCACACAAGACTTGAACATGTCATGTTGGGGTACTTTGAACATACAATGTATATTGAAACTAACCCACTTACTTGCAAGTTTTTTGCGGTTGAGTATGTGTTGGAAGTAGATTTGAGTATGTGTTGGAAGTAGATTTGATCTTGGAACATAAATGGTCTATTGCTACCCAATCACCATTATGCTTTGCTAGCGATAGGGTCATCATGAGTATGTGTTGGAAGTAGATTTGATCTTGGAACATAAATGGTCTATTGCTACTCAATCACCATTATACTTTGCTAGCGATAGGGTCATCATGAGATGGTCAATGACACAAAGTTGACAATACCATACTGCATATAGAAGAGGATCTAACCATAATGGATTTCTATATTGCTGAATGCAAAAAGCTACTAGCCTCTTTCTCGAAAGCCCCTCTAAACAAAGACTTACCATCTGTGTCACTGACTAACTTAGACAATGCATCTACCTCTTCACCTCCATCCTCGCCAAAACGAAGTCAAACGCCACAACCTCGCAATCAACAGCTATTCCTGACGAAGTCTCCCAAGCGCAACCATCTATCTCTAAAGGACCTTAAAGGAAAAAACTCAAACTCGACGTTTCTTCATTAATCAACCTTACCAAAGGCGAAGGCTGTATGCTCAAAAGTCTCATCATCAACAACCACTCCACAAGTGACTCCAGTCTCATTGTTAACAACGCCCGTCTCAAACGTGAAACCTCAGTGCCAACCAATGTGGAGGACCCAAAACCTTCTACTTCATCCAAAAAGAAAACCCCACCAAGACAGCCAAGATCAAGATATCTTAATGGTATTCAAATGTGGTCGCCGCCAATCCAAGTTGGGTGCCTCGACAATCAAAGCCTCTTCCTCAATGCAAAACTTAAAGGCCAAGGAAGAATAAAAGTACTCCATAACATCGTCCATAAAAGCCTATGCAAGTTCCTCAAAAAACAACAACTCAGCAAGTGTGGGTACCAAAAAGGTTACTGCAAGCACAAGGGTACTACTAAGGTAATACTAACGCTTGGATTTCCAAGTGCATGAAGAAGTGCCCCAAGCTTGGTCAAAGAAAGAGGCCTCAAGGGCATCAACCCCCATTAACCCCTAATGTTCATTAAAGATGGGTGCCGGTGAATGTGCTTCAACAACAAGGGTATTATGATGGTAATACCATCATATGGAAAGCTTCACCAATACCTTCAACCCCAACAGCTTCACCTAAAGTTTGACAAGAATGGGGGCCCACACAAAACCAAGCAAGCCACTCAACCCCTCTCATGCATATAACACATACACAAGATCTTGCTTGTTTAGTTAACCCCAATGGGGGTAAGCAACCAAAAGATGTACCTACCACCTCGACAACAATCGAGCCACAAATTTAAGAATCAATTTCCATGTCTACCAAGGGAGACTGAGCACATCACAAAGGACAAACTAACAATGCTCTTTTCACTCCTATGGATGAGAAGCATGAGTGCATAAGCTACGTGGCAAACATGAGAATCTATTCCCTTAAAAAGGAGAGTAGCCACCACAAGAACCTGTTGTTCGCAAGGTGGTAACAAAATATAATGTAATGCAAATAAAAAAACACTTCACGCTTTAAGTCCTTCACGCCTTAAGTATTTCACGGCTTAAGCCCTTCACGCTTTAAGCCCTTCATGGGTTAAGAATTTCACGGATTAAGCCCTTCATACCTTAACTCACGAGCCTTCTAGTTCACGAATTAATACTTCATGCTTTAAGCTCTTGAGGCTTTAAGCTTTCACGTGTTAAGCCTTCATGTCGTGACCTACAGTCTGCTGCTTGATGGCACAAACTAATTACTCCACTAAATTTCCACATCACACAAGTGTTGTTATTGATTACTTTACTAACACTCTTTCCATCACCAAAAAGACATAAAAAAACCAACAATAACACAAGGGAGTCACACAAATGACATACCTAAAAATGGTAGAATATCACAAGAACCTCCCAACGATCTTCAATAGCCAATACATTTTTGTTAAGCTTAGCTCATCCTTCTTTTGGCTAAGTAATGTAGTGGCTGCTCCATGAGTATATATCCATACTCATGCAATGGAGAATATTTGCACCAAAGCCTCATTATCGATAACTTTCTAGGTACATCTCTGGATGGGGGAGCCATGGTGGGCGATAGCCTAGTCAATGGTACAACCCATCGCATCGAATTTTCCTTCAAATTACAAACCTCTCCAAACAAAAACTTAAATCTTCAATACATTGCTATTTAACCCTTAGTTAAGATACATATATTAGGCTTGCAAGTCGACGTAATTCTTTCATGTCTCACCAACCAATGGCTACTTCAACAAGCAGTAGCTCAATAAGAGTCTATTTGACTCTGTTCATGTACTTCATGTATATTTATTTCCTATAAGGAAGGGGGGAATGTTAACCCATTATTAGGTTTAACAAGAGCTACTACCATTATCTTATATAAAGGAGTCAAGGTAGATATACTAAAAGGTTATACATTCAAGATATGAAGCAATGGTGTCCTTATCTAAAACTTGGACGTGTAATGGTCTTATGGAATACTTATGGTGATTTTCCCTTCAAGAGTGTGTGGTAGTAAGTTAGGATAAAGTCCTAAGTGATGTACTTCATGGATATATTATGAGAGCAGTCATGTAATAGCATTAGGCCTCTTATGAGCCTAAAGTGCTCGGTCGGCCATAGTTTAAGTAAGTGTGAACACTTATGGCCATGTATATAAGTGAATATCTCTCATAATACAAAAACCTCTCCCATTGTGCAATAGAGTCTTGCTCTTGCTAATCTTCTTACTAATCTCTCTCTAATCCATGCTAGTGAGTGTGTGAGAGTGAAGTGAGGTGAGAGGAGTATACGTAGTGCAACGCGACGATGTGACAATGCTCATTGGAGGCACGATGGAACTGCTTCTCAAGGAGTTGTAGACCTTGGAGACTTCAAGGGTTATGAGTTCGGCCATTGGAAAGATCCTTACGACAGTTACGGTTTACCAGGTAATCTTCTTGTTAGATGTGTTTCAAGGGAGGTTTAGGTGAGCCATAACACTTTTTCTTTTTAATATTTTACTTTATTTTTAACTTGGGTAGCCTAACACCTTTGCACAAAAACAAGCAAGGGTGTGAGACCAGATGGGTTAAGATAAAAAAAAGCTAGACGTTGGATGACATGGCTCCTCGACTTCGTAAACGGATCCACCTTATTCGCCCTTGCCACCACGAAAGAGTCATTTCACAGTACAAAGCTCTCTGTTCTCAAAGGAGTAGCCTTCACAGATTCCCATTTCCTGGTTTGAGAATCATACACTTTTGCTACAAAAATCTCATGGCTATCGTCGTTGTTCCTGCAAACGAGGACATGGTAGGAGCGGCTTTGAGCGGCTTTGCTAGTGGTACACCATGCAGCGAAAGCCACTTGGATTGGGAGGCGAAAGTCGTGTGCTCTTGCGCATGACCAAGTTGGTGACCTTGAAGCACTCATTCTATAGGCCGTGTGATAAAGCAGGCCTTTTGTGGTTGCCAAGAGTATGTCGTGGGCGGAGAAGCGACGCGGCGTTTATGGAAATTGGGCTGTCTTGCTGAGCATCATAAAACATCATGCATTCTCCGGGAGGCTGTGTGAAGCTAGTGGCAAGCAAGAGCGAGACTCTCAGAGCTCAACAGGGACTTCCATCTCTTGCATACCAAGGCACAACGAGGCAAAGCTTGGAGAGGCACTCAAGCCAGTATCCCCCCAGTATTTCTTCATTGTCTGTCCTGTGTTGATGCTTGCCCAATATATAAGATCTATGTTGACGCTTGATTACTGTGCCTTTATAATCTCACCCCACAAGCTTTTTTTGGTGTACTTTCTATGTTGACTTGAATGCTTTTAAGCTTTTTTTGTGTGTGCTTTTTATGTTGACTTAAATGCTTTTTAAGCTTTGTAAAATGGATTTATCTAATCCAAATCTCCCACTTTTTGGGGAGGCATGCGTGAGTTTGTGAGGAGGCCTCTAAAAACCAAGCCCTTGTGGATTGGGTCATAGGGGAGACGGAGGCACTCGATTTCTTGCTCAGAAGCATGTGTGACAGCTTTGCTGTGCCGCCCAAAAGACGAGCTTGCTCATTGAGCTTAGCATGTTCTCTTTAGAAGCAATCGCTCGCCCTTTCCAAGATAATGAGATCTTGATGCATGGACTAGGAGGAAAGTAAGATTTGGCAAGGTGACCCATTTGGCATCTTAACCTTCCTAGAAATTTTCGTATTGTGGTAGGCCTCAACGTAATGGGGGGTAAGAAAGAGATCCGGACCCCATGAAGATAGGTTTTGGAAGGCTTTGAGGTCGACCTTGAACATACCTATAACATCTTGTACCAATCATGTAATTTTAGTTGAGATAATTGTGTTGCTCCTTTCTTCTTTGTTTTTGTGAATGCATGACACCTGAGGGCATACAAAACGATGCAATTTGATCCTTTACTCTCTTATGCTCCTTATTTGTCAAGATCTAAGGTGTTGTGATAAAATCACCTTTCCATTATCTTGAACTCTTGGCCAAGTAGTTGGGAGATGATTAATCAATCTCAAGTCCTCCTAAATCGCCAAGAGAATCTTTTTTGCTAATTATATGGTCCCAAATATTCAATACCACATTTTTTATGATGTGAATTGGATTTAGAAGATGATTGATTTTAAGCTTTATCCAATATAGAAGGCGAAAGAATATTGAGTATCTTGTCATTCCTGTGCGGTGATGGCATATAGGTTAATCCTCTTTGCACCATTTCCTAACCACCCATTGTTAGAGGATGTGGGACTTCCCTTTATAGATGGAACAAACTATGGAAGAAATCGATGATGGTTTTCATACACAACTTCTTGAGATGATTTGGCCACCATGATGTAACAAGTGATGATCTCGCCATGATGTAGTAAGTGATGTGGTCCACAAATTGGACAAGCACTATGGCAGGAACTTATGAGTTCTAATTATTTGCAAGAGACATATATAATATGTCAACTAATATTTGATACATCATACATCAAAGTCAAAAACTCTTAAGTCGATTATTAAGGATAGAAATCATATCGGAGCTCTCTTCGTATCCCAGAAAGTCATGTATTGTCCACATTAAAATTTCCTTCACCTCTCCAGTACATTGTGAAAGCTATTGAGTGTGTCATACACTTGGATTCATGCCATAGTATCTCAAGATCCTTGATCAAAGGATCAAGATACACATCCATGTTCTTGAACTTGTGCTTTTCGGGCAGGAGAAGAGGTAGCATCACATTACCCTCCTTTATGGAGAGAGATTATAGTTTATTACTACCATTGGCCATGTGCTCCATGTTGTTGATTTTTCGGGCATGAGAAGAGGTAGCATCACATTACCCTCCTTTATGGAGAGAGATTATAGTTTATTACTACCATTGGCCATGTGCTCTATGTTGTTGATTTAAGACCAGATGGATTGAATCATCCATCCCCAATCCAAGCTGTAAAGTGACATGCCCGCTCCTTGAATTGTGACCACTTTTGTTCTATATTTTTCCATTATGCGAATCCCATTTCATGAGCTCAACAATAGAGTTGCTTTGAAACATGTGTTGAATGCGAGGTATGATAGGAAAATGCCTTAGTACCTTTTGAGGAACCATTGTACCTTGCACTTCACACTCCAAACATTGGGTTGCATCTGTGTGAACACCCCTAAATAGTACACAATCATACACACGCATGCATGCATTCATAATCCATGCCACTCTCTAGAATGTGCCCTCGTATCATCTTGCATCTTGTTGTCCGAAGGAAGCAACTTTTTCATAAGTCTACACACACATAAGATATCATACCTTATTTTTGGAGATTAGAAAATACATAGATTATGAAATAAACGTATAAAAAATACCAACAAAACAAAGGAATTCACCGAAAGAGACTTCACACTAGTGTTGCTCTAACTGCACATGGTTTGCAAGTTCAGTAGCTCTAAGGTTGCACGAAGGGATCAATATGTACAACCCTCATATAGCGGAGTGCTTTGCCTTGGTTTTGTTCAACATTTGTTAAGTTTCACATAATTAGCTTAATCCTCTAATTAATCTCAGATAATTAGGTTTTCTTAGGCATTCTAGGTATGATTGGGGTAGCTAGAGACTAACTCTAGCCTCCTACAAAAAGAAAAGCTCAAAAAACATCTGGGAAGTACCTGAATCATCAGAAATCTGACAAGGAGAAGAGGTGAAATTTTCTCTTCTCAGTGCCATGGTTGTGTCTTCTTCGCCATGCCCGTTCCTTTCCCTCAAGCATATCTTCCAGTATATCCTGCATTAAATTGAGCAGAAGGCATTTAAAAAGGAATAAATTACATTAATTACGAATAAAGTGCATTAAACAAGGGGTACAATTGTACTGTTAGGGAATTTCAGCGGGGTGGCTGTCAGCACTTGCACAATTTAAGAGCTCTCTCAAATTGAAAGCATACGGCCATAGCATTTAAAGCGTACATCCATTCCTTCCTTGAAGCCACACTCGTTCCATTCCCTTGCTGGGAAGTGTATGCTGGTGTATTCTTTGCCACGCCCGCTCCATGCCCTTGCTAGGAAGGGTACGTTGGTGTCTTCTTTGTCATGCCCATTCCTTCCTCATTCCTTCTTCCTTGCCACACCTGTGTCTTCTTGGAAGCATATGTCCATGTCATCTTTGCCATGCCCGTTCCATTCCCTTTCCGGGAAGTGTACACTCGTGTCCTCATCTGAGTGTATGCCCATACCTTCTTGAAAGCGTACGCCCATACCATTAAAAAAAAACACACAGAGAGAGACTGTCCACAGGGGGGTCCAGCATTATTATTCCACACATTCATGCAATTATGCTCAAGAAAATTGGTGCGAAACAACCATCTATTCAATGATATAAATTCTCATGATGCTCCCTCACTCATAAGATTAGCAGACCCATTGATCAACACAGCTTGGAGATAAATAGTGTTAGTCTTTGACATCACCAGTAAGAGTGATGATCATCCTAGCATAGGATGAGTTACTCCTAACATAGAGACAGGAGGGTTAGAGGCACAGTGCATGGTCAAACCACCTGTCCTGGAGCAAGACCCAACATCCCCTACCCATTCACAACAAAGCCTTAGCCTTGCTTCGAGACTCCGGAGCTTTATCTTGAGAAATGCAATGTCAGATGAGCCACATCCTAGGGATAGAGGTATGCAAAACCAACCTGAAAGAGAGCCCATGTCACCTCTAGATCCTAGAACGGAGATAGGGCAAAGTGAAAGTAACCAAAACTAGACTCATCCGGTCTGGAGGGCCATGCCCACATTGGGGATAGACAATTCATATCAAACCCAAAGATCACTGCTAAACCCAGGACAAGAAACAACTCTCTAAGGGCCCGATACGTCTTACCAGAGAGAGAGAGGGCCTACCCAACCCCTTCATAGTAGCCTGGGGCACCAATGTACTAACAATACCCGCCTCGAGGAGCATACCCAGGATATCATATGGGGCCATATGAAGCACAACCCAATCCTCCCATGAGACAAGGACCCCCAATGGTCTATTATCCACCCGGCCTAGCTCCCCCACCTATTATTCCCCAACCAGCACCCGCTCTAGCCATGATAGGGCTAACCCGTGAAATGTTAAGGATAGCTATGGAAATAGGGAGGGGGTAGCTGCCAACATTATGTCCCCAAAACTAGCTCAGCCTACGCAAGGGCCCAAACTGGAGCAGAACAAACCCGCAAATATCTCTAAACTGATCACCAAGTTCGATGGGAATGGAGACCCCATACCACACTTGAGATGTTTAATCAGATCTGCAAATATTAGACCACGTGGATACCAAGTCAAAGTGAGTTCCTTTGGCCTCACTCTAGATGTAAAAGCGAGCCAATGGTTTAGGTCCTTGAAGATTGTTCACCACTCTGGTTAAGATAATTTTTTCAAGTGTGGCTACGCTCCTTGTAAAAGTTATCAATTTGAAGTGCTGAATGATAAAAGAGATATGGGATGACTGAGCTTACAACTTGTGTAATACCAGTCATAGGAAAGAGATGTACATAGAACTAGGAAGCTAGTTTTGGGCCCCCAAATTATAAATGGGCGGACAACCATTGTAAAATGAGAGCTCTTATATATAAGACATTTTATGAAATATGAAAAGGGACAATCCCATTAGTTTTATTTGAGTTTTGCCTCTCTCTCTCTCTCTCTCTCTCTCTCTCTCTCTCTCTCTCTCTCTCTCTCTCTCGCTCGTTCTCTCGCTTGTGGATGCATGCTTATATTGTTGATGCTTGCATGATTGATTATGGTTGTGTATGCATGTTGGGATGGTGATGATCTAGCTTCTCCTCTCCTCGCCCCTCTCTTGTCTCTCTACCAAGGTCCCTCTTACATGCATGTGGCATGGAGTGAAGGTTGAGATTTCCATAGCTCCCTCCTTCTTGCTCTTCACCTATCTCTTGAATCTCCACTTGGGTGACACAAGTGGTGGTGGAGTGAGCCCCTAGCGGCCTCACAAAGGGGAGTTAACCCTTATTAGGGTTGGCTAAGTGTACATTTTCGACTTGACCCTTGCATGGTTGTTTCTCTTCTTCTCTCCCTCTCTTTGTGTGCAATGTTGTATGTTTGGATTAACATCTTTGGTGCCACTACTGAGGATAGCACTTAGCTTAGGGTCCTCCACTTATTTCATTTTCTAGAGTCCTCATTTGTCCTGGTTGGAGTGCAAATCCATCGGTTGTTTGCTTGTGTTTGAGTTGTTTGTTTGATTGATGGTGTTTAATGGATATTGGAGGTCAATTGGAGCATTGGGGCATTGAAGTCTTCACCAAGTGTGGGAGACACAACTAAGTGCTTAATCTTTTCCCTTGACATTCATATAATTTTTGATCTTTTGTTCATCTTTCATTAAGTTTGCATCATAATTTAATTATCAAATTAATCTTAATTTATTAGGTTTCTTTATGCATTCTAGGCATCAATAGGTAGCTAGAGACTAGCTCTAGCTCCTTATCAAAAAGAAAAATCCAAAAAATATTGGGAAGATACCTAAATTTGCAAAAATCAAAGGAGGAAACTAGGTGAAAATCCCATTCTTGATGAACCTCAGAGAAGCGAATGCCCATTCCATTCACAGGGCAGAGTCGTGGAAATGTGCCATGCCCGTTCCATTCCTCTTAGGAAAATCTTGGGAAATATTTAGTCCATTAATTTGGCAACTAGCATTAAAAAGAGAATATTTGCATTAATTACGCATAAAGCAAATTTAACCAAGGGGCTATTAGAGAATATTGTAGGTGGCAGTTAGACCTGCAGAGCAGCAGGATTGGATTCTTTGAAAAATCTCTGAAAATTGAAAGTGCCACAGCCGCTCCATTTGTGCCACGGCCGTTCCTTTTGTGCCACGGCTGTTCCTTCTTCATCCAAAAGCGCATGCCCATTCTAATGTGTTCCCTTCAAGCCAAGCCCGTTTCAATTTCGCCATGCCCGTGTCATTCTCTTTTTCCTTGGCTCCAACAAGCGTACGTCCGTGCCATTTGTGCCATGCTCGTACCATTTCTCCTTCCTAAAGCGTACGCTTGGCAAACTTGCCATGCTCGTACCATCTGTTTGCCATGCCTGTACCTTCTCCATCTAAAAGCGCATGCCCGTTTCTTCTCGAAGCGTGGGCCCATGTCTTTTAGGAAGCGTACGCATGTGCCATATTCTTCCTGTGAGAAGCGTACACCCGTTCACTTTAGAAGTGTATGCTCGTACCATCTCAAAGTGTACGGTCGTACCGTTCCCACAAAAAAAAGATTGCTCAGAGGGGGATTCTGCACAATAGTTCCACACGTTCATGCACCTACGTTCAGGTAAATTGGTGCAAAACAACCCTCTCTTTGATGATGTAAACTCTCATGAAGCTCTTTCACTCATAAGGTTAGACCCATTGGTCAATATCGCTTGGAGTCAACAAACGGTGCTTGTCTTTGATAACACCAGTGAGAGCGAAGACCATCCCAGCATGGGACGAGAAACTCCTGACCTCGAAAAAGGAGAATTTGAAGTAGTGTGTAGATAAACCACCTATCCAGGAGCAAGACCCTACCTCTCCCACACATTCACAGAGAAGCCTTGCTTCGAGGCTCTGCAACTTTATCTTGGGAAACGCACAATCGAAAGAGCCACATCCCAAGGCGAGAGGTATGGAACACCAACAAGAAAGCGGGCCCATGTCATCTCTAGATCCTAGAGCAAAAATAGGGCAGAGCGAGAGCCATCGGCGGACCCAGATTCAACCACTAGTCTGGAGAGCCATGCTTATCTTAGGGGTGGCCAATATTCCATACAAGGCCCAAAGACCCATACTAAAACTAGGGTCAAATGCATCTTTCCAAGGGCCTGAAACATCATACCAAAGAGAAAGGGCCTACCCAATCCCTTCACATCAGCCCAGTCCACTTGTATATCAACAATACCCACCACCACAGGGAACATACCCAGGGTATCACATGGGGCCCCAGCTCAATCAGTACCACGATCCATAATAGAGTGAAATAAACCTGTAAACATCTCAAAGCTAATCACTAAATTTGATGGTATTAGAGACCCCATACCGCACTTAGAGATGTTCAACCAGATCTGTGAAGCCTTTGGCCACGTGGACGATTAAGTGAAGTTAAATGCCTTTGGCCTCACCCTAGACGGTAAAGCTAGCCAATGGTTTAGGTCCTTGCTATAATAGAGCTGAATAAACCCGTAAACATCTCAAAGCTAATCACTAAATTTGATGGGGTTGGAGACCCCATCCCACACTTAAAAATGTAAAACCAGATTTGTGAAGCCTTTGGCCCCACGTGGATGATCAAGTGAAGGTGAGTGCCTTTGGCCTCACCCTAGACGATAAAGCTAGTTAATGGTTTAGGTCCTTGAAAGGTGAGGACAAGGCCACCTTCAAAGCCTTGAAAGAGGCCTTCAAGGTAGGATATTCTCATCAAGGGACAAGATGGAGTCCTCTTGATGAGCAGTTGCACAATGTTAGACAAAAGGATGGGAAAACCATCTGAGATTACATCAACAGAGTCAGATATCTCCACTCTCGATGTAGTGCCAGAGATAAGTTCTCTGAAGAAAGGTTAATAAGGAGATTTCTTGAAGGTCTGGATGACATACTCCTACACAATTCTTTGTATGCCTTGTCCCATACCTCCTTCAAGAAATGCTGCAGGAGTGATATGGACTTCGAGGAAAACTTCAAGGGAACACGTTCTCGAGAACTCCATGAGGGTACATTAGAGGCCTCATTCAAGTCCACCACCACAAAATCTAATGGAAAGAGAAAAGAGTCCACTTCTGGACAACAGGTTGAGCAATTGTCCACTGCATTAATGCAGCACATGTCGACATTGGAGAACCGGCCCGGGTTGGCCAACCCCATCTCTATTCAAAGAGGGAGTTAGTATGGTGCCCGATTTTTCAAGCTAACCATACCAGCGCATGGTGTCCACATTTGCGACCCCGTTCCACCCTCTATTGCGCATATTGCCAAACATGGGGCAATAATCAAGAAGTCACGAACTGCTGTTAGCAATGGGCTATTTAAGCCCGCACTCTACCTCAAGCCCTGCCTACAAACCCAAGGCAACCGTTGCCAGCACCTGCTCTTCACAATGTACCTCAACCAGGCCAAGAAGTGACCCAAAGAGAAATTCTTAGGGTACCCAAAATGCACCCACCACCTCCAGTTCTCCCACCTCAACCCCCATTACCACGAGTGACACCTTTTTGTCAGCTAACCTTGATGGAAATTTTTGAAGAAGGGGACGAGGGGAAATTCACGAAGGTCCTACGAACCTTTAGAGCCAACCATTCCACCCTCCTAAATTCTAAGCCACTACGTGATGGAGGGTGACCAAATATTCCCAGTGTACTTAACTGCCTCAATGCCATGGGGCTGGGACATAAATACAATGGAGAAACGACCACCCATGCAATGCTATCATTGCATGGAACCTCACCGAGTGGCTGAGTGTCCAATCAAGAAAGGGATGGAAAGTACCTCTATAGGCGCTTCCGCATTAACCCCTTAATGCATTGGGTGTGGGATAGACCACATGTATAAGGATTTTCCGCTGAGATCGGGAACAATAGGGAAGGCTCATAAAGCTAATCCTAGCCCCAGAATTAACCTATTGAGTGTAAGAGACAGCTTCATCCATACGGTCCCTCTCAACACCATAACCATATTACAAAATAGACAGAGGGCCGCAGCTCATGCTACAGCCGAGGCATCGGCGGCCTCGTCTCGCAAGACCATGGACAAGCAATGGTCTTATCTTCCACGAAAAATCAGCAAAGGAGATAGCCAGGTAGTTTTCAAGAGTGGTTCAAAAGATGGCACAACCACACATGCATCAACCTCTTTGTCAGAAGAGGAAGATCTGCTACACTCGGCCACTCCATCCAGGGAACCGATTGACACTAACCAGCTCCCTAAAAAGCTTTTCGAATACCCTAACCCCATAAAGGAGAAGGAAATACTCTTGGAAGCCCAAGAATTGGTTAGGGATTGCCAAGCACACAGATAGAAGATGAGCCTCCGATTGCTTACCTTAAGCCATGCCCTTGGGTCTCCAACATGAGACCCACTAATGAAGCTCAGGTATATACTAGAGAGCTCCCATACCAATCACCCCCACATAGGCCAACACAAGTAGTAGTACCCACTGCAAAGCTACCCCCCACTTAGGGAAACTGGGTAGCTGAATATCTCAAAAACCTGGGGATGACTTTCTTAAACGAACGGACATAGACATCCCCATCCAAATACCATATACACAAAAGACCTTAAGAACAAGCCAAGGTGATCTTCCTTGGAACAACCTCATCTCCTAGAGACATTGCAGGTCTCTCTTCCTTCCTCTCCTCTCAGATTCAGATCCCCATTGGCACCTTGCTTCAAGGTAGCCCAAGCTTATGGAAAGATCCGAAAGACTGGATGGAGGGACGTCTCGGGGCAGGCATGCAAGAATCCATGGAGCTAGACAACTCTAATGAGTCAAAGGAAGATGAGCCTGTTTAACCCCATGAGATCACTGGCACCCCCACATTTGGAGTAAATAAGCTTAGACAATACTTTGAAGGCGATAAAATCAATGTGGCATTGTCGATAAACCTTCGATGGTCTCCAAGTCACATCAATCCTGGATGGGGGAGCATGAGTGAGCATTGTTACAAAAAAATGCTGGGAAAAATGGAGAGCACCCGCCATGGATGACACAATGCTACTGGTAAAAATCATTGATGGAGCTATTGCTAGACCCATTGGTCTATTGAGGGATTTGAAAATAAAGATCCTTGTTGGAACCACCTTCTGCCACACCTTTGTGGTGATGAATAGCCCATTTCATATGACTACATCCTTGGGTGACTTTCATGAGGGAAACCAAAATGAATCACGACTGGGATACCGACCATATCTACATTCGAAGGAAAGATCAGACAGTGAAGATCAACCTACACACCTGGAAGGTAAATCCCATGAGTAGCAGACACTTTGCAGACAGTAACAACTACCAGATCCATTGCAGTCCATCCATGTCAAACGTGCCACAAAACACTAGAAGATGAAAAGGAAAGTGAGGAATGTGCACCTCTTCCCAGAGCAGCCAGAAGACTATGAGAATTGGATGCATATCCTTATGACCGTGGACATACTTCCTAGATGCATGGGAACTAGGTTTGCTAAGACGGGCAGGAGATTACATCTCTCTACATGCTTAGCACTGCATACCTACCTAATGTTGCCACTCATGAACCAGAACAGGCTAATAAAATGGAACCATCACGAGAAACATGCTCACATGGGACTGGCAAGCCTGATGGATTCCTTGGGCCAAAACGCTATGTTTTCTTGATGATTAAGACACCCACTAGCTAAAATATGTTGGGGTGGTTGAAGCACATGACCACTTTAACAAAATATGGCAAAAGGAGTTCACAAATAACTCCCTTGTTGTCCACACAACCACCAATGGAGCCCGTTGATCCCAAACCTGAACCTAAAAAGATTTGCCACTCCATGCACAAATCAGGCAATAAGAAGTTAGCGTTGTTAGAAAAAGAAGCCAAAAAACTAATAAAAGAAAAAGCGCTAGGGTAGAAGAGACCAAACAAGTGCCCAAACACTTCAAGACTTTCCAGATGGCTGACTATTTTGTGCAATATGACTCGGCCCAAAGGTTCCACAATGGACAACTAGGGACATCATATGATGGTCTAGCCAAGGTAAAAGAAATTAACTTGCCACGCTTGGGTGAAGATCCGAGGCCTCTATGATGGTCTAGCCAAGGTAAAAGAAATTAACCTGGCAGTGGAGATGACCTCTCTACAGAGGAAGAGACTGAGCTCATTGACCTACTCATAGAATTCCAGGATTGCTTCGCCTAGAAGTACATGGATATGAAAGGTGTACCTCCCAAAGTAGTCAAGCACACCATGTAGATGGTTGATGGAGCAAGACTGGTCAAACAAAGGGCTTATCCTATGAACCTGAAGTATTCCAAGATGGTTTGGGAAGAAATAGATAGAATCATTGACGCTCGGATTAATCTACGAAATAGAGCACACAAACTGGTGTATCACCCATTGCGATAGTGCCCAAAAATAATAGAAGGTAAGAGTGTGCATGGACCTCAAAAAGGTCAATGCCACCACCATAAGGGATTATTATCCCTTACCCTTCATTGAATATGTGCTAGAATGAGTCACAAGAAAGGAACCTACAGTTTCCTTGATGGATTTTTTGGCTACAACCAGGTGTTGATCGACCCCAAGGATTAGCACAAAACAACCTTTGCCATAGAATGGGGAACTTATGCATACCGTGCCATGCCTTTTGGGCTGACCAATGCCCCTGACACCTTCTTGTGACTAATGCCCCTGACACCTTCTTGTGACTAATGGGCATGGCATATAAGGAATATCTTCAAAAATTCCTTGAGGTCTTTATGGATGACCTCTGTGTTAACTCCTCATGGAAGGCACACCGTAAATTTTTACGTAAGGTGTTAGAACGATGTAGGCTGTATCACATTTCATTGAACCCACCCAAATGATAGTTTTGGGTTAGACATGGAGTTATCTTGGGACACATTATCTCCAGACAAGGAATCTCCATAGATGATAGCAAGGTGGTGTGGCGCATCCTTGAGCTCCCTCCACCCATTAAAGGACTCCAATGTTTCATGGGACATGTTGCTTATTATTGGTGTTTCATTTTTATGTATGTTGGTATAGCTCGACCTCTTGATCCTTTTTGAGTGGACAGAGGAATGCCAACATGATACCACTCTCAAGAAATCCTTGGCAAGTGCTCCTATTCTTAGGTCCCATGGGGACATTATTTTCCATGTCCACATCGATGTCTTAGCTTTTGCTATTGGATGTGTGTTGGCCCGACCTGGTGAACACAAGATGGATTTTCCCATCAGCTTTTCTAGCCGCCAACTAAACAAGGTTGAGAGAAACTATACCATGACTGAAAGGAAAGGGTTGGCCATGGTCTACACCATTAAGACGTTTCACCATTATCTTTTGGCGACCAAATTTATCTTCTTCGTAGACCATCAAGCTCTTCTATACTTGGTAAACAAGCCCTGTAGTACAACAGGAAGAATCACTAGATGGCTACTGATCTTGCTTGAGTTAGACTTCACTATCAGAGTGAGGAAGGGCTCACAGCATGTCTTGGCCGACCACATGTCAAGACTCTCTAATGGTGGCGAGTATGTCTTCCATCTAGAATAACCTCACTCTGCTTGTGTTGGGGGGAACTTTGATGAGAAAACGTGGTGCTCATGCTAGATCAAGTGTGTGGAGTGGAGAGACTCAAAAAATACAAGAATAATATCTTGCTTATTAAGTTGTTTATGCATACAACTAGGCCTTGCTCTCATACAAAATGCCTCATGGCCTCACCTTTAATAAATAGGTGAACAAGTGGACCTCAAGTCCATTTACACTCACACCCTTCTCTCACCCTTCTACTCAACCTTAGTCTCTTAATACCCCCCCTCAATACCAACTATGGAAGGATGGAATAGGTGGTATTGGACATAAGATGCCTTTATAACATTAGGCGTACAAGGCTTGAATATAGGTGTGGTTATCTAGGATTTACAAAAGTGTTCCTAGAGCCTTAGAGGCTATTACATTGATGCCATCTAAGACTTTATTTGTTTGTTGATGAAGATGTACACCTCAATGATGATGCACCCCACTCTTTGTGTTTGCTTGGCTTCTTGTAGATGACATGCTTGAGAGATACATGCCATTGCTTCCACCATATGCTTTCCACCTTGACCATTCTCACACAATGATCATAAGCAGGCTGCTACCATTGCTTAAGTGGTTTGCTTTTAGATGGTCCTCCAACATGCTGATGCTTCCTTGAATACCATATCTCCTCCATGGGTAGTGAGGTAGATTTAAATGGGGAAGGGAAAGGGAGGGTCTTACCACTTGCCTTATGCATTGGTCAAGGGCAGTGTCTACTCCACAATTACAATAGCTTTTATGCATGTTGGTTAAATGATACCCTTTAGGGTTTGAAGTTACAAGCTTAATGAGTGATTGGTTGAGGTAAATACTCAAACAAATAAGGTTTATCATCTTTGGCTCAAGAAGGAGAGAACATGGCTCATAATGTTGCCAATGCCTCTTACAAAAGTAATGCCAAAAGATGTTTAAAATCATGACAACCAATAAGGTAGAGCATTTAGGGATTCTATGCTCAACCTCACAACTCATCTTATACAATGAAAATGCAGAATATGCAGCGGAATGAAATGCCTTGGGCTTGGGAAACGAGAACATATGGCTTATGGCATGCCTATGTCTTTTACAAATAAGAGCCTCAAGGGTAATACACATAAACATTGAAGATGAGCACTTAATGTACATGTGCCCAACTTTAAGAACACTCAAAAATCTGAGTTTTATGATAAAAAACTAGAATTCTTCAACCTCTTTAGCTTATGAGATGAAGACAATTGGTTCATGGTTGCACCATTTCTCTTTGGAAGAAACGGGTTGATGATGAAGACTTGAATGTGGCACTTATGGTGTGTGCCCGGCCTCCATGTTGATGAAGAAGAGCCTCCTTAATGTAAATGACCTCCTCCTTTGATGGTTAAGACCACCTTAGTGTTGAGCAACACTTTAGTTGATGATTAATATCACCATTAGTGTGTATAAAACACAATTAGTACTAAAAAGCACATTTTTAGTGTAAAATAACACTTATTTTGGTGATTAACTCACCATTAGTGTTTAATAACACTATTAGTGTTTAAAAACACTTTAAAAATAACCTCCCTTTGTTGGATTAATAGCTTAATTAGTGTTAAACAACACAATTAGTGCTTAGAAGCACACTTAATCACTTTGAAAGCTTAAAAATTGATGTTGATGTTGAAGCTTGACGGGCATGAGGCTTATGGCTACCTCATGTGAATGAGAACTCTTCAAAGACAAGAGAGGAACTCAGCAACTAAGCATTCACACCACCATTTTAGTGATTAAAGCAAGGGAGTGATGATTGAGCAAGAAAAACCCAAAAACAAGCTTTAATGGAAACTTGGATGGAAGAGAGAGAGGCGCCTGGTTATTCTGTTCCAGCCGGCGAATGCGTGGACCATTCGAGATGAGAGGGTTGAGCTCCACAAAAGGAAGATAAGAAAAAAATGGATATTTTTGACCTAATCTACACCACAAGAGGTTCAAATCACCTAAGCTCTGATACCATGATGAGAAAACGTGGTGCTCATGCTAGATCAAGTGTGTGGAGTGGAGAGACTCAAAAAATACAAGAATAATATCTTGCTTATTAAGTTGTTTATGCATACAACTAGGCCTTGCTCTCATACAAAATGCCTCATGGCCTCACCTTTAAATAGGTGAGCAAGTGGACCTCAACTCCATTCACACTCACACCCTTCTCTCACCCTTCTACTCAACCTTAGTCTCTTAATAAACTTTGCAGCAGGTATCACTACACGCAAAGTCCTCATAGTCGGGTTATGGTGGCCCACTTTAATGGCTGTGATGTAACAGGATACGTCAAAAGCGGTGTGATGAATGCCAACAAGCAGCAATCCCCCACTTTAAGGATAGCATGCCCCTAAACCTTGTTGTGTCCTTGCAACCACTAAAAAAGTGGGGCGTTGATATCATTGGGCCCATTAGTCCCATAACCAGATACACTCAAGCCCGATATATAATTGCGGACTATCGCACCAAATGGGTTAGGCTACCCATAAAGCTGATGCACGGTCCAATGCAAAATTCCTATGTGAGTCAGTCTCATCACACGCTTCAGTTGCCCTCTTGAGCTTGTGAGTGACAATGGAACACACTTCATTAATGAGGTAATCCAATTCCTCTTACAAGAATTCCTTGTCACTCATAGAATGTCCTCCCCATATTACCCACAAGCTAGTGACCAAGCCAAAAAAGCTATTTTGGCATAGTCTTTCAACAAAGACTATGCCAACAAAGACTATTTTGGCATAGTCTTTTAACAAAGACTTAAAAGCATTTTGTCTTTGTTAAAAGACTATGCCAAAATAGTCTTTGTTGAAAGACTATGCCAACAAAGACTATTTTGGCATAGTCTTTCAACAAAGACTATTTTGGCATAGTCTTTCTATGAGTGACAAGAATTCCTTGTCACTCATAGAAAGTCCTCCCCATATTACCCACAAGCTAGTGACCAAACCAAAAAAGCTATTTTGGCATAGTCTTTCAACAAAGACTATTTTGGCATAGTCTTTTAACAAAGACTTAAAAGAATTTTGTTAAATCCAAGAAACTTTGAATATCCTTGGTCTGACACATATAAGTCAACATAAACAAGAGGGTAAGCTAGAGCCACATAGGTGCTCTGCTTTATACGATTGGCTTGTTTCCAAGCATCTTATGGCATGTAGAAACTTGTGTGGCCTTTTTGTGCTCTAGGTGTTTACATGCCGATGGAAGACGTTAAGGAGGCTAGGACCCAAATGCTTGCCTCTCACAAAAGCCCTCAGGGAGAGAAATAAACAGAGAGAGAGAAAGGGTTGGAGAAAACACAATAGGCCAAGGAAGATCAAAAGATGTGTCGATGAAGCCCATGTTGATGAAGGAGGTATAGGTTTCTCCCCCACCTCTAATGTGTAGCCCATCCACCAGGATCCCAAATGA
The DNA here is from genome assembly GCF_041138505.1 of Cibotium barometz. Classification (NCBI taxonomy): domain Eukaryota; kingdom Viridiplantae; phylum Streptophyta; class Polypodiopsida; order Cyatheales; family Cibotiaceae; genus Cibotium; species Cibotium barometz. The sequence goes on along the minus strand of NC_141074.1, from coordinate 27,173,868 downwards.
AGATAGGAAACTCAATGGGTTCCCATAAGTGCATGCCTGAATCACAAACATATGATGCTAAGGTGGGTGCCATAGCAAACTTCAATGTAAAAGGGTAAGTCGATGAAGCATCTGTCTCAGTATGGACCAAGGATTATCCAAAGTTGATCATGGATTCCCAATGAAAGTGGCTAGAGATGGTGCTCTAGAAAAGGCCATAGATGTATAAGTACAATGAATCATAAGGCCTAATAATGAGACATGTGGAGATGATGAGTTTAGATAAGGCATGGAATCACAATGTGTACCAACAAGAGGCTCATTCTCAATGAATGTATCACTAAGTGGGGAGAAGTCCTCCTGATAAGAAGAGCAAGCCAAAGGATGGAAAATAGTCAGTGTCAAGGCTATCTGCTATATAGTGCCCATAGACACTAGATCCACATGATCTAAAGTGGTTGTTGATGATGAGGACAAATGCAGCTCAACCACTAATGATGCAATACCTGATGGGTGTGATAACCAAAGTACATTTTACCTCACTGGAGGACATAAGATATGTGTCATTGTGTAACACCTCCATGTGAAGATCTCAATAGAAAAAATCTATGTGATCCTAGAGGAGTAAGAGGTAAAAGGGAAGGCCATGATGAGCCATATACAATAAAGAACCTCTATACATCATATCATGATGTGCGGACCATATGTCCCCCCAAAGATTACACAAGCAAGGTCCTCCCATGCCACCCTCAACAATGGAACAAAATCCCAAATATGCTCATAATATCAAAGGATTTGCATAAAACTAGTGATGTAGGTGTGGTCATGGGGATGGGTAGCTGATAAAGTAGTGACACCAATGAATTCATGATGTAAGATCCCAAGAAAGAATGGAGAAAAAAAGGAGGACGTGTGATCAATGTGCATGTGCCACCTTTGTGCCAATGTGTACACAAATAGGGGTGTATGTAGTGCAAGATTGTGTGGTCCACTTATATCTCTGTTGCTAGATATAAAGATAAGTGATCAAATCTCCATGAAAAAATGTGAGAATGTTGTGTAAAAAGAATTTTTCTGTAGCGTGTTACCCCTGGTAAATTTTTTACAATGCATAAAGTTAACGAGGGGGTGATAGATATATATATTTTCTTTAAAAGGGTGGAACACAAAATATTAAAAAAGAGTGTTAGTAAGTTGGTGGGAGTTAGGAGATGTGTTAGTTGTGAATTAAGTGTTAGAGTGTGTGTTAGTGTGTGTGTGTGGGGGGGGGTGGTGAGTGTAATTGTGTGTTAGTGTGTGTGTGGGGGGGGGGTGGTGAGTGTAATTGTGTGTGTGTGTTTAGTGTGTGAGTTAGTAGGGTAGGGAGTTAGGTGGGAAGTGTGTTAGGGGGTTAGGTGGGAAAGGAGGAAAAATAGAAAATTTCAAATGGTATTATGGAAATGTGTGAAGGGGAACGAATAGGGGGGTTAGGTGGATAGGAAAGTGAGTGGAAGGGAGGAGGGAGATAAGCCTTTCTTAACTTTTGCTTTAGAAAACAAATACTCACACACTCCTCTTTAAACTTTAATTTATAAAACAATCCATTGTTTGACAAACAATTACTGGGTACAGAAAGCAAGTACTCACCCACCCATAATTGAAAGCCTTTCTTAACTTTTGCTTTAGAAAACAAATACTCACACACTCCTCTTTAAACTTTAATTTTTAAAACAATCCATTGACAAACAATTATTGGGTACAGATGTCACAACTCAAAATTTCCATTCAATCCTTGTTTCTCACAAAACAGTATCACTCTGGACTCTCCATTGAGACTAATAGGTCAACAATGAGATCCAGTAACAAACAATAGGTTTCTCGTCATCATACATATATATCTTCCACAACATACGCATGGATATCCTCGGCACCGCGAGCCCGTGCATCCCTGGTCAGAACCCTCCAGAATCCTCCTTAGGTGTCTTGGCACTTCACTCAGGGACCGCTTCATCGGTCCCTGTCCATCGTACCGAAAGCGCACCATTTTAACCATACTGAGGCTGGTCATCAAGACCTGGGCAGGCTTTGTCGCGTGAGCCGTCCTTTGAACACTCCCCGTCAGCTGTTGCAATCGAACTTTCCTTAGAACACACATATACCAAATGCTCCCTCTAGCATTCTGGCGTAAGACAGTCCTTTAAGAAAACAAGGTTACTATGCAAGTTTTCAGTTTTGATTTTCTTTTGAATACAATGAGTATATCTTAATTTCGTAACCCAAGACTTCTAGATCACAGTTCTGGATTCCCAAGAAGAATTCCTCGAATTCTGAATTCTTGATCCTCAGATCAAAATCAAAGGTCTCGACTTAGTTTCAGATTCGATGGGTGATTTGAGTGTAGATTACTGAACTGGTCACATCGTCATTTCTTGAATCTGACGAAGGAGGTACGTCTTAGTCATACTCTGATTTAGGGTTTGAGTCTCGAAAGGTTCTCCCTGAACTATCTTATTTCAATTACTACTTTATTGAATTCAAAACTAAACGCGAATTTCTATGAGGAATAAATTAGTTATTTATCTAAATTTCGACTTCGATAGTTTTTTTGATTTTTTTTTCATTACCATCCTAGAGAATATAAAACGGTATAATTTTCCTTCACTGAGTATTTACTTATTCATTTTTCCAATATTCATGGGATTTAAACACAGGATTAAAGTGAACTCTTATTTAAACATAGGATTAAAGTGAACTCTTATTTAAAAAAAAATTCTTTTATGCATCCTTTTTTGCATAAAAATCAATAATGATGAAAGTAACACTTTTATAATAAAAAACATTATTCTTTTATGCATCTATTTATACATAAAAATCCATAATGATGAAAGTAACACTTTTATAATTAAAAAAGATTCTTTTAGGTAACTATTTATAAATAAAAATCAATATTGATGAAAGTAACACTTTTATAATAGAAAAAATATTCTTTTATGCATCTATTTATGCACAAAAATCCATAATGACAAAAGTAACACTTTTATAATAAAAAATATTCTTTTATGCAACTATTTATGCATAAAAATCAATATTGATGAAAGTAACACTTTATAATAAAAAAATATATTCTTTTATGCATCTATTTATGCATAAAAATCAATATTGATAAAAGTAACACTTTTATAATAATTTTTTTTCTTTTATGCAACTATTTATGCATAAAAATCAATATTGATGAAAGTAACACTTTTATAATAAAAAAATTATTCTTTTATGCATCTATTTATGCATAAAAATCAATATTGATGAAAGTAACACTTTTATAATAAAAAAATTATTCTTTTATGCAACTATTTATGCATAAAAATCCATAATGATGAAAGTAACACTTTTATAATAAAAAAATATTCTTTTATGCATCTACTTATGCATAAAAATCAATATTGATGAAAGTAACCCTTTTATAATAAAAATAATATTCTTTTATGCATCTATTTATGCATAAAAATCAATATTGATAAAAGTAACTCTTTTATGATAAAAAAATATTCTTTTATGCAACTATTTATGCATAAAAATCAATATTGATGAAAGTAACACTTTTATAATAAAAAATGTATTCTTTTATGCATCTATTTATGCATAAAAATTAATATTGATGAAAGTAACACTTTTATAATAAAACAATTATTCTTTTATGCAACTATTTATGCATAAAAATTCATAATGATGAAAGTAACACTTTTATAATAAAATAATATTCTTTTATGTAACTATTTATGCGTAAAAATAAATATTGATGAAAGTAACACTTTTATAATAAAAATAATATTTTTTATGCATCTATTTACGCATAAAAATCAATAGTGATGAAAGTCACTCTTTTAAAATAAGAAAATAATCAATATGCATCTTTCTATGCATAGATATTAAATCTAATAAAAATCACTCTTTTATAACAAAATAATCAATATGCATCTTTCTATGCATAGAACTTAATTCTATTAAAAATCACTCTTTTATAAAAAAAAATCAATATGCATCTTTCTATGCATGAATGAAAATGACACTTTTAGAATACACAAACGATAGGGATTACTCTTTTTGATTAATAAAAGATGAAATTTATTTCACAAATTTTTAGAAAATTTTGCCATAACCTCCTTTGTATGGCTGACCATTTTTTAAATTTTCTAATCTTTATCTACTTAGGAATTATCCCCAATTGGTTTAAAGCATTCTAAACTAATCAATTTTCACTTTTAAGAGAGAAATAATATGATAAATTTAATTCCAATTATTAGATCATTTAACTAGGATAAAGAAGGGCTGATTTTAAGAATGAGAGAGGGGGAAAGCCTTTCCAAGAAGGCATAGCATTAGATTATCATTTCAACCAAACAAAAATTAGAAAACCATTAAAAGAGTAAAGAAAAATATAAGATTTCTTATTTACATGAATTCTGGGAGCTTTCCTTTGGCTTGATGGTTTGAGGATTCTACTCTTGTTTGCAACAAGAGTGGCCACCAAATCTTTAGAAGAGGGAATGGTCAAAAACTAGTGAATTATTAAGAAATTCACAGTTCTTGGCTCTTGGGAGGAGTAGAGTAATAGTGGATAAAACACTATTAAGCTTCAACAAAGGGGAAGGCTTCTATTTGTAGGAAAAAGTGAGATCCTAACCAAGCAAACTGATTCTAGAATTTTTCAGTTTAGTTTGGTCAAATTTTGACCATTTTTAGGTCAGTTTAGCTTACTTTTTGGAACTAGACTTGAATTAGGAGAGAGGAGAGATGAAATATCTCAATTTTTGATGATTTAAAACTCCACCGCATGTGTGAAGTAGGCGCCTCATTGATGAGGGGGGGAATCCCTATTGTGAGGTATTGGGCCTTTGTTAAGGGTGAAGGCCAAGCCTCAAGTGCCCTCGTGGTAATGGTTCAAATCTGAGAAGGTCTCCAAGAGAGTGATGATGAGATTGAAGAACTAAAAGATGGAGACCATGGCTGTGGATTGGGCATATGTTCATATATTTTGACAAAATCATGGATGCGTTTGAGCATGGTTTCTTATGTGCAAGGGTTCTGTGTGGTGGCGTTGGAGGAGAGAACCATGGAAAGCTGCAAAAGAAGTTTGGGGTTCTTGGCTTGCTCTTAAAGAAAAATATTTCAAGCCCAGCGATGGTGAAGCGGTAAATATTCGGGATCGATCCGGAGAGCTATCGCGATGCCTTGTAGTACTTCTCCCATATGTAGGGCTTAAGGAGGAAAGGACACCACCAGTGCTCACCCATGAGTTCAAACGTGATGGGGAAAGCAGCGGGGCAGGGGGCCTATGGTAGCCATCGCATTGATGAGGGGGGTGCTCTTGCTTCCAGTTATGATGCTTGGCGTCGAGGTGGGGTTGCAAGACATGGAGTTCCATGCAGTCAGTTACTCTAGTGATGGGAGCCTCCTCGAGTTGTCCACTGAGCAAGATACGTATGGCCTGCTCGAATTCCATGCAATCAAATGGATCGTGCCAATTGATGGGGTTCAGTGGGGGGGTCGATGGATTTTCCGTTCTTCCAAGGGTTGGGGGGAGGGATGCTAGGTGGTGGTTGGGACAAAGGTAGAGGGGTGGCTGATGTGATGAGGCAAGGGTGTTGAGGGTTGCAGTAAAGAATGGGGGAGGCCTGGCCAATGTCGAGGGTGAAAAGATGCAGGGGGGAAGAGAGCTTGAGCTCTTGCAAGCACACACACACACTCACAAAACCCTAATAGAGAACACACAAGGTGAGAGGCTGAAAATCTTCTTCTTCTTCTCTACTCAACACTCAACACACCATATACAAGAATGAGAGTACACACAATATGAAAGGTACTCAACCAAATACATACACGGGTTCTCTATACTGTGAACCCGACTAAATGAGCTGGCGCTATAACTATGCCAGTCTCTAGAATGGCTGTCACACAGCCTGTCATCCCACTGGCCGCATATCTCCCATGATCTCACCAACCATGCCAGTGGTGTAAGTGTGGGGCCTATCCCCCAGGCGGGTCACCAGTGGTGGCCACCGCCTCACTAGACGAGCTCGATATCTCAACACTCCCCCTCGAGCTCAACTCCATCTCATGTACACCAACTGAATCTGTGGAGCTTCTCTGTACCCAATGCTTTGGTGAAGATGTCAGCTACCTGATCCTCTGTGCTGACATAAACAAGGTCAAGGTCTCCTGCCAAGACCCTCTCTCTGACGAAGTGGTAGTGGACCTCTATGTGCTTCGTACGAGCATGAAAAACTGGGTTCCTGGCCAACTGTATACTGCTAATGTTGTCACAGAAAATGACAACTTGTCTATCCACTGATAGACCCAAATCTGCAAGTAGCTTTCTCAACCAAGCTACCTCACATGCTGCCATAGCAGCTCCTCTGTACTCGGCCTCTGTACTCGATAGAGCAACCGTAGGCTGCTTCTTGCTGCTCCAAGTCACAGCAGCACTCCCCAAAGAAAACATGAATCCACTGGTAGATCTTCTGTCTGAGATACTACCAGCCCAATCAGCATCTGTGTACCCATGTACATATATCTCTGTCCCAGTCTCATAAAATAGTCCACAATGCAAAGTAGACCTCACATACCTCAGTATGCGTCTCACTGCATCCAAATGCGGTTTCCGTGGAACCTGCATAAACTGACTCACCAACCCAACAGCATAGCTCAAATCTGGTCTGGTGATCGTCATGTAGATCAAACTTCCTACTATGCGTCTGTACATAGTAGGATCCTCTAAGATCTCTCCTGAATCTACACTCAACTTGCCATTCTGATCCAATGGCACAGAAATAGGCTTACAGCCTGTCATACCATACTTGGACAACATGTCCAAGCCATACTGTCTCTGCAGTAATCCAATACCATGTGGTGACCTAATCACCTCAATGCCCAAGAAATATCTGAGCTCCCCCAGATCCTTCATCTCAAACTTCTGTCTAAGCAAGATCTTTACATCAAAGATCTCTGCATCACGGTCCCCCGTAATGATCAAGTCATCTACATAGATGTCAACAAGCACAACTCCTCTATCACCATGTCTCACATACAGCGAGAAATCTGCATTGGCTACATGAAAGCCAATAGTGACAAGATATTCAAAAATCTTGTCAGACCATGCTCTTGGTGCTTTCTTTAAGCCATACAAGGCTTTCTTCAACCTGCAAACATGCTCGGGGTGACCCACATCCTCATAACCAGGTGGCTGCAACATATACACCTCTTCTTGCAAATCCCCATGCAAGAATGCATTCTTTACATCCATCTGATGTAAAGACCATTGCTTTGACGCAGCCACTGCTATCACAACTCTCACTGTTGCCATCTTGGCAACTGGGCTGAAAGTTTCCTCATAATCAATCCCATATGTCTGCGCATATCCTTTGGCTACCAATCTAGCCTTGTACCTGTTTATGCTTCCATCACTGTTATGTTTAACTTTGTACACCCACTTGCATCCAATGGCTTTCTTGCCTTCAGGCAATTGCACTAAATCCCAAGTTTCATTTCCATATAGTGCATCCATCTCCTCATCCATAGCTTTCTCCCAACACACATTTCCAACAGCCTAATCAATGCATGTGGGCTCTACAACCTCCACAACCTTTGCCATATATGCATAGTGATGTGCCACATAACCATCATAGGTAAATCTCTGCACAGGATTTCTCACTCTCCCAGATCTTCGCAGCTTCTCATTCATGGCTTCCATAGCCTTCTTTACACCAGGTGTTCTCATAGCTGGGATCCCAAGCTCCTCATCAAGGCTCATATCTGAGCCACTAGACTCTCCATCAACATTGAATGCCCTGCAAAAATGTCAAGCATACCAAGGGGCTCAACCACTTTCTCTTTTCCTTTACGTGATGTACTAATCACATTTGCAGGGCTGGTATTATGACGCAGCCTGCCACTCCATGGTCTATCAACAGACCCACTAGATGAGGACTCTCCTGGTCCACTCAAAGACTGTGATTGCTGACCTGCATTCTGTGCAACCACACTTCCACTCAAATCAGCCCCAACAGCTTCTTTTTCAGCAGCATACCAGCTGCTCATCTCATCAAATACAACATCCCTGCTTACCCTCAACTCACGTGTAGCAGGGTTATAACACCTGTATCCCTTTTGCTCAAGGGAATATCCAATAAACACACATTTTTTAGCTTTCGGATCCAGCTTGGTTCTCAGCTCATCTGGCACATGCACATATGCAATGCATCCAAAAACTTTCAGATGAGACAAATCTGGTTTTCTGCCAGTAAACTTCTCCTCTGGAGTTACATCATGTATGGCTGCAGTTGGAGTCCTGTTCATGATGTATACTGCTGTAGAAACAGCCTCAGCCCAATAGCAATGCGGCATATCCTTCTCTTCCATCAATGCTCGCGCAATCTCAGCAATGTGCCTGTTTTTCCGCTCAGCAACTCCATTTTGCTGCGGAGTATATCTGCATGTGAACTGTCTCCGAATACCATTCTTCTTCAAGAATTCAGAGAACTCATTGGAGAAGTACTCTCCCCCTCCATCTGACCTTAGGCACTTTACATATTTCCCTGTTTGCTTTTCAACCAAAACTTTGAAATTCTGAAAGTGAGTGAACACCTCACTCTTCTCCATGAAATATACCCACACTTTCCTTGTGTGGTCATCAATGAAAGTGACATAGTACCTGCAGCCTCCCATAGACACGGTCTTCGTAGGACCCCATACATCTGAATGCACAACATCTAGTGCATTTCTGCTCACATATTTGTTACGTGGAAACACATGCTTTGTTTGCTTCCCAAATTGGCATGCTTCACATATTTTCTGCATACCTTCCACTTTAAATTTTGGCAGCCCTGTCACAATTCCTTTTGTCTGCATAGACTTCAATCTCTGCACATTTACATGTCCAATTCTTTTATGCCATATGTCTGTGTCTGCAACAACTCCTGAACCATTTGCAAACATCGCAGCACTCATTTCAGGCATGTCTACATCCAACATAAACATTCTGCCCACTCTGTTGCCTTTTGCAACCAACCTGCACTTGTCTTTGAAATCTTCAACGTAACACCCATCAGGGTTAAACCGAACCTGCAAACCCTGCTCAATCATCTGGCCAACTGAAACCAGATTCTTTGTTATATTCAGTACATGAAGTACATCTGCAAGGTACTTCACTTTGCCATCCTGCATAGATAATGGCACATCTCTAACGTGGGCAATTGGATGAGCAGTGTCATCCCCTGTTTCCACAAAACCTGGTCTTTCTGGGTTTTTCATCTCCTTGAACCACTCCCCATGACTCGTCATGTGGTTCGAAGCGCCTAAATCCACATACCATACATTATCTTTTTGTGCTGCATCAACATTTTCAGACATGGCATTCACAACATGTTGCATAACAAACAACCTTTCATTGTCCTCATTATTTCTGCTTGAGGATGCATAGTTGTTTTGCTGCACTTTCCCATTTTGCATGTCAGCCTGCTTCTTATAACATTCTGATTGCACATGTCCTGGCTTACCACAATAGTAGCATTCACGTGCATCATTATATTGCCTTTGCCAATTTCCACGGCCTCTTTGACTCCCCCTGCCTCTGAATTTGCCTCTTCCACCTGCGTGTTGTTGTTGTTGTTGATTCTGGGACTGTTGTTGTTGTTGCTGCTGCTGGCCATAATTCTGATTACCTGTTCGGCCACCTCCTTGACCGCGTCCACGGCCTCCTCTACCTCGTCCTCTTCCTGAACTCGTGTAGAAGGCCTGTTGCTCTGAACTGTTTTTGCTTTGTGAAGACTGTTGGTCTTCACCCAAGTTCTTCTCTTTGATAATCAGCATAGACACCAAATCTGTAAAGTTGGGAATGTTTTCCCGAGTCTGAATAGACATCTTGAACGCCTTGTATTGTGGCCCGAGACCACGTAGACAGACTTCCACCTTGTCATCATCATCTACTGACACACCAATAGATGCAAGGGATTCGACAATGCCCTTTATCTTCAACGCATAGTCATTCACAGACATGCTCTTTTTCTCCACAGTATGAAGTTCATTCTTCAACTGTATCTTACGTGCCTTGGTGTTGGTTTCATAAAGCTTTACCAAGGTGTCCCACGCCTCCTTGGGGGACTTGGCATCCTGAATGTGCCCAATCATGGTGTCCTGTATACTAATGGAAAGCCAATACATAACCTTCCTGGCTCCTTGGTTCCAGTCTTTAAACTCTTTCACATCTGCAGCAGTAGGATTTATATCCGGTATTTTCGGTGCCTCTTTATGCTCACCTTCTATGTAGTCCCAATAGCCTTTTCCCATCAGGAAATTAGTCAACCTGAACCTCCAAGCATGGAAGTTATTCTTATCCAGCTTCTCAGCCACAATCTGTGTTATGCCATCATTAGACATCTTGCCAAACACACAATTTTACCAGAACCTGCACTCTGGTTTTTCCTGCACAAACTGCTATATTTTCTGCACAGCGGTACTGCAGTACTCTCAAATGTCACAACCAGTGACTTCAATGCACATACATACACCCAATGGCAACTGTAGACCTCTTTGCAGCACCCACAGTGTCTCACAGTCAATCTGTCTTCCTGCAGTACTTAGCCTGTCATCCCACTGGCCGCATATCTCCCATGATCTCACCAACCATGCTAGTGGTGTAAGTGTGGGGCCTATCCCCCAGGCGGGTCACCAGAGTGGCCACCGCCTCACTAGACGAGCTCGATATCTCAACAGAGGGTAAGTCTGCTGTTATGGATTTGGGTAGGCCTAAGTGAAGAGTTAAGGTGGTAGGTGATGGATTCGGATTGGGAGGTGAAGTGAGAGGGTGTAGAGGACTGTGAGGGTGCAGAGGACTGTGAGGGGAAGAGAGGGAGTGTGGTGGTATCATGTAGGGGGATGGGGGTTCTTTGGTGCTTGTTTTGGGGTGAAAGGAGCGAGGAGGAGGAGGTTGATGGGGGGGAGATGAAGGTGGGGGTGGGTGCCTGAGGCTCCTTCACCTATCGTCGTTGTCGTTGTTGTCTTCATCAGAGGAGGTGTTGTCAGGGCTTTTGGAATGGAAAAGAAAGCTTACTCCATGGGGACTGGCACATGCAAGTCGTTAAACTGCATAATGTCGATGGCTTGGATAACCTCCTTCTGTACAAGTGGCACCGTTGGTAGAGGATTAAGAGACCCTCCGCCGAATGCGACGGGAGCTCATATAGCACTAAAGGGATTTCTAGGCTACTGCATAGACAATTTCCCAGCCTGTGCGGTGTAGGAATCGGAGGGCCTCTACTATTTTGGGGAGGAGAAAGGCTGGTAAATGGCATAGCCCATTGGGGACGGCAAGGTCAATTGGTTTGGTTTGTTTGGTTTGTTGCCGTAGTAGCAAAGGAGATGGGCCCAATTCATAATATTTGCTTGGAGAGGATGGGCAGGGAGGTAAAAAAAGATGGAGGGCTGGGCGAAAGAGAGCTGTCCCTGAAAGAAGAGTGTGGTGGCCAAGAGGGAGATGCTATGAGGTGGAATTTTGGTTAGGGTATAGAAGAAGGTGGCTTGTGATAGGGGTTCATCGATGAAAATATCATGTTGTAGTAAGGTAAGGTGGACGGTTCAAAAATTTAGCTCAAGGATTTGGGATGGGTTCTAGGGAGGAATGGCAAGGAGTGGAAGTTCCATGGCGGTGTCCATTAGCATGTCAACCTTTCTTTTGACCACGCTGGGGGCAGGGCCAAATGGGGGGGTGGGTGTTGGGCTACTCAAGCTTCTGCTACTTTGAGTTGGGTGGTTTTTTGGTGGAGAGCCTCCTCTGTGACCTCACAATATTGTTGGAAGTTGAGGTTGTTTTTTGTGAGGGTTTCTTCAACTTGGCTAGTCTTTGAACGGAGGTTTTGTGCTATGGTCTAGGTGAGGGATAGGTCATGCACGCTGCTCTACTTATTGGGCCGCTTGTAGCTATCTTTGAATCTCTCAGAGTGAGGAGAGGGTTCTGGCCAAGGTCCGCTCTCTATCCTCCAGGACCTATTAGAGGTGCCATAAAGACTATACAAAAGAGGATTACATAGGTATGTAGAGCTTGAAGAGAGCTTTGCGCCTATATAAAAACTTTTGAAAATGGGCAACCGAGCGAAAAGTTATGAGCATTTTACTACAAGGCTATAAAATTGCCAAAATTCACCTAAAAGTTAGCAACTTTAGGATAAATTATGACATCAATGAAGTAAAGGATTAAGAAATTAGTTACATGAGTGGAAAGAGCATATAAAGAGCTTCCTAGCCATATGATCAATTTTAGAAACCAATACCCGAGTGATGAGTAATTACCAGTTGAAATTTGGGTATTAGACCACAAAAACTGCACTTTCCTCTCTTTGCATGAAACCTCAATTTTCACATAGCCTCTTGCCTTTCATCTCCTTCATGATTTAAGCTAGAGGGTAAGGTTTAACTTTGCTTAGCGGCGGACAATCGTAAAGATTTACCTATGGTCCCCAAAGTCTTCCACATGCTCATTATCGCTAAAATCATTGGTACCTCCAAAGGAGGGCGGCAATAAGGCAAGGGCTACCTTGAGAAGTCACAAGCCCACCAAGATAATAACTCCTTATCCCACTTATCATGAGAGGTCCAAAATTGGGTTAAGCATGAGTCCAGCTAATGCTAAATGAGACATTCACATATAAAGAGCGTGTTTGAATAAGGGTTTGAAGATAAGAGAATGGTAATGACACAAAATGCTCAATTGAGGAGGCTTCATTCATTGATTTGAAAGGGAGAGGAGGGCTCCTTTTATAGGTGGAGAATCACCCTCTCTTCCCTTGTTAAAAATTACAACATAAAAATCTTCAACCCTTTAGTGACATAAGGGTAGATGTCACCATCAATTGTCCTCTTAGGATGTCTTCTATTGATTATTAAATTGAAGACTTTTTTACTTTGAAAGTGTGATGAGATTATAGCCAAGTCTAAGTGGGATGTAGGTGGAGATCCCACTTACACATGGTGGAATTCTCCTCTTCCATGTAGGCATTCTAGAAGAAATTTTCCCAATTATGCACCTACACACACTCCTCCACATGCCTTCCACACTCCCCAACTTGTAGCCTTATGGTGAATACTATATTAATAATACAATTAAAATCCATGTGAGCATGAAGGCCCACTTTTATTTTCCACATCACTAGACTATCTACCATACCAAAGTATTTATCAAGCATACTTGTGGCATTTACAATGTGTGTACCCTAAATCAAGTAAAACCATTATATTTGAAGATAGAATGCTGTTATCCGGGTAGCCGCCAAGCCGCCGCATCACCACGCCGTTATTCCATTGTGAGCGCCGCAATCTTCTTGGACAAGCTTTCACCTTATTACCATTGAGAAACCATCAAAATATGTGCAAAATTAAAAATGAAAGATATCAATTTGTCATGTCACATCTTCCCTCCCCCAGGAGATCCTCCATGCTTGTCTTGGGGGTCTGCTGTGGCCATGGTGCTTGAGGGTAAAATATCTTTAGCCGGTGCTCATTGGCACGTCTGAGAACCTCCTAGCCCACTTGCATCCTCTAGAAGATATCCTCTAGAAGATAGTTGTTATTTTTGAACTTTTGCTTTATCCTAAAGGGGCCTTCCTAGCGTCGAAGAAGCTTCTTATCTAGCCGTTTCTCCACACGGCCATCATACCTCATGAGATGACTAAGCTTCCTTGCTTGAGTTTTGGCTTCTTCTTCTTCTTCTTCTCGTGATAGTGTCATGCCTTGCCTTGCGCCGTTGTTGTGTAGCCTTAAAATTTTGAAGTGCCTGAAGTCGCCTCTCATCTAAGGTCTCCAGTTGTACTAGGCATTGGGCATGTGTTTCTTCTTCATTTTCAAGTGTGCAAAAGATGTGTGAAGGCTTGTGATTTCCAATTCTATTGGCGAAATAGCCTCCATTCCATAAACTAACTGAAAAGGTGTGAAACCAAGAGAGAGTTTGTGAGTTGTCCTATAGGCCCATAGGACCTTTGCCAAATGCACATCCCACTTTCTCTTCATAGTATCCACTAGCTTAGACAAAGATCCACAAAGAAGCCATTAGTTTTTTCTACTCAACCATTACATTGGGGATAATAGGGAGTTGACATAGCATGCTTTATTTTTAATTTCTGCACCAAAGCTTCAATCAAGTCATTCCTGAAATACCTCCCCCCATCCGTAAGGATTTCTAATGGGCACCCAAATCGGGCACATATGTATTCCTTGAGGAAGGATGCCACAGCCACTGCTTTATTATTGACCATGGCCTTTGCTTCTGCCCACCTTGTTGCATAATCTGTGGCCACCAATATGTAATACTTCCCATGTGAGGAATGAGGAAGTGGGCCCATAAAATCTAATCCCCACCTTTCAAATATACCATATGCTGGGATAGGGTTTAAGGGTCCGGGAACCAATTGCTTATGCCCATATGCTTGGCATACTTCACAGCTTCTGCACCACTCATAGACATCCTTGCTGAGTCAAGGCCAATAATAACCTGTGTTAAGGATCCTCTGAGTTGTGCTGGCTGAGGCAAAGTGACCTGAACATTCATGACATAGTTTCATAATACTTTTAGATTCTTACAGGCTCACTACCCTCCTAAGAATCTTATCCTTACCTTGCTTGTAAAATGAACATCCCCTAGAATTGTGTAAGGATGAGCTTTCCTTGTAAGCCTTTGCTTCTGTGTTAGGATTCAATCCAGGAGGGAAGTATCCTGTATCTAAATAGTGTTGAACATCCATTAATGCAAGAATAGCTACTTTTGAAAGAAGCCAAAGTTTTAGTAAACTCCCCAAGGGGTGATAAATGAGGTTTTCCTTTGATCTTCTTCATAAATTCGGATTTGAAAGTATCCAGTGTATCCATCACACACTGATGAATACAACTCATGACCTGCAACTTGATCCAAAATCTCATCCTGAGGGTAGAGGATAATAATCCCTCTTTGTGCATGCATTTAGAGGGCGAAAGTCCACACACACACGCCATTTTTCACCCTTTTTGGGAGTGACTACAATTGGGGAAATCCACTCTGAATTCTCTACTAGAAAAATAAATCCAGCTTCAAGCAAATTAGTTACCTCATTCTTAAGCACCTCCGCTTGCACTACTCCCAAACGCCTTAGCCACTGTACCACTGGCTTACTTTGGGGCTTGAGATCAATCTTGTGCTCTACTAGGGTAACTTGGCATACTTGTGAGTAACTGTTTGCAAAAAGGTTAGGAAATCCATCCAACATTTTTAAGTAATTCTCCCTTTTAGTACCTGCTTTGGACTCAAGAAGCAGTTCATTCTGTTGGTGAAGACTAGTGAGGTCCACATCTCCTTTCTCGAACATGGTTGAAGAAGCTTCCCCTTCCAAGGCTCCATTATCTTCAGCATCCCCTCGATCCCTTCCCAGGGAAAGACCAAATGCAACTCCCTCCACCTCCCCTTCTGAGATGGAATCCTCAGAGCTACCACTTGTCTCCTCTTCATCGGATGACTTTGACTCCGAACTTTCAGAAGTTGAAGGTTCACCTCTTACCACTTTCTTGTAGACGACTCTTGATGTTGTAGTGGACCTTCTTATTCTCACCTTGTAGAATAAGATCACCTGTCTCCTACTTTTGAATTGCCTTCACTTGGCGAAGCCATGGTCTACCCAATATCAATGTGGGTAAGCCCTAGCATCAGGCTTTGTAGGAATGACTTGGAAAGTTGTAGGCACAGAAATACCACATACATCCACTCCCAAATTCCTGACAATTTCTAAGGTTTTTACCCTAGTATTATCAGCAAGTTTGATGCGATAGGGAGAGTTAGTAGAAAACTTTAAATAGGCATCTTTCATTGTTTTTCCACTCATGACATTGATTGACGCACCTCCATCAATGTATGCATTAGAAATTGTTTGCCCCTCAATGATGACATCAATCACAAGCACATCATCTCCTACATCAATATCCACCTTTTGAGCCATAGGAGCCCCATTATCTCTCTTCTTCTTTTTCTTAGATTCCCTTGTGCTAGCCAGCTTACCCCATTCCTTTTTGAGCTTTGAAGAGAGTGCCAAAAGCTGCCCAAATGTGATTTGTGCCGTTTTCTCCCTAAGATCTGTTAAGAGGTCATAACTAAGAAATCCTTATCTAAGAGGAAAGTCAGATTGTCCAATTTTTCTCCTAGACGACTTCTTCTTCTTCTTATTTTTCTCCTCGTCTTCAGATTTATCTTCTTGTTCTTCTTCTTCTTGTTTTACGACCCCATTTTTGCCATTAATGGCATCAATGTTTTCTCTTCTTCTTCTTTTGAGCACGTTTCCTCTAAAAGTGCTAAACTTTTATCCTCTCTTTTTCTCAATTTTGGACACTCAGTGCGATAGTGCCCCTTCTCTTGACATTCATAGCATGTGACACTACTTCTATCCCTAGGTTTATAGCATGTGACACTACTTCTATCCCTAGGTTTATCCTCAACTCGTGGAACCCTAGGTGGCCTTGCGTTGACTAAGTGTAACTTCAAATCAACAAATTCTGCCATAAGTTATGAAATGTTATGATCCAAGGATGGAGCTTGTACTTGAGATATTGAGGCTATCTCTACTTGTGGTGGGGTCGGCACACTCGGAGAAGATTGGAATGTGGACTCAATATGAAGAAAGGCCTCCTTCTTCAAAAAGCAATACAAAGAGCCTCTTTAAAATTAGTGGGATCTTTGCTAAGAACTTTTCCATGCAAGCGGGGATCCAAAGCCATGATAAACTTGCTCATCTTAAGGTGCTCCATTGCTAAAGAACTCTTTGAATCTCGCATAGAAAGTGAAAAAGAAGAAGCAACAACATGTAAAGTAGCTTGTTGATATTTGATGAACAAGGCTTCATACCTCACTGAAAAGGCAGAAATTGACTCTCCTTCCTTTTGGAAAATCTGATCCAATTGTAATAGTAAAGCATTTGGTGACTCCATTGTCCCAAATCTCTCCTTCATTGCTTTGGTCAACCTTTCCCAATCATTCTTGGACTCCTCTAGCAAAGCCTCATGCCAAGTTAAGGCCACATCCTCCAAGAAATTTGGAAGTATTTCTATCCTCTCCTTCATAAACCAACCCGTCAAGCGGCATGCTCGGTTAAAATCTTGGAGATAGCTCCCCAGGTCTCCTCTTTCCGATCCTTGGAACAGCGGAATGTTAAACATCTTGCACCAAGAGATGAGTAGCAACACGGAAAATTTACTTATTTCAAAATAACTTTTCTTTAATCATGCGAGACCTTGAGGTTAAAATAGAATAATTCTAAGTAAAACCTGCCCGCCGTCTCCACCAAAAGATGTGACACAAAGTTGGGGTTTTGACTTCGGTCACTTCTTAGAATCAAAACACACTTGTATGAAACCTCATAGCCTCCTCACCCCCCGTTCTCTCCCTAGGTTAAGATAAAGATAAACACATCAAAGGTGAGATCATAATTCATGGAAGGAAAGATGAAAGGCTCAGGAGAAGCAAGAATTTCTGCCAGTATTGTAGCTCCAAACAAGAGGGCAATTCTTTGTGGGAAGAAAATCTTCCGACTCAGGATTATGTGAACGGAAACATATGGGGAATGTTGGTAAGGTTCATCCATTCGAATTGGGCAATTTGGATAGAACATCTTAAAGTAAAAGAATATAGCAATCACTTATAAGAGGATTAGATACATGGTATTTGCTTTTTGATAAGAGATTAAGAGAAATTAATCATTATTAAGAAGAAATAATGGCCAAATGTCTATAAAAATAGAGATACACAGAGAATTATAGTTTTAAATTCATAAAGACTGTATAAAAGAGGATTACATAGGTATCTAGAGCTTAAAGAGAGCTTCGTGCTTATATAAAAACTTTGAAAAATGGATAACCGAGCGAAAAGTTATGAGCATTTTACTACAAGACTATAAAACTGCCAAAATTCGCCTAAAAGTTAGCAACTTTGGGAGAAATTCTGATCATCAATGAAGTAAAGGATTAAGAAATTAGTTACATGAGTGGAAAGAGCATATAAAGAGCTTCCTAGCCATATGATCAATTTTAGAAACCAATACCCGAGTGATGAGTAATTATCGGTTGAAATTTGGGTATTAGACCACAAAAACTGCACTTCCCTCTCTTTGCATGAAATCTCAATTTTCACATAGCCTCTTACCTTTCATCTCCTTCATGATTCAAGCTAGAGGGTAAGGGTTAACATTGCTTAGCGGACAATCGTAAAGATTTACCTATGGTCCCCAAAGTCTTTTCACATGCTCATTACCGCTAAAATCATTGGTACCTCCAGGGCGACATAAGGCAAGGGCTACCTTGAGAAGTCACAGGCTCACCAAGATAATAACTCCTTATCCCACTTATCATGAATCATCAAAGAGATCCAAAATTGGGTTAAGCATGATAAGAGAATGGTAATGACACAAAATACTCAATTGAGGAGGCTTCATTCATTGATTTGAAAGGGAGAGGAGGGCTCCTTTTATAGGTGGAGAATCACCCTCTCTTCCATTGTTACAAATTACAACATAAAAATCTTCAACCCTTCAATGACATAAGGGTAGATGTCACCATCAATTGTCCTCTTAGGCTAAGTCTTTTATTGATTATTAAATTGAAGACTTTTTGACTTTGAAAGTGTGATGAGATAATAGCCAAGTCTAAGTGGCATGTAGGTGGAGATTCCACTTACACATGGTGGAATTCTTCTCTTCCATGTAGGCATTCTAGAAGAATCTTTCCGAATTATGCACCTACACACACTCCTCCATATACCTTTCACACTCCCCAACTTGTAGCCTTATGGTGAATACTATATTAATAATACAATCAAAATCCATGTGAGCATGAAGGCCCACTTTTATTTTTCGCATCACTAGACTATCTACCATACCAAAGTATTTATCAAGCATACTTGTGGCATTTACAATGTGTGCACCCTAAATCAAGTAAAACCATTATATTTAAAGATAGAATATTGTTATCAGGGTAGCCGCCAAGCCGCCGCATCACCACGCCGTTATTCCATTGTGGGCGTCTCAATCTTCTTGGACAAGCTTCCACCTTATTACCATTGAGAAACCATCAAAATATGTACAAAATTGAAAATGAAAGATATCAATTTTTCATGTCACATCATCACATTCGTTCATTCATACCACCATACATTTTCATAACCATCCCATCACATACATTCTATCCACATTATATCACATCACTTCTGTCCACACCATATCTCATTCATACATCCATCCAATCGTTCACCTGTACGACTATCCACATCTATTCATACATTCATTATCTATCACTTCGCATCCACATATATTCATGTCACATCACATCATTTTTCATCACATCATCACATTCCTTCGCATCCCATCACATACATTCTATCCACATTATATCACATCACTTCTGTCCACACCATATCTCATTCATACATCCATCCAATCGTTCACTTGTACGACTACCCACATCTATTCATACATTCATTATCTATTACTTCGCATCCACATATATTCATGTCACATCACATCATTTTTCATCACATCACATTCCTTTGCAGGATTCCCCCTCATGAAGGAGGCACCTTTTTTCTCATCATTGCTTTCCATTTTAAATCAATAAAATGAGATATTTCATCTCTCCTCTCTCCTAATTCAAGTCTAGTTCCGAAAAGTAAGTTGAACTGACCCAAAAAGAGTCAAAAATCGACCAAACTGATTTGAAAAATTTTAGAATCAGTTTGCTTGGTTTGAGGCTCACTTTTTCCTATAAATAGAATCCTCCCCCTTTGTAAAAGCTTAATAGTGTTTATGCACTGTTACTCTACTCCTCCCCAGAGCCAAAAACATTGAATTCACTTGGATAATTCACTTGTTTTTGACTAATTCCTCTACAAAGAATTGATGGTCACTCTTGATCCAAACAAGAGTAGAACCCTCAATCCCTCAAGCCAAAGAGGAAAGCTCACAAAACTCCATGTAAGTTATTAATTCTATTTCTTTTTAAATTCTAATCTATGGTTTTTTGAATTCTTTGCTTTTTAATGTGATTATGGATTATAAGCCTTGATGAAAAGGCTCCCTCTTCTCTTCATTAAGAATTTCAGCCTTTCTTTATCCTAAAATGAGTAACAAAAAAATTGAGTTAAACTTTCCCTATTGATACTCTTTAGAAGTGAAAATTTGATTAGATTAGAGTGCTTTATTTCATCTTGGGATAAATTTTAAAGTAAATTTAGAATGTAAAAATTGAGAAATGGTTAGCTATACAAAGGAGGTTATGGCTCTTAAATTTTGTGGAAATAAGTTTTATCTTTATGCTATTCAAAAAGAATAATCCCCACCATTTGTGCATTCGAAATTCTTTTTATTTTAAAATTGTTATTCCTATTTTATGCATAAATAGATGTATTAAAGGATTTTTTTATTATAAAAGTGTTATTTTCATTAGATTCAATTTCTATGAAAAGAAAGATGCGTATTGGATTTTTTTATTATAAAAGTGTTATTTTTATTAGATTCAATTTCTATGCATAGAAAGATGCATATTGGATATTTTTTTATTATAAAAGTTTTGTTTTCATTAGATTCAATTTCTATGCATAGAAAGATGCATATTGGATATTTTTTTATTATAAAAGTGTTGTTTTCATTAGATTCAATTTCTATGCATAGAAAGATGCATATTGGATATTTTTTAATTATAAAAGTGTTATTTTCATTAGATTCAATTTCTATGCATAGAAAGATGCATATTGGATATTTTTTAATATAACTGTTATTTTCATTAGATTTAAATTCTATGCATAGAAAGATACATATTGGAAATCTTTTTCTTTTAAAAGTGTTATTCCTATTAAATTGATTTTATGCATAAATAGATGCATAAAGAATTTTTATATCAAAATTAGATTCTCTTTAATTCTATGTTTAATTTTCATGAATATTTGATAAATGAATAACTAAATACTTTGAGAGGGAAAATTCTATCATTTCATATTCACTCAGTTTGTAAAGAGAAAATTCAAGAATTCTATCAAAGTCGAAATATTTAGATAGATGTGAATGAAGGGATGAATAGATGTGATGTGAATAGAGGTGATGAGATGTGAGGTAAATAGATGTGAAGAGATGTGTGATGAGAATCAGATAGATGTGAATGAAGGGATGAATAGATGTGATGTGAATAGAGGTGACGAGATGTGAGGTAAATAGATGTGAAGAGATGTGTGATGTGAATCAGATAGATGTGAATGAAGGGATGCATAGATGTGATGTGAATAGAGGTGATGAGATGTGAGGTAAATAGATGTGATGAGATGTGTGATGTGAATAGGGGTGAAGAGATGTGAGGTGAATAGATGTGATGAGATGGGATGTCATGTGAATCAAGATGTAAATGAATGATATGGGATGTGAGTGAATGTATGTAAAAGAATGTGATGTGGATGTGTATGCGAAGGAATGTGATGTGATGAAAAATGATGTGATGTGACATGAATATATGTGGATGCGAAGTGATAGATATGAATGTATGAATAGATGTGGGTAGTCGTACAGGTGAACGATTGGATGGATGTATGAATGAGATATGTTGTGGACACAAGTGATGTGATATAATGTGGATAGAATGTATGTGATGGGATGGTTATGAAAATGCATGTGGTGGTATGAATGAACGAATGTGATGGATATGAATGAATGAGATGTGATGGGTGTAAATGGATGTGATGTAATTGAATGTGATGGACGAGAATTGATGTGGTGTCATGTGAATTGTGATGTGAATGATTATGATGTGATGAGAAAGGGAATACAGGAAATAAATGAAGAATGATGTGGAATAATGTGGAAAGACAAGAGTTCGCTATAGAAACTATATTTATGACCTGTTTTTTTTAAATGACTGTTTTATGTCAAGAACTTTGGGGAAGCATTTTGACCGTCTTGTGAATGAAGTCGTGGAGACCTAATTTGATAAAGTTGCAACAGCTGACAAAGAGTCAATGGAGGACGTCTCACGTAGGAAGGTCGGCCGAGGTCTTGAGCAGCCTCGGTTCGATTAAAATGGTGAGCTTCCGGTACGGTGGATGAGGGACCAAGGAAGCAGCCTATGAGTGAAGCGCTAGGTGACCTGCGAAGAATCCTAGAGGGTGGTGTCAAAAATCAGTTTTTTAACTATTTTCCTTGGTCCTTAGTCCACTCTTCATCTTATGTGAGTATTTACTCATTTTTGGGAGGTTTTTCTTTATTTCTTCAATTTGTCTCCTCCCTACATTTGGATTAATCTAATTGGTCCCTCAGAACCTTAATCCAAAATTTTTAGAAAATATGGACCCTTAGGCTAAGGCCTTTTGAGCAGATTATAATTTATTTCTAATGGACCTTAGGAAATTCTTTTTAACTTCTATTTCGGGGGAATTTAGTTTAATAAGAAAGGATATTTTTCCATCCAAAGATACCTAAAAATTGAGTTATCTCTCTCTAGAACATTTTCTCTCTCTATGCCAAAATAGGTAGAAACAAGATCTTTTATTATTCTGAGTTACCTCTCTCTAGAACATTTTCTCTCTCTCTCTCTCTCTCTCTCTCTCTCTCTATCTCTCTCTCTCTCTCTCTCTCTCTCTCTCTCTCTATGCCAAAACAGGTAGAAACAAGACCTTTTATTATTCTGAAAAGGGTGAAAAGGGGATTGATTATAGGGGAAGAAACTGCACATCTTGAGGGGCTGGGGAGGAATCTTACAAATTCTAACGACATAGCTCAAGTCTGGCCTTGTAATGGTCATGTAGATCAAACTACCCATATGTGCCTGTATATGCAGTGGGGTCCTCCAAAAGCTCACCTGTATCTATGGAAAGCTTTGTTCTGCTCCAATGGCACTAAAATAGGCTTACAACCTATCATACCATACTTGGACAGCATGTCCTAGCCATACTGCCTCTGTAATAGAAAATGCCATCATGAAGTGATCTCACCACCTCTATGCCCAAGAAATACCACAGCTCACCCAAATCCTTCATCTCAAACTTCTGCTTCAAAAGCATCCTAACATCATGCATCACTATCACACCAGTGATGATAATAAAGTCATCCACATAGATGACTTATAGCATGATCCCTCTATCTATCTTTTTCACATATAGTGAAAAATCTATATTCGATATGTGAAATCCAATGGTAACAAGATACTCCCCGATCTTGTCTGACCATGCTCTGGGTGCATGCTTTAAGCCATACAAGGCTTTGCGCAATGTGCACACAAAAGCTAGATGTGCATCACTCTCATAACCAAGTGGCCACATCATATACACTTCTTCTTGCAAATCACCATGCAAGAAAGCATTCTTTACATCCATTTGATGTAAAGACCAACCCTTCGCTGCAACCATAGTAATGACAGCTCTCATGGTTGCCATTCTTGCAACCAGGCTGAATGTCTCCTCATAGTCTATGCCATAAGTCTGCACATAGCCCTTGGCAACCAATATTGCCTTGTACCTGCTCACTGAACCATCATCATTGTGCTTGACTTTATACACCCACTTACATCCAATTTCCTTATTTTCCTTAGGCAAAGGCACTAACTCCCATGTTGCATTTGCATCCAATGCTGCCATCTCCTCATCCATTGCATCTTCCCATTTCTTATTTCCAAGTGCCTGCTCGATGCAAGTGGGCTCAACCTCCTGTATTGCTTTCACCATCATGTAAGCATAATGATGGGATGTATATTCATCATATCTCAACCTGTCATCAACAGGGGTATCTAACCCTTGTAGACCTGCATACACCTGGATCACTGCCAGGTGTCCTCAAAACAGCCCTGGTTCTCCTTACACCAAGAGTAACCACATACGGAATGCCAAGCTCCTCATCAAGGCTCTGCTCAGAGCCACTAGAGTCAGCATCCACATATGAGTGACCTGCTAACAGATTAGGCACAAAAGGTTGATCTGTCTTTTCCTTCCCTTTCTGTGATACATGTGTACTTGCATCATTCCTAAACCTGCCTCACCATGGGCTAACATTGGATCCACTACTCAAGGACTCCCCAGGTCCACTCAGCACTTGTGATTGGTGCTCTACATGTGATGCAACATCAGCACTTCTTACATCTGCATCTTCTATTGCCTTCACTACTGGTGCATATAGCTACTCATCTCATCGAAGACAACATCTCTGCTTACTTGCATGTCATGAGTGGTAGGGTTATAGCATCTATAGCCTTTTTGCTCCATGGCATAACCAATTAATATGCATTTCTCTGCCTTTGGATCCAACTTTGTTCTCACTTCATCAGGAACATGTACATATGCAATACACCCAAACACTTTCAAGTGAGACACATCCGGTCTTATGCCTATAAACTTATGTTCAGGAGTCATACCATGAACAGCTGTAGTGGGTGTCTTATTCATAATGTACACATC
The DNA here is from genome assembly GCF_041138505.1 of Cibotium barometz. Classification (NCBI taxonomy): domain Eukaryota; kingdom Viridiplantae; phylum Streptophyta; class Polypodiopsida; order Cyatheales; family Cibotiaceae; genus Cibotium; species Cibotium barometz. The sequence goes on along the minus strand of NC_141074.1, from coordinate 27,149,438 downwards.
AGTTTTGCTACTACTTTTGCCCAAAAGTAATGTGGCATATTCTTTTCAGCCCCATCAAGGCACGTGCCACTTCTGCAATGTGCCTATTTTTCCTTTCTGCAACATCATTCTGTTTGCGGAGTGTACCTACATGTAAAGTGCCTCTTGATTCCCTGCTTTCTCAAGAATTTTTTGAACTCATTGGAGAAATATTCTCCCCCACCATCTGATCTTAGGCATTTTATTTGCATGCCTATTTCCATCTCGACCAAGGCTTTAAATCTCTAAAAGTGAGCAAACACCTCACCTTTCTCCTTCATGAAATAAACCCACACTTTCCTAGTGTGGTCATCAATTAATGTAGTAGAGTAGTTGGCATGCTTCACATACCTTAAACTTTCTGTCAACCTTAAACTTTGGCAAACCTATAACAATATTTTGGGCCTGCATAGACTTCAGTCGTTGTACATTCACATGACCAATACACTTGTGCCATATGTCAATATCTACAAATGACACCTGTTCCATGCGCAAACATGCCTTTTAAAAGATTCCTGCCCCCTCCGCGTAACGAATTCTAGGGTGCTAGTAGCGGAAGTAGCACTTCTTGCAGGGGGCAGAACCTCTCACTCAGGGCCTCGCCCACGGATATCCGGACAAGAGACTAATACCTCGGTTCTTCCAAAACCAAACCCGAGAAAACTTCCCTCGCCTAGCAGACATAGGTGGTTCCTCTAGGATATTTTTATTCTAACGTAGTCAAGAGCTTTAACTAACCAAACCGATCCGATCGAACCCGTAAGTCACATGGTCAGATCAAGGAAGAAACTTGCACTTGGATCATAGAGACGAATGCTTTTTTCATCTCATCAAGAGGCATAGCCGTTGATTCTTTTCCATAGAACAAAGACTATCCGAGATTTACTTCATCTATCGTAACATAACAAAATTGAGTCTCATTTTAGGGATCCATTAGTCCAGCCTAATCCCATCCAATCCCATGGGCTAGCCAGCTGGCCAAGCCAACTAGCCAACCACTCTAGTGATAGGATCCATTTAGAAATTTGGTTATGTTTTGCCCCGGGTACCAAGAAAAAGAGTTCCTAGGCCCCCTAGCTAGCGCTTTAAGCAAACTTGAAGATAGTCACACTACTTACACACCCAATATGAAATTGCATGTTTCACAGATTCAGCTCTCTTTAAAACAATCTTTTAATGAAACCATAGTATCACTGATCATAATCCTCAAAAATATCTAGCTTGAGTTCCAATTTGCAATCATTCCTTCATCGGTGTACCTATGACATCATTGGCAAAACCAGAATGCTCACTACCTGTTCACTCAGGGGCCTTTTGAATAGTTCCTAGCTCATAGTATTCGAAAATATAATCACATAAGAAATATCCAAATGGACTCTTTGTTGAAGATCAGCAAGATCAACCAACCGATCCATATAAAAGAGCCATGGACTCATCCGCCGTTGAGAGGACCAGTAAGGCCAATCAACCAGATCCATGCCCGAGTTCAGAAAACAACTCTAACTCCTTGTTTTAGTTTTCTTCCCCGACGCATGTGTGGGTATCTTTGACGACCCAGAGCCCGAGAACCGTACGGTTAGCACCCTCTAGGCTCCTTCGCACGTCACCTAGCACTTCTCTCATAGGCCGCTTCCTTGGTGAGACCCCCCTCCGGGGGTGCCGACAGCGGAAGCAGCGTCGGCCTCCCACACGCGGGGCAGGGATCCACACTCCTGGCCTTGCCCGCGGATGTCCGGACGAGAGACTAGCCCAGAGGTTCCTTCGAAACCGAGCTCGGAAAAACTCCCCTCGCTCGGAAGGCACATGCGATTCTGCCATGGAAAATCTTCTAACGGGGGAATTACTCTAACGAGTCAAAGTCTTAACTAGTTAAACTGATCTAATAAAACCTGAAGTCACATGGTGAGATCAAGAAGAGACTTGCACTTGGTCCATGGAATCACCGCTTTTTTCCTCCTTTAAAACAAGGCACAGCCGCTGATCCCCTCCCACAGAACAAGGTCTTCTCAGGACTTAATCTAACTAACATAACTAATTGCATCTTAATTGTTTCATAGGAATCCTCTGATCCAGCCTAACCCCAATCGGCCCATGGGTTAGCCAACCACCTCACCACTGTATTGGTGGGATTCCTTTATAAAGATTTGATTGTGTTTTGCTCGGGTACTGAGAGGAAAAGAGTTCTCAGGCCCCCTAACTAGCAATTAATGCAAAAATTAAGGTAGGCACACCATGTACACACCCAATATGAAATTGCCATTTATAACAGATTCGAATGGCTTTAAAACAATCCTTCAATAGAAACCATAATATTATTGATTTTATCATCCTTCAAAATTTTAAGTCCATTGTATTACAAAATGTGTCCTCTGGACTCTCCGTGTTGAAGATCAGCTGGCCAACCAACGAGATCCAGTATCAAAATTTGATTCACAAAAATCTTTCCTTTTAGTCCGTCCAAATCTTCCTCGATGCACGCATGGGTGTCCTAGCAACTGCGAGCCCGTACATCACCTCGTCACAACCCTCTAGGATCTTCCCTTAGGTGTCCTAGCACTTCACTCAGGGACCGCTTCATCGATCCTCGCCCATCGTATCGAAAACGCACCATTTTAACCATACCGAGGCTGGTCAAGACCTGGATAGGCTTTGTTGCGGTGACATCCCTCAATGACCCCCCGCCAGCTGTTGCAACAACGAACCTCCTCTTAGTAAAACACATGCCAAATGCTTCCTCCAACATTCTAGCGTAAAGCAGTCCCTTAAATGAAAACAGAGCTTCTATGCAAGTAAAATTCTGAGTTTGAGATTGGTTCCACAAAAACCCCTTTTGTCCTTAATTTTCCAATTTCATAATGAGAATCCTTGATATCTCATCAGGGTAATCTACCCATCATTTGACTGATTGTCCAACTAGATTCTTGGTGATTTTGGTCAAAGGAAAACTAGTTTAATTCAATGGTGGTCTATTCTTTGTATTTAGGAACTCGAATTGGTCGAAGTTTTTACTTGATTCAGATCGAGAGATGGACAAGTAGGTTTACTGTTTGTCTCTCTCATAGTCTAATCATTCGATTGAGTTTTAACAAGGATTTTCTTTAGATAAACATCTACTTTTGGGTAAATACCAATTTAGTGATTTAGCCACATAAAATATCTAAAGATATTCTTTCTACCATTTAATTTCTCAAACTTAATTTCCTAGGTAGAATTATGGTGGAAATTCATCTTTTGACACCTAAAATTAATTCAAATCTTTCTTTTCTTAAATATCATAAAAATTTTCTTTTAACTAAATACCAATATCTATTTTTTTGAATAAGCTTAAAATTCCTCTGTTTCTCATTTAATGAGTGCAATCTAAATGTCATGGGAATTCCTCTTTTATCATAACTTAAATCTATCTAAAATTTCTCTTTAAATTAAATAAAAATATTTAATATTTTAAATATACCAAGAATTCTTCTTTTTCCATTTAAATTATTGAATTCCAAATATTATGGAAATTCCTCTTTCATCATTTAAATCTATTCATGCATAAAGTAATTTTAACTAAAATTTCTCTTAAAAGTTACATAAAAATATCCATTAATCCTAATATGACAAGAATTTCACTTTTTCCATTTAAATGATTGAATTTCAAATATGATGGGAATTCCTCTTTCATCATTTAAGGTTTCATGCATAAAAATAATTTATCTAAAATTCTTCTTTAATTTTAAATAAATATCCATTATTTTAATATTCCAAAATTTCTCTTTCTCCATTGGAATACATGGATCTCCATTATCATGGGAATTCCTCTTTTATCATAAAAATGAAATTACTAAAAATTTCTCTTTTTCTAATTAACTATATATGCATAAACATTAAAAATTAATTTCCATGGATATGATGAGAATTATTCATTTAACATAGGATGACTAATCCTAGAATATGGTAGGAAGTCCTCTTTTCACATTATGCATAAAAATGATTTGTGATAATTTTTAAAAATTTTACCATAGCTCCGCTGCTATTACGATAATTTTTAATATTTTCTAAAAGAATAAGACCTAGTAATAGAATTATGATAGAGTAACTATCATTTGGACCAATATCCAATTTATGGACTTAATTCCTAAGTTTACCATAATTTATGTAACATTAAAGCATAAAAAAGACATTTCTTGACTAGCATAGAGTTTGATTTTAGAATTAGGAATTGTTCCATGAGAAGCATCATTTGAATTGAGAATTGGTCATAGGAATGACCATTCTTTGGGGGAGAGAGAGATATACATAAAAACATCCTAAATTAAGCATAAATGTAAACTTTATGTGATTATTATTAAAATTCATTAGAGAGCTTCATTTGCATTGAAAAACCATTCAATTGAATACTTCTCAATCTTGAGAGGGGTTGAGAAGTGAAAAACATTTAGAAGATTAAGGAAAAAAACCATAAAGTCACACCTTACCTCTTGTTTTACTTGATTCTCTATTCTTAGGAGAGGCCCCCAACCAATCAATTGGTTATTATGTTGAGGAAAGATCCAAGGAAGGTTGAAGAGAGAGAGAAGCTCCAATCTCTCCAAAATGTAGAGGATTTTTAGGGGATAGAAGAAAATATGCGTATTCTAATGTAATATTGGCATGGTGTAGTTCACAAATGAGAATACAAAAGAATGAGGGTCTATTTATAGGTGAGGGAGGCCACTAACTGAGTCCAACTAAGTTCTAGAATTTTCCAGCTTCAGTTTGGCTGAATTTGGATAAGATTTGGACTAGTTTGGCTCCCTTTTTGATTTAGTTTGATCCAGGAGAGAGGAGAGATAAAAATATCTTAATATTTTTGAGTTTAAAACTCATTCACATGTGTGAAATAGGCATCTCCTTGAAGGCTCCCCCTTTCCTTACCAAGGTGTCAAAATTGTATGATTACTCTAAAATATCTCATTTTTTTAGTAATATTTCATAATTTTTAACTAATAAATCTTGTACTCAATCAACTCTTCATCTTATGTGGGCATTTACTCATTTTTGGAAATTTTCTTTTATTCATTGGATTTATCTCATCCCAACACTTGGATTAATCTTATTGGTCCATAGGAAGCTTAATTGGACCATAATCTATAATTTTCAAAAAATCTTGACCCTTAGGCTAAGGTCTTTTAAATCATTTTTAATTGATTCCTAATGCACCTTGGAAAATTTATTTTGATTTTGTGTTTCAAGGAAACATATTTTTGATATTAGGAGAATTTTTTTATCCAAAAATATCTCAATATTGAATTACCACTCTCTAGAATTTTTCATCTCACTAGGCAAAAACAAGGAAAAATAATATTTTCTTATATTCAGAAACAGGGAATGATTACAGGGGATTGAAGTAGAGGCTTATTCATTATTCAGGTTGAGGAGGAATCTTACATCCTCTCCCACTTGAAAAACGTGAGATGTCCTCATCTCGCAAAGTGGGAGTAATCTTTCGCCAACTCTTCTTCTTTCTCCTATGTGGCGTCTTCTAGAGGGAAGAACTTCCACTTTACTAAAAATTCTCTGAGGACTCTGCTCCTGAGAATCTTCTCTCGAACGTCAAGGATTTCCTCAGGTTGGAGTACCATCTGGCCTTGAGTTGGAGAGATCAATTGTTCATCTCATCAAGTATGTGACTCGGGTTGGGTACATATTTCTTAAGTAAACTGACGTGGAATACATTATGTACCTTGAGATGGGGAGGTAGAAGAAGTTTGTAAACTAGATCGCCCACTTTCTTTATAACAGCATAAGGCCCACAGTATCTGGGAGAGAGCTTCTTGTACTTCCCTAAGGATAAGGAACTTCTTTTTGGTCGTACACAAATGAAGACCATATTTGATTCTTCAAACTCTCTCTCTTATCTCTTTTTATCTACATACTGCTTTTGCCTATCTTGGGCTGCCTTTATATCTTTATAGATTGATTGCATTTGTTGGTCCATGTCATCAAGCATTTGTTTGGACATTTTTCAATGGGTTAGACCAAGTCAACGGTCTAAGGCAATCTTGCCCATACAAAGCTTTGAAAGGACTCATCCCAAGAAGCATTGTAAGCAAATTCGACCAGATGTAAATGGCTTAACCACTTCTTGGGTTCCCTGCCCGCAGCATGACCGAATGATATCTTCTATTACCCGGTTCACTCTTTCAGTCTGGCCATCTGTTTCGGGGTGATAGGCTGTGCTGAGATCCAAGAAAGTTCCTACTGCTTCGAAGAATGCAGTCCGGGATTTCAATGTGAATTTGGGATGTCTGTTATGATCCTCCTGGTGGGTAAGCTATGCAATCTGAAGATCTCTTTAAGGAAAACTCTGGCAGCAACATCCACTGCAGTGTATGTTTCTTTCACTGGAATCAGATGGGCGACTTTGGTTAGCCTATCAACTACCACAAAAATGGAGTTGTAACCTGATTGCACTGAAGGTAGTCCAGTGACAAAGTCCATACTGATACATTCCCACTTCATCTGTGGAATGTCTAGAGGCTATAGTTTCCTTGGCATCTTGACTCTCTCTACCTTGACTCTATAACACATTAAGTATTTCCGCACATGATCAAGTACATCCTTTTTGAGTCCTGGCTAGAAGAAGCTTTTCTTCACAGACATATAGGTTTTTATAAACCCTGGATGTCCAGCTATCAGGCTATTATGGGCTTCTCTCAGAATTCTTTCCTTTATTCCCTCATCATTGGGGATACATAGCTGATTATTATAATACATGCATCCTTCATCCAATTTGTACCCAAGAACTCAACTCATTTCCTGAGGAGTCTTGCTTTCCTACATCAGAAGGGTAGCAATAGGGGCAAAGAATTTATCCTGCATGACTTTCTCCTTTGCTTCACTGATCAATGGATTTGACACCATTGTAATTGCAAGCAAGGAGGCTTTTCTGCTGAGCGCATTTGCCACCACATTTTCTTTCCCCCGGTCGATACTTAATTTCAAAATTGAATTCCTACAGGGTCTGCATCCATCTCCTTTGACGCATGTTGAGATCCCTTTGGGTGAAGATCCACTTCAGACTTTGATGATCTATCATCAAGGTGAACCTCTGTCCCAAAAGATAATGTCTCCACAACTTCAGAGCATAAACTACTGAGAGTAACTCCAAGTCATGGATGGCATAATTTCTCTCATGTGTTCTGAGTTTTTTGGATTCATAGGCCACCGCATGACCTTACTGCATAAGAGCACCGCCTAGGGCAAACCCACTGGCATCAGTAACTACCTCAAAGGGTTTGGTAAAATCTGGCAACTTAAGGATAGGTTTGGTTACTAAGGCTGTCTTCAGCTTATCAAAGGCACTCTGACACATTGCAGTCCATTGAAAAAGGACACTCTTCTTAAAAAGGTTAGTTAAAGGGGATGTTATCTAAGCATACCTAGGTATAAAGATCCTATACCATCCGGTTAATCCTAGGAATCCTCAGACTTCCTTTACTGTCATAGGTTCTGGCCATTCTACGACTGCTTGGATCTTTGCGGGGTTAGGAGAAATCCCATCTTTTGACACTATGAATCCCAAGTATTCCACTTGGTCAACAAAGAAAGAACACTTGCTCTTCTTTGCAAATAGGATTTCCAGGACCTTGCGCACATGATCTTCATGATCTGTAGCATTCTTTGAGTATTCCAAGATATTATCAAAGAGGACAAGAACAAAATCATCCAAGTAATCTCTGAGAATATCCTGCATAAGACGATTAAATGTCACCGGGGCATTAGTAAATCCAAATGGCATGACTGTGAACTCATAATGCCCATAGAGAGTATTGAATGTTGTCTTTGGGATGTCCCGCTCCTTGATTCTGATCTGGTAGTACCCGAGTTTGAGATTTATCTTTGTGAACATTTAGGTCCCATCACTTAATCGATCATCCAGAAGTTCATCAATCCTAGGAATAGGAAACTTATTTTTAATTTTTAATTGATTCAGTCCTTTGTAGTCAATACAGAGTCTTAACGTTCCATCTTTCTTCTTTTGAAAGAGAACGGGCGCATCCCAAGGTGAGACACTAGGTTTGACGAATCCTTGCTCTAACAGTTATCTTAACTACTCCTTAAGTTCTATGGCTTTAGGGACTGGCATTTTGTATGCACGCTGGGCTACTGGCTGAGCTCCACGGGTTAACTCGATCTCATGATTTACTTCACGAGACGGAGGCATCTCAGTCAGCTGTTCAAGAAACACATCTGCATACTCACTTAACCACTCTGGTTCTTTAGCCTTGCATTTTATGTCTACTCGATTCATCTTAACGACATAAATAGCTTGCCTCTTTCTGAGCCCTTTTAATAATTTGGAAGCCTTGACTAATTGTAGCACTGGGGATCCATAAATTCGAGTTCCTTGAACTTTATTCCCGTGAAGGTCAAGGAAAGAGATGGTTCCTTTATGACAATGAATGTCAGCCTAATTCTTTTGGAGCCAATCCATTCCAAGGATTCCATCATAGATTCCCAAGGGTAGGACTCTGAAGGAACTGGCACTCTGTTACGTTCCCATCTAGGCTAAACTGAATAAGGTCTGTCTTAAGGTGTGTGAAAAGAATCCTTCCACTGGTCAATTCCACTTGCAGAGGTTTTCATGATTTTTGATTTCGGACTAATTTACGCAGACATCTTGGGGAAATAAAAGAATGAGTACTTCCTGAATCAATCAAAAGCTTGAATTGCTTACCCTAGTACTCTGTTGGAGTCTGGAGGACTGAAAATTGATGGTTATTCCCCTGATGCTCTATTGCTGCATAGATCTATCCTTTTTCTTCCTCCACTTCATTAGCTATAATGACTGCTCTAGCTGCTACAGTCTGAGGTGGAACTCTCTCTCTTTGGTTATTCTAATTCTGGGAGGGAGTTTGGAGACTGCTTTGCATGGAAGCTGTAGGCTGAGTTGGCACTCTTCTAAGGTTACCTTGATTCTTGCGCCGGGGACCCTGATTGGACTGATATGAAGGAGTCTCTCTCTGAATTCTGGGACCCTGGCCTCTTGGCCCATAGAAGGAGATGGGAAATCCTTGAGCTAGTGCCCAAATCCCTGACATCCGAAGCACCTGTTCTCACTTCAAAGCTCTTCCCTTTGCATTCTTGAGAGATCCGGAGTTCTTGAGAAAGTACTCCGAGGGAAAGGTCTTCCTTCATTCTTGAAGCTTCCCATCTCCACATTCTGGTTGGGACCTTGGTGTCTCTTTGGAGGCGAAAGGTTGGAAGAACTTCCTGGTGTTTGGAATCTTTTGAAGGATGAGGGAGCTAGCTTTGGCAGGACTTTTACGATGAAAGCTTTGGCAAAGTCCTTCGACATTCTGATAGCTTCGGCCATGGACACTGGCTTGGCAATCTTGACCAGTGTGTCTAAGGGTTCGTTCATTCCCCGAATGAACCTGGCCATGAGTTTCTCTTCATCTAGAGGTGGTGAATACTTAAGGAGAAGAGCAAATGCCTGGTGATATTCTTTGATGGTTTTGCCCCCTTGATTTAGCTCCAAGAATTCATTCATTTTGGTTTCTAAAAACCCGGGGGGACAAAACCTCTTCCTTAAATAGGCTTTAAGATCCTTCCAGGACTGGGTATTCCTATCCAGATGGTTGGTGTCATAATGGTTCCTCCATGCCACCCTGGGTGTTTCCACAATTTTTAGCTTGGCAAGAGCCATTTTGCTCTGCTCATTGTAGCCTGCGACATCAAAATACTCTTCCATAGCTTCCACCCATTTCTCCACAGCCTCACCTAGGTTCCCCTTCACCTTTGAAGGGTCCTGGCTGAGTTATGTGAAGAGCCTTGCAAACGTCGGGGTCAAGCTCTTCTTTTTCAGAGAGAGGGTCTGGTTGATGGCCACGGTTTCCTTGCCTTATGATTCTGCCAAAAAATGATATATTATTAAATTTTTATTTTGATATCGTCCACAAGATCCTAAGATTTAAGAGGTTCAGAAAATAATTTCTTAAACAAGATAAATGATCTTATTGGAGATCTATGACATATGTCCGGTAACAATATTTACTTCATCAATTCGTCTCAATAAACAATCACTTATACAACAAGGAATTTTTCCACAAAACATTTCTTTATTTATAGAAAGGTTGTAATATGTACATAGAGCAACTCGGCTCCAGAAGTCAAAATCTTCTCGAGAGACGCATAAGACGATGGTACTTGGCTATAGGCATGCCCTGATACAAATGTTCCCTTACTGCCAAGAGAGCTACTATCTTCTCCTTATTAGGAATAAAACGACTAAGGAGTCTGTAGATTTGGCAGGAAAGTCTAAAATTTTGAGGCTTTGAGTGATATAAAATAACACCATGTATCACTTTCAGCTTCATTAGAATCATGGTCAATGAGAGATTCTACCTCAGCATCGCACGCTGGTCGTAAGAGGCATGGACATACTACCCTACAAACCACTTGTACTACCGTCTCTCCGCTGGGTCAGGAAAATATAGATCCTCGAAATGGCCTGCGAGACTATCTTGGCTCGTTCGAGTTGTAGCGGAAGAGATGAGATGCTCGAAGACGAACACAGTCATGTCTTGTGACTGGGTGAGGTCGGGAACACCAGATAAGTGTGGAACTTTCATCTATAAAAATAATTTCTTTGATTAAAAATTCTTCATCCTCATTAATGAAGCTTACGGAATGAAAATACAATATGTAAATGCTCTTTCTGAGTTGTTATTACAATTTTCTCATCATAAGAAATCATTTCTCCTTATTAGCTTTCAATAAAGGTCTGATACCAGTTGTGAGACCCCATCCGGGGGGCACCAGCAAGCCGGCGGAAGTAGCGGTGATCTCCCGCGCGAGGCGAGGATCCACACTCGGGGCCTCGCATGCCGATGTCTGGGACGAGAGACTAGCCCGGCCATTCCTCTGAAACTGAGCCCGGAAAAACCCCCCTCGCCCAGAAGGCACGGGCAATTCCGTCATGGAAAACTCTTCTAACGGGGGAATTACTCTAACGAGTCAAAGTCTTAGCGAGTTAAACTGATCTGACCGAACCTGAAGTCACATGGTAAGATCAAGAAGAGGCTTGCACTTGGTTCATGGAATCATCACTTTTTTCCTCCTTTAACGAGGCACAACCGCTAATCCCCTCTCCCACAGAACAAAGTCTTCTCAGGACTTAAATCTAACTAACATAACTAATCGCATCTTAATTGTTTCGCAGGAATCCTCCGATATAGCCTAGCCGGCCCATGGGTTAGCCAACCACCCGACCACTGTATTGGTGGGATTCCTTTATAAAGATTTGATTGTGTTTTGCCCAAGTACTGAGGAAAAGAGTTCCCAAGCCCCCTAGCCGGCAATTCATGCAAAAATTAAGGTAGGCATACCATGTACACACCCAATATGAAATTGCCATTTATAACAGATTCGACTGGCTTTAAAACAATCCTTCAATAGAAATCATAATATTACTGATCATTTATAACAGATTCGGCTGGCTTTAAAACAATCCTTCAATAGAAATCATAATATTACTGATCATTTATAACAGATTCGGCTGGCTTTATAACAATCCTTCAATAGAAATCATAATATTACTGATCATCATGCTCCAAAATTATGAGTCCATTGTATTACAAAATGTGTCCTCTGGACTCTCCGTTGAAGACCAGCTGGCCAACCAACGAGATCCAGTATCAAAATTTGATTCAAGAAAATCTTTCCTTTTAGTCCATCTGAATCTTCCTCGACGCACGCATGGGTGTCCTAGCAACCGCGAGTCCATGCATCACCTGGTCAGAACCCTCTAAGATCCTCCTTAGGTGTCCTAGCACTTCACTCAGGGACCGCTTCGTCGGTCCTCGCCCATCGTACCAGAAGCGCAGCATTTTAACCATACCGAGGCTGGTCAAGACCTCGGCATGCTTTGCCGCGAGTGACATCCCTTGACGACTCCCCGCCAGCTATTGCAACGAGCCTCCTCTTAGTAAAATACATGCCAAATGCTTCTTCTAGCATTCTGGCGAGCATTTTGTCCTTTAAATAAAAATAGAGGTTCTATGCAAGTAAAATTCCCGGTTTGAGATTGGTTCCACAAAAACCCCTTTTTCTTTAATTTTCCAATTTCAAATGAGAATCCTTGATCTCTCATCAAGATAATCTACCCATCATTTGACTGATTGTCCAACTAGACTGTTGGTGATTTTGGCCAGAGGAAAACTAGTTTAATTCAATGGTGGTCTATTCTTTGTATTTAGGAACTCAAATTGGTCACGAAGTTTTTGCTTGATTTAGATTGAGAGAGATGGACAAGTAGGTTTACTGTCCGTCCCTCTCGTAGTCTAATCATTCGGGTTAGTTCTAACAAGAATTTTCTTTAGATAAACATCTACTTTTGGGTAAATATCAATTTAGTGATTTAGCCACATAAAATATCTAAAGATATTCTTTCTACCATTTAATTTCTCAACCTTAATTCCCTAGGTAGAATTATGGTGGAAATTCATCTTTTGACACCTAAAATTAATTCAAATCTTTCTTTTCTTAAATATCATAAAAAGTTTCTTTCAACTAAAGACTGATATCTATTTTTTTGAATAAGCTTAAAATTCCTCTTTTTCTCAGTTAATGAGTGCAATCCAAATGTCATGGGAATTCCTCTTTTATCATAACTTAAATCTATCTGAAATTTCTCTTTAAATTAAATAAAAATATTAAATATTTCAAATATACCAGGAATTCTTCTTTTTTTATTTAAATGACTGAATTCCAAATATGATGGGAATTCCTCTTTTATCATTTAAATCTATTCATGCATAAAATAAATTTAACTAAAATTTCGCTTAAAAATTACATAAAAATATCCATTAATCCTAATATGACAAGAATTTCACTTTTTTCATTTAAATGATTGAATTCCAAATATGATGGGAATTCCTCTTTCATCATTTAAAATTTTCATGCATAAAAATAATTTATCTAAAATTTTTCTTTAATTTTAAATAAATATCCATTATTTTAATATTCCAAAATTTCTCTTTCTCCATTAGAATACATGGGTCTCCATTATCATGGGAATTCCTCTTTTATCATAAAAATGAAATTACTAAAAATTTCTATTTTTCTAATTAACTATTTATGCATAAACATTAAAAATGAGACGTGAATGGATGAGATGTGATGAGATGTGATGAGATGTGAATGGATGAGATCTGATGAGGATAGATGTGGATAGATGTGATGATATGTAATAGGATGTGAATGGATGAAATGTGATGAGGATAGATGCGGATAGATGTGATGAGATGTAATAGGATGTGATTGGATGAGACGATGGGAATACATATGACTGGATGTGGAATAAGCAATGTGAATTGATGTAGAAGAATGTGGAATAATGAGAAATGATGTGCAACAATGTGGAAAGATGAGAGTTCGTTAGAAACTATTTTTATGAAACCTATTTTTAAATGACTGTTTTATGTCAAGAATGCTAGGGAAACATTTTGACCATCTTGTGAATGAGGTCGTGGAGACCTAAGTGATAAACTTGCAACAACTGGTAGAGAGTCAATGGAGGACATCTCGCGTTGTAAGGTCCAGCCGAGGTCTTGACCAGCCTCGGTTTGATTTAAATGGTGAGCTTCCAGTATAGTGGATGAGGGACCAAGGATGTAAGATTCCTCCTCAGCCTGAATAATGAATAAGCCTCTACTTCAATCCCCTGTAATCATTCCCTATTTCTAAATACAAATAAGATTATTTCTCCTTGTTTTTTCACATTCACGTCTTATCACATCCACATCCATTTACATCCACATCCACATCCACATCCATTTACATCGCATCACATCTCATCCACATCTCATCACATTCACTCACATCTCCTCACATCACATTCAAATCTTATCACATTCACATCCACATCTATTTACATCACATCATATCCACTCACATCTCCTCACATCACATTCACATCTTATCACATCACATTCATTTATATTCCTTAAGCTTCATTAATAATGAGAACTAATTCTAAACTTTCGTTTACTCATTGGATCCTCGATCCTTCGAGGGATTCTAGATTCCTTTTTTTGAATAAGAATTATCCAAGTTTTCTCGATGGATATTTTCATATTCTTTCTCAAATTTCTCAATTAAAATATATGCAATATTCTTCTTTTCGAGTAAAATATTCATGGGATTTACAAAAATCAATTCTATCGATATTTCCCAATAAAAATAATAATACTTAAAATTTCACTTTTGATAAATACTCATAATTTGAATTATGCCAAAAATTCCTCTTTTACCATTTGATCTAAAATATCATGGAAATTCCTGTTTTTGTATAAAAATAAATTTACCAAAAATTCCTCTTTTACCATTTAATTACTTGGATCTCAAATATCATGGAAATTCCTCTTTTTGTATAAAAATAAATTTACCAAAATTTACTCTTTTTTCCATAATCAATTAATTATGCATAATTACAAAAAATTATTTCTCATGAATATGATGAAAATCATTCTTTTTGCATAGGATAGGACGTCCAATCCTAGAATATGGCAGGAAGTCCTCTTTTAGCATTATGCATAAAAATAAGATATGTATAATTTTCTAAAAATTTTACCATAGCTTCGCTGCTATTATTGATAATTCTCAATTTTTCTTAAAAGAGTAAAATCTTGTAATGAAAATATGATAGTAGTTCCTCTTTTATGCTTAAAATTAAACTATGAATTTAAATCATAATTTTAACCATAATCATAAACTTAATTATGATTATCCCACTAGATTAAGCTAATTCTATTATTTCTCTTTTTCCAAATTGATAGGATAATCTATTTCTCATTTAGAATCAAACAAAGTAGTTTTTAACTACTTATAAATAATCTAAAAGAAATAACCATTATTTTGTTAACACAAAATCATAAAAATACCATTTTCTTAATCTCTAGCTTATTAAGCCTAGAGTTTAGCTTTGAATTAAGAGACTATCATTGAGAAGCATCCTTTTTCAAGGGATTTAGCCATAAAGATGGCTATTCTTTTAGAGAGAGAGATTTACTTAAAGAAAGCATTACAAATAAGCATAAAGATTAACTTTCTCTTAATTAAGCATTAAGACTTTAAGGGAAAGCTTGATTTGAATTAAAACAATTATTTAGAAAGCTTCTCAATCTTGAGAGGGGTTGAGAAGAAGAAAGTCATTGAGATAAATTGGAAAAAACCATAAAAATTGATTTTACCTCCAAGTTTGGCTTGATTCTCTATTAGCAGAAGCCCCCGACCAATCAATTGGTCCACCAAGAGGAGAAGAGCAACTCCAAGAGTTGTTGTAGAGAGAGAGAGCTCCAAGATCCCAAGAGAGAGAAAAATTTAAGGGATAATAAAAAATATGATTATTTTAATATAATACTGGCATAATATAGCTCCAATATTTTATTACAAATGACTGAGGGTCTATTTATAGGTGAGGGAGGCCACTAACCAAGTCCAACTGGGTTCTAGAATTTTCCACATTCAGTTTGACTCAATTTGGACAAGATTTGGACCAGTTTGGCTCCTTTGATGTCTTCCACAAAACATCCTTGGGGATTAAACCTCACTTGAAGACCCTGGTTAGCCATTTATCTAATAGAAACCAGGTTCTTTGTAATATTTGAAACATGAAGTACATCAGTCAAGTACTTCATTTTTCCATCCTCCTGCATAGACAATGGCGCTTTACCAACATGTGCAATGGGATGCGCAGTTTCATCACCTGTTCCCACATAACTTGGTTTTTTCATTTTTCGCATATCTCTAAACCACTCAGCATGACTGGTCATATGTGGTTAGAGGTGCTAGAATCCACATACCATATATCTTGAGATCCTAACACATCCCCTAGTATGGAACTAAGCATGTGCTGCATCACACAAACAGTTTCTCACTTCTATCATCACCTCCATGTTTGCTAGATGATGCATAGTTGCCTTGCTCTGCAACCTCCCACTTTTAATGTCATTCTTCTTTTTGTAGCAGTCCTTTGCCATGTGTCTTGGTTTGCCACAATAATAGCACTCTATGCTATTTGCATTTTGATTTCTTTGCCAACCACCTCGGCCGCTTTGGCTTCACTTGCCTCTCTAGATTGACCTCTACCACCTGTGTATGATCGCTATTGTGAATCATTGGACTGTTGTTGTCCAGAATTCTGATTTCCTTGTCGGCCACCACCTTGGCCTCGACCATGGCCTCTACCTCTGCCTCTACCTGAATTAGAGTAAAAGGCCTGTTCCAATGTGTTCTTGCTTTGTGAAGAAGAATCCTCACCTAAAGCCTTTTCTTCTATGATCAGCATAGATATCAAGTTCTGAAAGTTGGGAATATTCTCCCTAACTGCAATGGAGGTCTTGAATGGCTTGTACTCTTTGCCAAGCCCATTTAGACAGACACTCACCAAATCATCATCCTCCACCACTGATACATTGATAACCCAAGGGATTTAACAAAGGCATATTCATTGAGATGGACATGCTTTTCTTCTCCAGAGTATGCAACTCTTGCTTTAACTGCAATTTCCTTGCCTTTGTGTTAGTTTGGAACATCTGAACCAGATTCTGCCATGCAATTGCTAGAGTGTTTGCATCTTGTATGTCTCCTATCATAGTATCTGTGAGACTAATTGAAAGCCAGTACATGACTTTTCTTGCACCCTGATTCCAATTCTTAAATGCCTTTATATCTGCAGGAGTGGCATTCTCCTCAGATAATTGTGGAGGCTCCTCATTGTCTCCTTCTACATAATCCCAAAATCCTTTACCCCCATTAGAAACTTGGTCATTCTAAACTTCCAGGCATGGAAGTTATTCTTATCCAACTTCTCCATTAACAATCTGATTAATTCCATTAGACATATTTTCCTGCAGCAATCAAATAACCTATAAACAGATAACTTCTATATGCAACCTATAATACAAAAGTATCTCATGTAACTGCTGCAATAGCGGTACTTCAACCCTATAATACAAAAGTATCTCATGTAACTGCTGCAATAGCGGTACTTCAACACAACTTGTGTGTCACCAAATGTGCCTAGAGTACATGTACATACACCCAGTATCAACAATACATGTGCAAACCCTGTCTACAATTCCAAAATGCACTGCTACACTGCAATAACCAGATTTTGAGCAGAAATAGTTCTCTACCAGAACTTCCAAAAAACTATCAAAAATACCATCTAGTGACAAAACGGGGCCTGTAACGCACCCAAAACGTCAATTTGGTTAAAAGAATGAGTCCAATAGAATAGTATACTTGCCCTATAGCTTTGCTTCTATTCGAAGACAGCTCCTCAATCAGAGATGTGTAGCACCCCAGAGCTACTGAGGGGGTGTTGTACCTAAACGAAGAAGGGGAAAGAGATGATGGGGCTCTTACCCATGTAGTACCGCTTCCTTCCTTGCTTGTTCTTCCCTCTTGCTTGCCTCCTTAGCTCTCACACAAACCAGGCTCTGATACCATAAAGAGAATGGGGGAGAGGGAGAGCTTCAAACTCTAGCAAGCAAACACACACAAGAGAGAGATGGATAGCTAAATTTTCTTCTATCTTCTTCTTCTCTACTCAACCAACATAACATAAAGATAAGAGTACACACTATATGGGTTAGTACTCAACTACTACAACATACAAGGGTTGGTCCATAATGTGAACCCGACTAAATGAGGGGGCTATAACTATGCCAGTCTCTAGTAATCCAAAATGGCTGTCACACAACCTGTCATCCCACTGGCCGCCATAACCTCACCAACCATGCCAGTGGTGTAGATGTGAAAGCTATCACCCAGGCGGGTCGTCAATGTCCGCCTCTGTAGCACTAGTTGAGCTCAATATCTCAACAGGATACGCGAGTAAATTGGGTGTCCAAAGTGGGCAGAGGCCTCTTTTTGAGCATTGTGGATCAGTGTTAATCGGAGGGTGAAATAATAGTGGTGAGGGGAGGAGGGGGTTATCATCTGGGCATGAGTGATCAAAGGGGGTCCGAGGTATGGAGATGGTCAGGTGCGACGGAACGAGGAATATTCCCTCAGATACTAGGTCCATCATTAGTGGTCGGTGGTCCGCATTCTTGATATGCGGGCGGTGACCGTGTCTATGCAGTGTAACCGCCCCTCGTTGTATACGCATCTACCACATCGCCTATGGTACTATATATGGATATGGTTGCCATGAGCTAAGGCATCCAATTCTTGTGAGTATCCACCCCCTTCTACACCTTGTACATCTCCATCTAGAGTCTGTCTAGATCGCTATCTAAGCTCTACTTGAGAGAGCGCACAGGTGGACATCACCATCACTTGTACCTCTATGGTATAATTAGAATTTTAAATTCTCTCCATTGTCTATCTATTGCATTATCTATTATGCTTTGTCTTGCTATCTCTTTCTAATGTGCCATATTCTTTTATGGTATTAGAGCTTAGGTTCTCTTAGCATAAATAGTGTATAAAGTTTAGTCTTTCTTTGCATAGAACCCTAGGAGTGATGGCTTCTACCTCTGTTGTTGCTGCACTAGTCTTGCGCATTCGTCCACCTGCCCTCACGGAAGGCAAGCTTGATGGGACAAACTATACTCTTTGGAAATTCAAAATTAATGCCATTCTAGACTCTTATGAGCTCCTAGAAACTGTTCTCGGAATGGATGCAGAACCAGTGGAAAGTCCTGACCCCAACAACCCTACAAACATGCTTCCACCAGAGATGTTACACTTCTTTCGGCATGGAGAAGGTGCAATGCTGACGCACTTTGTGCCATTGTCACTAGCATAAGTGATTTTATTCTCACTTTGATTCAACATACTACCAAGGCTACAGAGGCTTGGATCATACTGAGAAATCAGTATGAGACTCATAATCAGACAAGGATTTTGAACCTGGAGAATCAACTTGCTCTGAAAAGTTTGCTGAAGGAGAAGCTGCTGAAGCATTTCTCGCGGATCAAAAATTTGCAAGATCAAATGGCTGTTGTAGGGATTACACACACACTAGGAGGAGTTGGCCCAGAGGTGCATCCGAATTCTTCCACAGCAGTATGATGGCTTGGCTACATCACTAAACACTCAGGTTAGAGTACCATCTTTATCATTTGAAGAATTTAGTACTATGCTACTTGAGGAGGAGATGCGGATGGTAGTGATGCTTCAATTTTGGCCAATGCTAAAGATAAAGGCATGACATCTTTTGATGAGAAGAAGAAGCCAAAGAAGAAGAAGTTTCAAGGGAACTGTTATTACTGTGACAAGAAGGGTCATGCTGTCAAAGGCTGTAGAAAGAAGCAGCTGACACGAGAAGAACAGCACCTTGAAGTCTTCATGGAAGGGAAAGGAGTCAGTCAACACTGTCGAGACACCGCGCTTGAACTTTGGGTCACCATTGAAGAGGTATGTTCATCTGCTCAGGCTCCAGTTGGATGATTCATGGATTTTGGATAATGGAGCATCCCCACACATGACCAGTAAGAAGGGCTAGTATAGTTCCTGGAAGCCTCTACAAGAACCCATCAGTGTTGTTGTTGGGAATAATGTTAAATGTCTACCCGAAGGGTCTGGAACCATATCTTTTGTGGTACAGGTGAAGAGAAGAAGCTATCAAATGTGCTCTATGTACCATAAATATAGATAAATCTATTATCAGTTGTTGCTACCTACGATGACGGATCGTGGGATTGAAGTACGCTTCAAGAAAACTGAAGTAGAAATTCTAGATGCTGTTGGCAAGGTAGTCGGCAAAGGAGTAAGGTGCAACAATCTCTACGAGCTGAGTGCCCTTACAATGTATGCAGAGAAGAGCACAAGCAAGCTTTGGCACGAGAGATTTGGTCACATTGGATTTGCCGTGCTAAAGGAGATGTAGAAAAAGGGTATGGTTGCTAATTTGCTTGCATTTTCAGAATTGTAAGAACCATGTGAAGCTTGTATGATGGGCAAGCAACAACGCAAGGCATTTTCCATAGGAAAGCAGCAATCGGGCAAAGACTCCTCTAGAACTGGTACATGCAGATCTTTGGGGTAAAATGTCTACTACTGCATTAGGGGGATCTTTTTACTTTATGCTGTTAGTCGACGATTACAGTATGAAGATGTGGGTTTATTTGCTTCTTCGGGATAAGGCTGAAGATTTTGTGGCAAGTTCAAATAGTGGCATAAGCTTGTGGAAAATGAGACAGGAAAGAAGGTGAAGAAGTTTTGTATAGATCGAGGAGGAGATTTCCTTTCAACGAAATTTGACAGCTACTGCAAGAATAATGGCATCAAGTGCCAACTCACCACTACTCACACACTTAGCAAAATGGTGTTGTAGAACGTCGCAATAGAATTGTCATGGAGATGGCTCAATGCATGTTGAAGGCAAAGGGTTTGCCCAATACATTTTGGGTTGAAGTAGTCAACATAATAGTTTATGTCCTCAATCGGAGCTATACAAGACACTCAAGGATGTTACACCTCAAGAGGCCTACTCTTGTAAGAAACCTTCGGTTTCTCATGCAAAAGTAGCAACCTCACACGCAGAGCAGAGCTTCCCACTCGGAGCCTCACCTACAAATATCTGGGCAAGGGACTAGTCCGGTGGCTCTTCCAAAACCGAACCCGGAAAAAACTAAACTTTCCTCGCCTAGAAAGCATAGGCCAGGAAAATCTTCTAACGAAAATTTATCTAACGAGTCAAGAGCCTTAACTATCCTTTGTATTCTGACCAAATCTGTGGGTCACATGGCCGAATCAAAGGAGGAATTGCACTTAGTTCATAGAGATCAACACTTATTTCCCCTCGAGTGAGGCAGAGCCATTGATTCTTTCCCATAAAACAAGAATTATCCCATGACTTACTTCAGCTATTGTAACTTTGAACAAAATTGAACTTTATTATAGGAATCCACCAATCCAGCCTAACCCCATCCAATCCCATGGGTTAGCCAATTTCCCAACCACTGTATTGGTGGGATCCCTCTTTATAAAAATTTGGTTGTGTTTTGTCCTGGGTACCAGGGAAAAGATTTCCTAGGCCCCCTAGCCGCGACACATGCAAAAATTAAATAGACACACCACTTACGCACCCAATATGAAATTACCTTTTCTTAGATTTAACTATTCTCAAGATAGAATTGTAATAAAACAAGAGTGTTTCCATCATAATCCTCAGTATTCCAGTTCCAGGGTTCAAGTTCCTTGGGGCAACTAGAGCATTCACCACCAGGAGAATAAGATTTCACATCTTATGTGAAAATTTACTCACTTTTGGTGGATTTTCTTTTCCTCTTGCATTTTCCTTATTCAAACACTTGGATTAATCCCGTTGGCCCATTAGAACAATCTTTGGACCTTAATCCATAATTTTCTGAAAATAGGTACCCCTAGGTTAAGGTGTCCAGTGCACATAATCAATTAATTTCTAATCCACATTGGAAAACTCTTTTTAAACTTCTATTTTAGGGGAATTCATCTTAAAATTAAAGGGTAACTTTGTATCCAAAAATATCTCAAAACTATATTATCTATCTCTAAAATAAATTCTCTCTCTCTCTAGACCAAAACAGGGTCAAACAAGATCTTTTTCCATTTTGAAAGGGGGGATGATTATAAGAGACTGAAGGGGAGGTTCTTACATCTTGACATCATCAAAATTTAGAGGGAGAAATCTTATAGAGTTCATGAGATAGAGTTGAGCTTGAGGGAGAGTGTTGAGATGTCAAGCTCAACATGAGCTGACACTCATGAGGTGCCTCCATGGCCATTTGACATTTATATCACTGGCGGGTTTGGTAGCTAGAACCGACATATCTTCGCCAGAGATTCTACAATTGGACTACATCAACTAGTCCAAATCTACCTACTCCTCTTAGCGTGTTCACATTATGGACTGCTTGTGTATACTCTATTATATGTGTTAGTCACTTTATCTTCTTAGAAGACCTATTTTGTTATGTGAAAAAGAAGAAGAATTTTCATCCTCTCACCTTGTGTGTTCTCTTCTAGGGTTTGTGTGAGTGTGTGTCTGCTTGTTGCAAGAGCTCAAGCTCTCTTCTCCCCTGCATCTTTTCACTTCCCTCAAAGTAAGGAGGGAATGGCAGTGGTGCCATTCTACCCCTCAACAGGATGGGATGTGACGCTGTGTGGACAAAAATAGAGGCTGATAATATGTACATACGTGTACATGGCGTGTGTGAAGTTTTGCTTTTGAGAGCGTTGCTAGGTGTACAGAGTAAATGGTTTTGATGTGAGCATGTACAGGCCTGTCCGGTGAGAGGTCCACTGAGGATGATATCAGCTGCTTGATGGCTTTGATTGTGTGCACGTCCTCAAAAAGTAAGTGGACACTCGTATGCTGTATTTGGAATGTGTATGGAGGCGTGGGCATTGAACACTGAGAGGGCCGGTGTTACCT
Organism: Cibotium barometz; assembly: GCF_041138505.1. Lineage (NCBI taxonomy): Eukaryota > Viridiplantae > Streptophyta > Polypodiopsida > Cyatheales > Cibotiaceae > Cibotium > Cibotium barometz. The sequence continues at coordinate 27,127,018 of NC_141074.1, read as the reverse complement.
TGAGAAAGAGGAGTGTGGAAAGCGTGGAGTTTTTTTAATGATTGATAGCCCAATGCAGCTATGGGCATTGATGTGAAAAGGGATAATATAGTGGCCATTTTTTCAAAATAAAGAAAAAAATAAAAAGGAGGATGAACGTCGCCAGCTGGTAATGTTGGCGTGGAGCGTTGAAGGCCTGCCAGCGCACAGTACAGAAGGCTGGCGAAGCATAGCGAGTTCGAGAAGGCAAAAAGGCCAACGTCGTGTTGGGTAAGAGGCTCTCAGGCGCAGCTCTGCAAGAGAAGCCAAGGGAAGTTGAAGGTATTGAGAAGGCTGGAAAGGTGACGGATGGGGCCTCTCTCTTTTGTGAGGAGCAGCGAAGAGGTGGACGTGATGAGCTGGACGTTGGGGCGACTGGAGATGCCAACTAGGAGGCTCCGGTGATGGTAGCTGTCTCAGTGGTGGGGGGTCTCGTTGGAGCGTAGGACAGTGGAACCCCGTGTGTTCTATTTGGGTGGCTAGTGTAGCCACAGGACAGAGGGCTGGGGCTCTGGAGCGTGTGCAGCATGGATCGCAGAGGAGGGAGAGCGTACAAGAGGCCATATCTTTGGCAAAGGCGGCTGAGTTGTTTGAGGAGACTCCCTCTGGTGTAGCTGCAAAAAAGCAAAGAGATAGCAGCTGGAGGAGCCGTCCTCACAGAGGACAGGTGTGGGCTGCAGTTGGTAATTAGAGGCTGCTACAGTGACTGGAGCAGCGACAACGGGCTGCTGAGCGTGGAGAGGACGCGTTAAAAAGAAGTGGAAGCTGGTGTGGAGGGCGCTAATTGTAAGGTGACGGGATGGTGAAGAACAGCGAAGAAGGCGCCTGGATCATCAAGTGAGGAGTCTGAATTGCTGAGGCGACTGGGGAGATAGCTCTACAGGCAGGCGAAGTGCAGAGGGGCGTAGGCTTGGTGGGCCTTTGGTATTGTGTGGCTTGGGCTGGTTGTTGGGTTTGTGACAAAGTCAGAAGGGTGACTGGTTCTTTGCGTGAGGACTGGCAGTATGCTAGTGGTGTAGGAGAGAGTAGCCTTCAGCTGAGGAGTCCCCTCCACAATTCATCAAGAATCGTTTTACAACATATATAGAATGTTCCCCAGCAAGAATTTAATATTTGTGTTCCTCTAGTTTTTCCTTCTTCACCTCATGCTTAAGCGTAGGAGTTTTTGATCCCTTTTCCTCATGGAAAAGCATGAGGTATGCACAAGTGTATCGTGTTTTTGACATCATTGCAAATCTTTGGACAAGTTCATTTACGTAATTTACTATCAAAGTCTTGTATAGATGTTGACTAGGATCCTAGAAAAAAATAAATACAGGAATCATCATCTCGTAATTGAGGCCAAATGGAAAGTATTGACCATACTCCATTAATCTTGTCATGCATGCATCCTTCTTCTCCAACTTCTTCTGGATTGCTTTAAAATCCACTTCATGTGATGAGATGGCAATTGATACACAACCATGGCATGCAATGATCCTTCTTCTTCCATCCTTGTATCTTATTGCTCTTTTCTTGCCCCTCCTTCCTGTGTTGAATCTCCACCTGTCCCTTACTTTTGACTTTCCTCAAATCACCTGCCTTCATACCTTTGTCCCACTAGCATCCCCACCTTTCTCCCCATCCTCCTTAGTCTTCTTTGGTACCTTCTTTTATTTCTTTCCCTTGACTAAAGTCTTGAAATTTTTGAGAAGTTGATCAATGTTATATGTATCTGATGTACACCACCCTCTACTTGTCATGCTATCTTCCTTGGGGAGTTCATCCTCACATCTTCATAGCACAAAGGGTCTAATTGGTATACTGTTCCTCCTAGTGCATACACATTTATGCAATGTATATCCAATTTTCCTACAACATCACCTTCTTCTACTTGACTGACTTGCCCCACATCACTATACTCACCATGTTGACACACAAGTGAATACGATGTAGTTTTTGGAGAGCACTATTGTAATTGTCAAGGTACCACCCTTTAGGATTTGAGACACCATCCACATAAGAAAAGTCTATGGATTTTCTCTTTGATTTCATCGCCTTTGACATATCTATTCAAAAAATGGAAAACATAAAAATAATAAGATCATTGTAACACTTATAAACTTAAAAAAATTTGAAATATGAATAAGATTGAATATGAGATCTTTGTATATGACATTCTCAAGGCCTCCTATCATCTTCAAGGGGGGAAATGGCACCACTACCATTATCCCCTTACATTCAAGGAAGAATGGCAGTGGTGCCATTCTCAAGGCCTCCCATCACTTCATGGGGAGAATGGCACCATTGCCATTCTCCCTTACATTCAAGGAATGGTAGTGGTGACATTCTTGAGGCCTCCCATCCCATCACCTTGAAGGGGAGAATGGCACCGGTGCCTCTTAGCCTTACATTAAAAAAGGAAGAATGGTAGTGGTGTCATTCATCCTTTTACATTAAAAGGAAGAATGGCATTGGTGCCATTCTTAGTGATGGGAGGCCTTGAGAATGGCACCATTACCAAATCCCTTACATTCAAGGCTGGATGGCAGTGGTGCCATTCCCCTTACATTTAAGGAAGATGGAAGTGGTGCCATTATCTAGGCCTTCCATCACCTGAAAGGGGAGATTGGCACCATTGCCATTATCAAGGTCTCACATCCCAGCATCTTGAGGGATGTTGAAATTTGAGCATAATGATGAGCTATGGTGGATCAAACACTAGAATCAAAATCATTAACAAAGTGATTAGCAAATAATTAAGATGTAATTAGTAGATAATTAGCAAATAGATTAATGTAGGCATGGATACTCAAAAACCAGCAAATTCTCATTAGGGCTATGCCTCAATTTATAGAGTTTACATCAAGCATCAAATCCTATTGATTTCTCCATGATTCACTCCTAGAATATCTCCACCTCTTGCTTGATTCTCTCCACCTCTTCTCTTTTCCCTGAATATCTCCTAGAATAACTCCACACTTCCAAAATTCTCTCATGCTATCCTTTATTCTCTCCCAGTAGATTCTTCTCACCTTTTCACAGGTTCTTTCACATTTACTCATCTTCTTTTACAACCTCTAAGCAAGGGCTTGTTCCTGCACACACCCTATTCACTTGTATTTTCAACACCTCCCCTCAAGTGAATAATCCTAGCACACCTGGACCCTATACCAAGTTTCCCACTTACTTGATAGCCCGCGACCACTGCCTCAAGTCCCTAAACTCCATAGTCCTTGACACTCTCTCTCTCTCTATATGTCCAAGGCTACTATAAGTGCCCGCGACCTTAACTAAAGTGCTCACACATACATCTACCACGTGGCCTACATCATCGGCGATGGCTCAGAGGTGGTTTTACTTTGTTGGGGTAGGTTACATTGGGTTGTGGGGTCTCTCTCTCTCTCTCTCTCTCTCTCTCTCTCTCTCTCTCTCTCTCTCTCTCAGAAAAGATGATCCGACTCCACTTCCTTTGGAGCCTCCATGAAGTTTGCCGATGTCGTTCCTTCTCCACTGGGTTTGTTGTAGCAGTTGTAGCAGTCTCTCGCCATATGTCCTGGCTTTCCACATTTGTGGCAAGTGAAGGTCCTCCCTCCTACTCTGCCTCTTTCTCGTCCTCGTCCTTGAGAGAATCCTCCTCGGGTGAAGAATGCTTTTTCCTCTCCTGCTCTGTTGAGTCGAGCCCTTTCTTCTCTTTGCCTCTGCTCTCTTGCTCTAGTAGAGCTGCTTCTATCTCTTGTAGCTTCAATTTAGGTACATTCTTTAGTGTTGCTACAATGTTTTCATAATCACCTTTGTCCACACTCTTCAAAAGTACAGCTAATGCTTCATCATCTTCTACCTTTTTGACAATGGTTGCTAGCTGTTGCTTAATGCTTTTATATTTGTTCAAGTGTGTGATTAAAGGTTCACTTTCCTTCATGTCCAATTTGTAGAATTGCATTAACAGATTTATCTTTGAATTTTTTGCTTGTGTACTAAATAATTTATTGAGTTCATCCCATGCATCTTTTGCCCATTGTATCCTTGTGATGTGATGAACGATTTCATCATTTAAACTGAGTGCAATAAGTCCCAATGCTTTTTCATTCCTACTCTTCCACTCATTTTTCCCTCTCTCTGGGCATTCATCTCTCCCTTCAACTAGTCCCCATAGATTTTTCCTCATCAGCAAATACATGGTTTTTGTCTACCATGTATAAAACTGCTCCCCATTAAATTTGGCTATTTCCTGTGTTGAACTCATGGTGATGTGAAGTGGGTCTTACCTCTTGATCCAATTTCAAGATTCAAGGGCAGTGTCTACCCTTTTACAACTCAATCTGGTGTTTAATAGATGATTACAACAATTTTATCAGCATAAAATCACCCCCAGAAATTACATTAAATTAAGGGTAACCAATTTGTATGGGATGGTTGGAATATCAAACCAACTTTGATTTGCAATCTAAAGTTATAGGGATCTGTATCAGATACCTAATGGCTAATTTGAACCCTCAATTGTACCAAAATATAGTGATTAGCATTGATTAATCACTGATTAGCAAATTAATGCTCTGTTTTGTATGTAGAAAATAGAGTATGCGGGGAGTCCAGATCTGGTGCCTTACACTTCAACTAAGCTCAAATGCTTTCAAAGGCATCAATAGCAATGAGTCTAGTAGAGGATTAAGCCAAGAAACACAAGATTTGACCAAATATTGAAAGCTTAATCTCTGTTTTACCAAAGTCACTTGCAGATTTGATAAAGAGCTTGGATCTCAATGTAGACTTGATGAAATTGAATTTTGTCTTCACGAGCTTGTAGAGCATACTTGAATACACCTTAGGCTAAGAGGAATTAGAAGCATTTGATTTGATGAAGGAGAGATCTGCAAATTACTCAGGAAAAAACACACCGGCCAAGTCGTCGATTTTTCCTTCCTTCACTAGCAGTTTACTACGCCGTTTTGATGGGCTTGAAGCCAAGGGAGTTGGCTAGCTTGTGTTAGAAGGGCTTGCCCTAATTGTGAGTGTGCAAGGTGAATGGAGTCCTCCACTGGCCGAGAATGAAGGGATGAAGTGAAAAATAACTAAAATTTTGATTATTTCCTAATTATCTACTAATCCTAATTAATTAGATAATGGGCTCATAAACCTGATGGATTCTAGGCATGCTCTGATACCATGTTGAAATTTGAGCATAATGATGAGCTATGGTGGATCAAACACTAGAATCAACATCATTAACAAAGTGATTTAGCAAATAATTAAGACATAATTAGTGGATAATTAGCAAATAGATTAATGTAGGCATGGATACTCAAAAACCAGCAAATTCTCATTAGGGCTATGCCTCAATTTATAGAGTTTACATCAAGCATCAAATCCCATTGATTTCTCCATGATTCACTCCCAGAATATCTCCACCTCTTGCCTGATTCTCTCCACCTCTTCTCTTTTCCCTGAATATCTCCCAGAATAACTCCACACTTCCTAAATTCTCTCATGCTACCCTTTATTCTCTCCCAATAGATTCTTCTCACCTTTTCACAGGTGCTTTCACATTTACTCATCTTCTTTTACAGCCTCTAACCAAGGGCTTGTTCCCACACACACCCTATTAATACCATTCTCAAGGTCTCCTTGAAGTAGAATATGGCACCACTACCGTTCCTCTTACATTCAAGACTGGATGGCCTATTCCCCCTTACATTCAATAAAGAATGGGAGTGATGTCATTCTCAAAGCCTCCCATAAACTTGATTGAAGGGGAGAATGGCACCAATGGCATTCTGTGGTCCTTCCATCACCTGAAAGAGGAGGATGACACCACAGTCATTCTCAAGGCATCACATCCCATCATTTTTTAGGGGGGTAGAATGGCACCACTGCCATTCCCCCTTACTTTTAGAAAAGAATGGCAATGGATGCCATTCTCAAGTCCTCCCATCACCTTGAGGGGCAAACTAACATGACTACCATTTTTCCTTACATTCAAGGAATAATTGTAATGGTTCCATTCTCCCTTACATTCTAGGATGGTAGTGGTGCCATTCTCAACGCCTCCCATCACTTCATGGGAAAAATGGCACCACTGCCATTCTCCCTTACATTCAAGGAATAGCAATGGTGCCATTCTCAAGGCCTCCCATCCCATCACCTTGAAAAGCGGAGAACGACACCACTTCCATTCTCCCTTACCTTCAAGGAAGAACGGCATTGGTGCCATTCTCCCTTACATTCTAGGAAGAATGGCAGTGATGCCATTCTCAAGGCCTCCCATCACCTCATGGGGAGAATGGCACTATACCATTCCTGCTTACATTCTAGGAAGAATGGTAGTGGTGCCATTCTCAAGGCCTCCCATCACTTCATGGGGAGAATGACACCACTACCATTATTCCTTACATTCAAGGAATGGCAGTGGTGCCATTCTCAAGGCCTCCTATCCCATCACCTTGAAGGGGAGAATTACGCCACTACCATTCATCCTTACATTAGAGGAAGAATGGTAGTAATGCCATTCTCATGGTCTCCCATCACCATGAAGAGGAGAATGGCACCACTAATGTTTCCCTTACATTCAAGGAAGAATGGGAGTGATGTCATTCTCAAAGCCACCCATCACCCATATTAAAGAGGGAATGGCACCAGTGCCATTCTCTAGGTCTTCCATCAACTATAAGGGGAGAATGTTACCACTGCCATTTTCAAGGCGTTGATGGCACGGAAGCGGTAAAGCTGTCTACGCCCTTATAGCATGCCACACTTCCACACACGCATGCAAACACACCAGAACACCAGACCAAAGAGCATGAACAAGACTCATATTTCAGAAAGGACCTTAACCTTTACAGAGGTGGATATCCCAAGATATCCCAGACACCAGCTACACCAAGCACCCGCTCGCAATCAGCCCTCTCCAGCTCCTGGTCGATCCAAATCCCTTTGCTCTTTGCTCCTCTGCAGACCTTTTTGTTCTCTGCTCTATCCAAATCTACAAAGAGATCAATCCCACTACTAGAATCATCACTATGAGAGGCAATATCATCATGTCCAATAGCACGATCATCATCTCCAATGGCATGATTATCATCAATGTTTTCCAAGCTATCTCCCTCCTCCATAGTTGAGTTAACATGCTCTTCCATATGCTCAATGTGGGTGAATGTACTATAAATGGCTCTTGGACGTGGTGAGATTGGGATTATATGCCACCATCTCTTATTCTGATAAACAACCTATTCAAGCACAAAGATACATCATAAAAAAAATTTACATCTCTACTATCCGTAAATGCATATATTGTAATTACCAATAATTATATGTACATGTTCACAATGTTGTGGTAGCACTAGAGTCCCATCCTGTCCTTGCCAAAACATTGTAGAGTCAATGGTCACAAAGCCACTTGCATGACGCTTGATTGTTGCATTAGGACCTCCTTCCACCACATCCTTAAACCACTTGACATCCAAAATATATACAAAGAAGCTTCGAAAGTCAAGCTTAATGATATTTTGGATCAATCCACAATAATCATCCATGGCTCCATTGGCTCTCTCAAAGCTTACAATTACCCCATAATCTTGGGTGTTCCTCTTCTCATCAATCCTTTGTGTGCAAAAATGTTTACCCTCTGACCACAAAGCATTAAACATTGTGCACTATACCAAGACAAAAAAATTTATAAATACCTCAAAATAAATTTTTGCAAGTTTAACATACTAAAATATGATTGAGAACACAAGTTTGTTTACCTTTTCGAAGCATCCTTGGGAATACTCCCACTCCTCCAATGTGATATGCATGTCGTCATCTTGTGCCAATCTCTCCATCTCCTCATATAGCCAGTTTACATCAAGATCCTTGGGAAGTGATCGTAGGTGCTCGGGGTATGGCACACTATGTCCATGGAACGTACCGAATGCCGACCTTTCATTTTGTCTTCTTGCCTTTTCATCCTCATACTTTGCCACCCATCTTCTCATCACATCACTATTAAGCACACAAAAGGTATTAAGCTTACTATGCATCTCTGTATCCATGACTTTGGTCTTTCCCTTTCCTTGAGGAACATGAGAGGTCATCCTCAATTCTTGTTCATTGCACCATAGGCAAGGGTGAGAGGGATCCACTTCAGCAAGGTATTCTCAGATATTAACAAGAATTCAAGGCAATGGAATTGTCCATCAAAGGGTGTACATGATGATGTTTAAGATCTCTTATACGACAGTGCTTGTCCAACCTAGGATGTTCTTAAGGGAGACTTTGGGTGAGTGAATAGACTCCATGGAGGATTACTCTGCCATGCTAAAAATAAAACCAACAAATCAATCATGGCTTGTCTAAAGCTTTGTGATCCGACTAAGACTTGGTGGAAGTCCACATGCCAAACTCAACTTATTAACGAAAATAATCTTGTATGAAAATAATCTTCTTTACTTCCATAGAGATCTCTCTCGGGCTCTTAAACTTTACCCCACTACTCTCTAGAGAGTGGATATGAGAGGGGTCTAGCATGTACTTAATTTCTTTCAAGATTTATATGAGTGTGTTTTAGTAGTAAATGTGTATACTTTTTCATTATGTAATGTAGTAGGAGCATGAAAGTGGCTAGGATGAATTTGAAGGTGGTGGTTAGGGAGTTCAAGGATACAAATGACGATGAGGAGGAGGATGATCAAATTTCAGGATAATCTTCGTAATCTTACGAAGATTATCTTAGTTTTCTTATTTATTTTGAAATAATATAAATTGAACTCGTACATCTTTATTTTTAATATAATATGAACATCTTGTTTAACTTGACGTGTTGACTACTCTCAATATATATATTTGTATTTTTCAATGAAACGTTTTTTATAATATATTATAAATGTGTATTTTTTTAACGTAATGTGTTTTAGTTTTTTTTTTCAATGGGAGGGGAGATAGAATGAGAGAGAGAGAGAGAGAGAGAGAGAGAGAGAGAGAGAGAGAGAGAGAGAGAGGAAATCTAATCTTTCTTCTCTCTCTCTCTCTCTCTCTCTCTCTCTCTCTCTCTCTCTCTCTCTCTCTCATTCTATCTCCCCTCCTCCCTTTTTTGTGTAGACTGCAGTGTGGCTATGCACACGGTTATGATCATGGCTGTATGCATGGATGTGGCCACATGTATAGCCACCATGAAAGAGAAGGTTTTGTGAAGATTGTAGTGTGACTATGCACAGGGTTATGATCGTGCAGGATATATGCATGGATGTAACCACATGCATAGCCATGCTGCAAGAGAGCTTTGAAAGTCCAAAATTCCTTCATTGAAGCATGGATGTGGATGCGGCTATACCCTCATTCTCTTGTAGTTGGAGTTTGATCTTTATGTGCAATACATGGCCTCACATCACCTTTAAAGTTGGTGTCTTAGTAGGTTCTCAAATCAGAGAACCTACTAAGGTAGGGATGCGGGTGTTCAATTACATCAAAGGTACCATTAATGGGTATAACATCACTTATAAATTGGCCAATTCCTCGATTGGATTTTGTGACTCGGGACCCCTCCTATCTTCAGCTCCCCCATGCTTGTCTTTTATGGAAGAGTGGTTGATTAGGTAGTGTGGAGACCTGCCTTAGAGACATATAGATATATATATATATATATAATGTTATGTACGCAATACATATTCATGTGTATAAAGTCGGGAGGCTCGCCCCTTTATAAAAGAGGCGTGAAAGGATTCTGGAGATTAAGGACTTTTTTTTTTTTCGCTAAAACTTGAAAGCTTTGCGTTTCTGTTTTTGTTCAGTGGCTGCCATGGCCATGACACAGGTGATAGTAGAGATGCGTCTCCAAGACCTTGTGGCACTTGTCATGATAGCGATGCTTGCTCCTACTGGTAGAGACTAGCATTCTCAATTTAATTTGCACTACTGTGGTTGCTGCGTGCAGCGAAACGTCGATCAATACTCATGAATGTGATCTGTACTGTGTAATATAGGGGCGATGGCGGCCTGCACTGCTGCCACCGACTTGGTTCTGAAGCAGCAGCCTGTTCCGGGGACGGGGAACGTTATCGACATCACCACCACGAACCTCCTGCAAGAGGCCGTGCCAGGAGCGGACAACGTTTTTATCGACGTCCCGAGCGACACGTCTAGTCGCCGAGTAGAGGAGGACAACGTCCTTATCGACGTAAGAGGCGACACTAGTCGCCGGCTGCAGGTGGAGCAAGTGCATGCTGCCCACGTAGACCACAACGTGCCTGAGGGGCCTGACATGCCGACCTGGAATGTTACTATCTCTGATTTCTGCCGCTGTTCGGTGGTGTATAACCTACGGCTGGGCTGCGCGGGCTTCAGCCAGGACTGGGTGGATCCGGGCACTCTCCGCGTGGACAGCGACGGCACTTGCCTTGTCAATAATGGCGCCCCCGCCTTCCTCCCGCGCGCCTCCACACCCCTCAGCTTCACCTACGCCAACGGCGGCGGCGACCCCACGCCCCTCTCTGTCGCCTCCGCGGACTTTCTCATGACCAACTGCTAGACCATTTTGGTCATTCACTTTTTGGTCGCGCCCCCGTTTTGAATATATATTGGATTTATAGTCCTTTCATGCACGGATATAGTGTGGGGACGCTCTAATGGTTTTGAGTGGTGTTAAAGGATACCTATAATCAAATTGAGATTGTGCATTCATAGATTCCATGTCGTTCCTCTTCAGCCAGCCTGCTCTTGTTTTAGAACATTGGGCTTTATCTCAATTTTTACATTTTGACCCCTTTTGGTGGCTTTGTTGATTGAGCTTTAGTTGTAGCATTCCTTACTGCTGTGTTGCCTCCTTGGTTGCCTTTTACCTTGTTTGAAATTTGTTATAGGCCAATTTGCTCGAGCTGCTGCTTCCACTTGTGTCTCCTAGTCAGGTGTAAAGCTATAGAGGCCTCCTACGCTCTATATCTAGTGTTTGTTTTTTCCAGTTTGCTCTTCTTTCTCTTTCGGAGCATCGCAGTGTGGCAATTCTTAGTGTCTTCCCATTTTACCTTCTCCGCTGGCTCTTCTTTTTATCGTTATACTTATTGTCAGTTACAGCTTTTGTGGCATCTTTTTTAGCCTTCTTCTTTGTCTTTCTCTATGTTTAGTACTCTTCCTCTAGGAGTCAAACTTCTTGATGCTTGAGAAGTATCTTAGATACTGCGCACTTTGTCTTCTTGGTAGCTCCATGCTTTTCGACCTTTTTAGCAATTGCATCGTTGCCTTTCTCATGGTACCTTAGATACTTCGCACTTCCTCTTCTTGTTTGGTAGCTCCATGCTTTTCGACCTTTTTAGCAGTTGTATCATTGTCTTTCTCGTGATAGTGTCGGCCACATCACAACTTTCAGGTCTAGACCTCCGTAAAGCAACAATGATACAAAGTTCATCTATGTCAATGTTTACTTCTAAGAATGCTTATTCAGTTGTTTTTGGCTATTCTATTTACTTCCTTCTTCAAGGTTGGCCTTGTAGTAATGAAAAGAATATTGGTACATTCTTGGTGGCCATTTGAAGCAGGTTTAGGGCTTGGTTATGGTGTTTTTAGGTGCATGTTAGAAATAACACCTTCATCTACCACCTCCCATGTTTCCTCCACGGTAGACACATATATGTTGCTAAGTTCTCCTTTTTGCTAAGGGTGCTCAGGTGATAACTTCTCTTCATATAGCAATGTCGTAGTTTGTTGTTTTGTAACGTTAGTAATGCTATCCTCCTCTAGAAACCATGGAAGCTCAAATAAGTCCTCTCGGTTAGCTAGAAGCATCATGTCCCATCCTATACTCGATGCCACTAGTTTACTCTTGGTTGGATACATTCATTGTGTTTAAGGTTGATGCCACTGGTTTACTCTTAGCTGGATATGCTCATTGTGTTTAAGGTTGATGCCACTGGTTTACTCTTAGCTGGATACGCTCATTATGTTTGAGGTATGGCATGATGTATTGCAAATTCACACATGGACTAGTAACCATTTGAAAATAAAGAAATCAAAGAAACAAATGTTCCAAAAATGAGAAAGAAAGCATATAGTATAGGGTTTGCAAATTTTTGAAAGCTAGCGCATGCATCAATTTTGATCATGTTAATCTTTGATTAAGTGTCACATTAATGAGATGAATCTTGGAAAACAAGTTGAAATATTAGCTGGTTTGGACCTGGTCTTTGTTTGTGCAACCCATGCAGGTGTTGGTGCCAAGTCTTTTTATTTTGGATGCATTATATAGGCTTGGCAGCATGTTGCCCACTAAACCTTCCGAATTGATTGTCTCAATGATCATGTAGAAATACAAAACAATCTTACCCACAAAAGCTTCATATTTGGTATTTTTGGATAGAGGCAAGGGAGGTGAAGCAAGACTACCATGTCTTCTTAAATCACTGAAACCTTAAAGTGCTAATCATGAAAATACTTTTTAAGTTTTTTAGCTAGTTTGTTGTGACCAATTTTTGCGAATCATTGTCTTATCCAACTTAGTAAGCTAAATAAAAGCTTTTTAGAGTGAATTTACCTCGTCATGTTGAAGTTCATGGCCACTCAACGAGTTGGTATTTCTGAAATTCCAAGGGGTCTACTACCTCCAAACCAAATGCCAGACAAAAAGGATATCTACTTAGAGGATGACCTGAGTGATTGGAAATCCATGCATGGAATAGTAGCCACAACACATTTAAAGAATAAAAGAAAAAAGGTATCAAAAACATGAGAAAGAGAAGGTAAATATAGAGTTGATTTTTCTAAACTTACATATGCATTGGATTAGTTTCATTCGTGTTGATCTTTAATTAAATAGTCACATTGATGTGATGATGGCCTAGTGACCTTGAAAACCACTTTCACAAGAAATGTTTGGTGGTGGACATAGTCTTTGCATGTGCAACCCCATGCATACATCCTTTTCATTTTGGATGCATTATACACACTTTGTTGAATGTTGCTTACTAAATCTTCCAAATTGGTTCTCATTTATCATGTAGAAATCCCTAATACCAAAAAATCTTGACAGTAAAATCTTCATATTTGGCTTCTTTGGACCAAGGCTAGAGAGGTAAAGTAATAAAAGCATGTCTCCTTCATGTCTCCTTCCAACACCCAGACCCTAATATATAATGGCATGCTATACTTTTTTAAAAGCTTGGATAACTTCTTCATTGTCTTATTCAACTTAGTAAGTTGATAAATATTTCTTAGAGTGAATCCACCTTGAATCAAGTTAAAGTTCCAAAACTACTGAAAGAGTTGGTATCTGAAATTCCAAGGGGATTAATGCCTCCAACAATAAAAAGGATGTATTTATAGATCTTATAGGATGTGGTTAGCAAATTTAAGTTATCCTTATGCGTTAGGTTCATTCCTTGTTTAGCCTTGTGATTAATTGTAAATTATTTAGTTAGCCTAACATGGAGTTGATTATGATTAGCTTTGATTCACCATAACTTTTGTCATGGTATTACAGCCTACCCTTTTTAGTATTTCATGAGAAGTCCTAAGGGGTTGATGGTGGATCTTTATCATGATTAAGGAGTAGCTAGAGAGATATTAGCACCTTTTGTTGTTACACACAGACAAAGATATGAGAGAGAGAGATAGATGACCATAGCTCCTCTACATCTTTATAAACATTATTGCCATGGTTCGAGCTCTTCTAGCAACTCCTAACCAATCAAGGCTACGGTTACTTATGTTACAAACTTGGATCAAGATCTCCAAATCAAAAAAATCACTTCCTAATTAGACACTAATCTAAACCAATTAAACATGATTAATCTAAGGCGGATGGAGTTTAAGAGTGCTTGATGAGTGAGTAGTGCTAATGAACTCAAGTACAGTTAGGTTACAATATTAAAACTTGTATTCATAATAGAGAGACTTGATATTTGTGCAAGTACTTATTTCATTGCTTGAAATGGCCCCCTTTTATATTGGGAGGTACACCATTGGGCTTATACATCAATGTGGGATAAATCCCTTTTCTCATGTGGCTTAATGCTAGGCTTTGCACTTTCTTAGCTACTCATCCTGACTCCCTAAGTCTTCCTTGTGCTCTTTGGCACCACATTTCTCAATACCCCCCCCCCTTCGTGCCAAATCTTTGGGCTACTCAAGGTGGTTGGATGACAGTTTACAACATATTTTCACCCCCCCTTGATGGTGACTTGACCTATCGTTGAGGTCTAGCGGTAAACTCTAAGAGTGAGGTCCCCCCTCCCTTGATAGAGACTTAACCTATCTTTGAGGTCTAGAGGTCTCTTCTAAGAGTAGGGTTACAACAATCATTACCTCTCGTGGGTGCTAAATTGGCTACTCTCAGGTGGTCAGGTAGATACACATAACAAACAAGATAAAATGATAAGATAGGTGTCTACTCATATGGTGATCCCTCTTTTATAACATTTGATTTAGGTTAGGGTAGTGGTGGTAGCTTCTTGTTGCTCATGTTGATGTGGATATCATGACACCCTCTTGGTTGTTATGACCTTGACTCCACTTCTTTTTCTTCTTATCGATGACGTTTCCTTCTTCACTTTGTTCACTTCTTCTTTGCTCTTGGTCTTTGCTCTTTGGCTTGACTCTTGGCATGGTATATTTCTGTCACAAGATTAGCACTATTTCCCTTGCAATGTTTACTCTCAAGCTTGATGCAAGAAGTTTACAAAAATGGAAAGAGAGTAATAATGCTTTTGCTCATGTGGGATAAATGCCTTTGCTCATGTGGCTTCGTGCTAGGCTTTGCATTTTCTCGGCTACTCATTCTCACTCCCTATCTCTTCCTTGTACTCTTTGGCACCACATTTCTCAAAAACTTAAGCAAAAAGAGATCACATAGTAGAAAGGAGGCAAGATTCTATAGTCATGAGTGAAAAAAGAAATATCAAGATCAATATTGAAACATGAAAAAGAAATATCAAGATCAACATTGAAACATGAAAAAGAAAAGGAGATATTCCCTACCGAAGAGCATCAAAACAAAAAGGAGATATACCCTCCCTAAGAGCATGAAAATGAAAAGGAGACATGTCCTTCCATAAGAGCATCAAAAGGGAAAAGGAGATATGCCCTCCCTAAGAAGATCAAAAGGAAAAGGAGATATACGCTCCCTAAGAGCATCAAAAGGAAAAGGAGGTATGCCTTCCCTAAGAACATATATAGAAATGCATCAAAACGCTAGTTCAAAACATTACCATCTGTCACAAATTAGAGACATTGGACTAATTGACTATTATTGTGTTGTAGATATAAACAAGAAATTTCTAAGCTTAGATAGCTGAATGATATCTTTTGTACAAATATTTCTAAGCTCAAACAGCTCCTCCTCGCCCATAAAATAGATATCCCTAAAAAGATTAGGAGGCTTTGAGGTCTTGGGGACTTTTAGGAAGACTTATCCCTTAAAAGACTAGGAGGCTTTAAGGTCTTGGGAGGACGAATTGGGAAAGGAAACATTTGTATATAAATAAGCTTTTCCAAGCTTTTTAAGTGATGTAAATATTTTCCATGTATAAAGGTTTTTTTGTGAGCAGTTATTCTTTTTCCACACGATTTTTGAGTGATGTAAATATTTTCCATGTATAAAGGTTCTAGTTGTGAGAAGTTACACTTAAAAGGGCTATTGTACTCTCTTCTTTTTTAAAAAAACACACTTCATCAATCCAGTGGAGTTTTTCGAAGGGTTGTACAAAATGACCTGAGAATGACCTTTGAAATCTCTTTCATGGTGCCCAACCACTACAACATAAAACAAGCATAGTCGCACTGCATAGACGCGCAAGTTATGGGGGTGTCTATAATCACGTCTATAAATGCATCTTCCTCTTCCAAGGGTGGGGACCAAACAAGTATTCCATTTCAAAATTTGTTTTCTCTTCCAAGGGTGGGGACCAAACAAGTATTCGATTCCTTTCTCCTTAAGGCCTTTATCACAATGAATGGGTAAATAGGGAAGCATATCCTACACCATCCGACGAATTCTAGAACATGAAGCAATGATACTCAGGGATAATGCGTGGGCCGGTTGGACCCTTTTTTCGGATGTCCAGTATCATCTTTGCATTGTGAAGATCTCGCATGTGGATATTCAAAATGCAAAGATGATAATGGGTGGGCTGGTTGTACTTGTATTTGGGATGACCACTATCGTCTTTACATTATGAAGATATTGGTTGGGGCTTGTTCGATGCATATTTGGGATGACCAATATCATCTTTGCATAATTAAGATCTCAATTAGGGATATAGAAATTCATCAAAATGCTAGTTCAAAACATTACCATCTGTCACAAATCAGAGACATTGGACTAATTGACTATTATTGTGTTGTAGATATAGAGAACACCTAAGAGAATGATATATTTTGTAGAGAAATTTCTAAGCTTAGATAGCTGAATGATATCTTTTGTACAAATATTTTAAAGCTCAAACAGCTCCTCCTTGCCCATAAAATAGATATCCCTAAAAAGATTAGGAGGCTTTGAGGTCTGGGGACTTTTAGGAAGACTTATCTCTTAAAAGACTAGGAGGCTTTAAGGTCTTGGGACAAATTGAGAAAGGAAACATTTGTATATAAATAAGCTTTTCCAAGCTTTTTAAGTGATGTAAATATTTTCCATGTATAAAGGTTTTTTTGTGAGCAGTTATTCTTTTTCCAAGATTTTTCAGTGATGTAAATATTTTCCATGTATAAAGGTTCTAGTTGTGAGAAGTTACTCTTAAAAGGGTTATTGTACTCTCTTCTTTAAAAAAAACACACTTCATCAATCTAGTGGAGTTTTTCGAAGGGTTGTACACAATGACCTGAGAGTGAAATCTCTTTCACGCTGACCAACCACTACAACATAAAGCAAGCATAGTCGCACTGCATAGACGCGCAAGTTATGGGGGCGTCTATAATCACGCCTATAAACGCATCTATAATCGCGTCTAGTTCCTTTGAAACTCGACGCGATTTTAGGCCCGCTTATTGATGCAGTCTGCAACAATTTCCTATGTAGTTGCAATTGTGGACCTTGCAAAGAAAAATAGAATCTTCAATCCCCAAAAATATCATTTGCTGAACTATGTGCACAAGATTTTGATAATATGCATGATTTTTTGGTGCATTTATATACAAATGAATCTCCAAAAAGCATATTTGCAAGGAAAGAGAGAAAAATAGGTATAAATCGAGTAATGTGGTGATAGGGATGGATAAATGCAAAGGCTCAGGTATATCAAGTAATGCCATTAAAAACAATCCAAAGGACAATTATTCAATCCCCACATCTTTTCATTAAAGTGAAGCTTTTAAAAAGAATCTTGAACCTTCACGGTTGGATACATGTAAAGGCTCAGGCATATCAAGTAATTCCATGAAAGGCAATCCAAAGGTGAATGATTAAGTAATGCCACGAAAAGCAACATATCACAATAAATACATGTAATCTCAAAAAGGCATGAATCTTTACATGTAATCTCAAAAACATAATAGCAACATATCACAATAAATCTATATCCGTCTATCTATGTCTCATTTGTCTAATTGTAGTTTCGATAATAAACATATTGGAATGTAATGGACTGATGTGGAGGATACATAAATAAGGTGATTTTCGAGACTCATGTGCATTGTGAGTCTTGTCAATTCAAAGTGCACAAAACCATCTCATATTATCCATGTCTCATTTCTCTAATTACAATTATGAATTACTAATAAAACAATCAATCAATCACCAATAAAGAACAACCAAAAGGAAGACCATAGCCATAAGAAAAGTACAATGAAAGAACTAGAGTTCAACCTCATCTTCAATGAGATCAACCCTCGCTAAAGTATCTATCTCAATGTCCATGCCTATATCCAAATCTACAAAGAGATCAATCCCACTACTAGAATCATCACTATGAGAGGCAATATCATCATCTCCAATAGCACGATCATCATCTCCAATGGCACGATTATCATCAATGTTTTCCAAGCAATCTCCCTCCATAGTTGAGTTGACATGCTCCTCCATATGCTCAATGTGGGTGAATGTACTATAAGTGGCTCTTGAACGTGGTGAGATTGGGTTTATATGCCACCATCTCTTATTGTCAATTATTGGTTGATACACAATCTATTCAAGCACAAAGATACATCATACAAAAAAATTACATCTCTACTATCTGTAAATGCATATATTGTAATTACCAATAGTTATATGTACATGTTCACAATGTTGTGGTAGCACTAGAGTCCCATCCTTTCCTTGCCAAAACCTTGTAGAGTCAATGGTCACAAAGCCACTTGCATGACGCTTGATTGTTGCATTAGGACCTCTTTCCACCACATCCTTAAACCACTTGACATCCAAAATATATACAAAGAAGCTTCGAAAGTCAAGCTTAATGATATTTTGGATCAATCCACAATTATCGTCCATGGCTCCATTGGCTCCCTCAAAGCTTACAATTACCCCACAATCTTGGGTGTTCCTCTTCTCATTAATCCTTTGTGTGCAAAAATGTTTACCCTCCTCTGACCAGAAAGCATTAAACATTGTGCACCATACCAAGACAAAAAAAAATTATAAATACCTCAAAATAAATTTCTGCAAGTTTAACATACTAAAACATGATTGAGAACACAAGTTTGTTTACCTTTTCAAAGCATCCTCGGGCATACTCCCACTCCTCCAATGTGATATGCATGTTGTCATCTTGTGCCAATCTCTCCATCTCCTCATATAGCCAATTTACATCAAGATCCTTGGGAAGTGATCGTAGGTGCTCGGGGTATGGCACACCATGTCCATGGAGCGTACCGAATGCCGACCTTTCACCTTGTCTTCTTGCCTTTTCATCCTCATACTTTGCCACCCATCTTCTCATCACATCACTATTAAGCACACAAAAGGTATTAAGCTTACTATGCATCTCTGTATCCATGACTTTGGTCTTTCCCTTTCCTTGAGGAACATGAGAGGTCATCCTCAAGTCTCTTTCATTGCACCATAGGCAAGGGAGAGAGGGATCCACTTCAGCAAGGTATTCTGAGATACTAACAAGAATCCGAGCCAATGGAATTATCCATCAAAGGTTGTACATGATGATGTTTAAGATCTCTTATACGACAGTGCTGTCCACCCTAGGCAAGGGAGAGAGGGATCCACTTCAGCAAGGTATTCTGAGATATTAACAAGAATCCAAGCCAATGGAATTATCCATCAAAGGGTGTACATGATGATGTTTAAGATCTCTTATACGACAGTGCTGTCCACCCTAGGATGTTCTTAAGGGAGACTTTGGGTGAGTGAATAGACTCCATGGAGGATTACTCTGCCATGCTAAAAATAAAACCAACAAATCAATCATGGCTTGTCTAAAGCTTTGTGATCCGACTAAGACTTGGTGGAAGTCCACATGCCAAACCCAGCTTATTAACGAAAATAATCTTGTATGAAAATAAGCTTCTTTACTTCCATAGAGATCTCTCTCGGGCTCTTAAACTTTACCCCACTACTCTCTAGAGAGTGGATATGAGAGGGGTCTAGCATGTACTTAATTTCTTTCAAGATTTATATGAGTGTGTTTTAGTAGTAAATGTGTATACTTTTTCATTATGTAATGTAGTAGGAGCATGAAAGTGGCTAGGATGAATTTGAAGGTGGTGGTTAGGGAGTTCAAGGATACAAATGACGATGAGGAGGAGGATGATCAAATTTCAGGATAATCTTCGTAATCTTACGAAGATTATCTTAGTTTTCTTATTTATTTTGAAATAATATAAATTGAACTCGTACATCTTTATTTTTAATATAATATGAACATCTTGTTTAACTTGACGTGTTGACTACTCTCAATATATATATTTGTATTTTTCAATGAAACGTTTTTTATAATATATTATAAATGTGTATTTTTTTAACGTAATGTGTTTTAGTTTTTTTTTTCAATGGGAGGGGAGATAGAATGAGAGAGAGAGAGAGAGAGAGAGAGAGAGAGAGAGAGAGAGAGAGAGAGAGGAAATCTAATCTTTCTTCTCTCTCTCTCTCTCTCTCTCTCTCTCTCTCTCTCTCTCTCTCTCTCATTCTATCTCCCCTCCTCCCTTTTTTGTGTAGACTGCAGTGTGGCTATGCACACGGTTATGATCATGGCTGTATGCATGGATGTGGCCACATGTATAGCCACCATGAAAGAGAAGGTTTTGTGAAGATTGTAGTGTGACTATGCACAGGGTTATGATCGTGCAGGATATATGCATGGATGTAACCACATGCATAGCCATGCTGCAAGAGAGCTTTGAAAGTCCAAAATTCCTTCATTGAAGCATGGATGTGGATGCGGCTATACCCTCATTCTCTTGTAGTTGGAGTTTGATCTTTATGTGCAATACATGGCCTCACATCACCTTTAAAGTTGGTGTCTTAGTAGGTTCTCAAATCAGAGAACCTACTAAGGTAGGGATGCGGGTGTTCAATTACATCAAAGGTACCATTAATGGGTATAACATCACTTATAAATTGGCCAATTCCTCGATTGGATTTTGTGACTCGGGACCCCTCCTATCTTCAGCTCCCCCATGCTTGTCTTTTATGGAAGAGTGGTTGATTAGGTAGTGTGGAGACCTGCCTTAGAGACATATAGATATATATATATATATATAATGTTATGTACGCAATACATATTCATGTGTATAAAGTCGGGAGGCTCGCCCCTTTATAAAAGAGGCGTGAAAGGATTCTGGAGATTAAGGACTTTTTTTTTTTTCGCTAAAACTTGAAAGCTTTGCGTTTCTGTTTTTGTTCAGTGGCTGCCATGGCCATGACACAGGTGATAGTAGAGATGCGTCTCCAAGACCTTGTGGCACTTGTCATGATAGCGATGCTTGCTCCTACTGGTAGAGACTAGCATTCTCAATTTAATTTGCACTACTGTGGTTGCTGCGTGCAGCGAAACGTCGATCAATACTCATGAATGTGATCTGTACTGTGTAATATAGGGGCGATGGCGGCCTGCACTGCTGCCACCGACTTGGTTCTGAAGCAGCAGCCTGTTCCGGGGACGGGGAACGTTATCGACATCACCACCACGAACCTCCTGCAAGAGGCCGTGCCAGGAGCGGACAACGTTTTTATCGACGTCCCGAGCGACACGTCTAGTCGCCGAGTAGAGGAGGACAACGTCCTTATCGACGTAAGAGGCGACACTAGTCGCCGGCTGCAGGTGGAGCAAGTGCATGCTGCCCACGTAGACCACAACGTGCCTGAGGGGCCTGACATGCCGACCTGGAATGTTACTATCTCTGATTTCTGCCGCTGTTCGGTGGTGTATAACCTACGGCTGGGCTGCGCGGGCTTCAGCCAGGACTGGGTGGATCCGGGCACTCTCCGCGTGGACAGCGACGGCACTTGCCTTGTCAATAATGGCGCCCCCGCCTTCCTCCCGCGCGCCTCCACACCCCTCAGCTTCACCTACGCCAACGGCGGCGGCGACCCCACGCCCCTCTCTGTCGCCTCCGCGGACTTTCTCATGACCAACTGCTAGACCATTTTGGTCATTCACTTTTTGGTCGCGCCCCCGTTTTGAATATATATTGGATTTATAGTCCTTTCATGCACGGATATAGTGTGGGGACGCTCTAATGGTTTTGAGTGGTGTTAAAGGATACCTATAATCAAATTGAGATTGTGCATTCATAGATTCCATGTCGTTCCTCTTCAGCCAGCCTGCTCTTGTTTTAGAACATTGGGCTTTATCTCAATTTTTACATTTTGACCCCTTTTGGTGGCTTTGTTGATTGAGCTTTAGTTGTAGCATTCCTTACTGCTGTGTTGCCTCCTTGGTTGCCTTTTACCTTGTTTGAAATTTGTTATAGGCCAATTTGCTCGAGCTGCTGCTTCCACTTGTGTCTCCTAGTCAGGTGTAAAGCTATAGAGGCCTCCTACGCTCTATATCTAGTGTTTGTTTTTTCCAGTTTGCTCTTCTTTCTCTTTCGGAGCATCGCAGTGTGGCAATTCTTAGTGTCTTCCCATTTTACCTTCTCCGCTGGCTCTTCTTTTTATCGTTATACTTATTGTCAGTTTACAGCTTTTGTGGCATCTTTTTTAGCCTTCTTCTTTGTCTTTCTCTATGTTTAGTACTCTTCCTCTAGGAGTCAAACTTCTTGATGCTTGAGAAGTATCTTAGATACTGCGCACTTTGTCTTCTTGGTAGCTCCATGCTTTTCGACCTTTTTAGCGATTGCATCGTTGCCTTTCTCATGGTACCTTAGATACTTCGCACTTCCTCTTCTTGTTTGGTAGCTCCATGCTTTTCGACCTTTTTAGCAATTGTATCATTGTCTTTCTCGTGATAGTGTCGGCCACATCACAACTTTCAGGTCTAGACCTCCGTAAAGCAGCAATGATACAAAGTTCATCTATGTCAATGTTTACTTCTAAGAATGCTTATTCAGTTGTTTTTGGCTATTCTATTTACTTCCTTCTTCAAGGTTGGCCTTGTAGTAATGAAAAGAATATTGGTACATTCTTGGTGGCCATTTGAAGCAGGTTTAGGGCTTGGTTATGGTGTTTTTAGGTGCATGTTAGAAATAACACCTTCATCTACCACCTCCCATGTTTCCTCCACGGTAGACACATATATGTTGCTAAGTTCTCCTTTTTGCTAAGGGTGCTCAGGTGATAACTTCTCTTCATATAGCAATGTCGTAGTTTGTTGTTTTGTAACGTTAGTAATGCTATCCTCCTCTAGAAACCATGGAGGCTCAAATAAGTCCTCGCGGTTAGCTAGAAGCATCATGTCCCATCCTATGCTCGATGCCACTAGTTTACTCTTGGTTGGATACGTTCATTGTGTTTAAGGTTGATGCCACTGGTTTACTCTTATCTGGATATGCTCATTATGTTTAAGGTTGATGCCACTGGTTTACTCTTAGCTGGATATGCTCATTGTGTTGTTTAAGGTTGATGCCACTGGTTTACTCTTAGCTGGATACGCTCATTATGTTTGAGGTATGGCATGATGTATTGCAAATTCACACATGGACTAGTAACCATTTGAAAATAAAGAAATCAAAGAAACAAATGTTCCAAAAATGAGAAAGAAAGCATATAGTATAGGGTTTGCAAATTTTTGAAAGCTAGCGCATGCATTGCATTAATTTTGATCATGTTAATCTTTGATTAAGTGTCACATTAATGAGATGAATCTTGGAAAACAAGTTGAAATATTAGCTGGTTTGGACCTGGTCTTTGTTTGTGCAACCCATGCAGGTGTTGGTGCCAAGTCTTTTTATTTTGGATGCATTATATAGGCTTGGCAGCATGTTGCCCACTAAACCTTCCGAATTGATTGTCTCAATGATCATGTAGAAATACAAAACAATCTTACCCACAAAAGCTTCATATTTGGTATTTTTGGATAGAGGCAAGGGAGGTGAAGCAAGACTACCATGTCTTCTTAAATCACTGAAACCTTAAAGTGCTAATCATGAAAATACTTTTTAAGTTTTTTAGCTAGTTTGTTGTGACCAATTTTTGCGAATCATTGTCTTATCCAACTTAGTAAGCTAAATAAAAGCTTTTTAGAGTGAATTTACCTCGTCATGTTGAAGTTCATGGCCACTCAACGAGTTGGTATTTCTGAAATTCCAAGGGGTCTACTACCTCCAAACCAAATGCTAGACAAAAAGGATATCTCCTTAGAGGATGACGTGAGTGATTGGAAATCCATGCATGGAATAGTAGCCACTTAACACATTTAAAGAATAAAAGAAAAAAGGTATCAAAAACATGAGAAAGAGAAGGTAAATATAGAGTTGATTTTTCTGAACTTACATATGCATTGGATTAGTTTCATTCACGTTGATCTTTAATTAATAGTCACATTGATGTGATGATGGCTTAGTGACCTTGAAAACCACTTTCACAAGAAATGTTTGGTGGTGGACATAGTCTTTGCATGTGCAACCCCATGCATACATCCTTTTCATTTTGGATGCATTATACACACTTGGTTGAATGTTGCTTACTAAATCTTCCAAATTGGTTCTCACACGTAGAAATCCCTAATACCAAAAATCTTGACAGTAAAATCTTCATATTTGGCTTCTTTTGGACCAAGGCTAGAGAGGTAAAGTAATAATAGCATGTCTCCTTCAAACATGCACCCAGACCCTAATATATAATATAATGGCATGCTATACTTTTTTTAAAGCTTGGATAACTTCTTTATTGTCTTATTCAACTTAGTAAGTTAATAAATATTTCTTAGAGTGAATCCACCTTGAATCAAGTTAAAGTTTTAAAACTACTCGAAGAGTTGGTATCTAAAATTCCAAGGGGATTAATGCCTCCAACAATAAAAAGGATGTATTTATAGATCTTCTTATAGGATGTGGTCAGCAAATTTAAGTTATCCTTATGCGCTAGGTTCATTCCTTGTTTAGCCTTGTGATTAATTGTAAATTATTTAGTTAGCCTAACATAGAGTTGATTATGATTAGCTTTGATTCACCATGACTATTGTCATGGTGTTACAGCCGACCCTTTTTAGTATTTCATGAGAAGTCCTAAGGGGTTGATGGTGGATCTTTATCATGATTAAGGAGTAGCTAGAGAGATATTAGCACCTTTTGTTGTTACACACACAAAGATATGAGAGAGAGAGAGATATTAGCACCTTTTAGTGTTACAAGGCTACGGTTACTTATGTTACAAACTTGGATCAAGATCTCCAAATGAAAAAATCACTTCCTAATTAGACACTAATCTAAACCAATTAAACATGATTAATCTAAGGTGGATGGAGTTTAAGAGTGCTCGCTGAGTGAGTAGTGCTAATGAACTCAAGTACAGTTAGGTTACAAGATTAAAACTTGTATTCATAATAGACAGACTTGATATTTGTGCAAGTACTTATTTCATTGCTTGAGATGGCCCCCTTTTGTATTGGGAGGTACACCATTGGGATTATACATCAATGTGGGATAAATCCCTTTTCTCATGTGGCTTAATGCTAGGCTTTGCACTTTCTTGGCTACTCATTCTGACTCCCTAACTCTTCCTTGTGCTCTTTGGCACCACGTTTCTCAACACCCCCCCTTCGTGCCAAATCTTTGGGCTACTGAAGGTGGTCGAATGAGAGTTTACAACATATTTTCACCCCCCCTTGATGGTAACTTGACCTATCTTTGAGGTCTAGAGGTAAACTCTAAGAGTGAGGTCTCAAACTTAACCTCAATGTTTTCTCTCAAGCTTGATGCAAGAAGTTTACAAAAATGGAAAGAGAGTATTAATGCCTTTGCTCATGTGGGATAAATTCCTTTGCTCATGTGGCTTCGTGCTAGGCTTTGCATTTTCTCGGCCACTCAGTCTCACTCCCTATCTCTTCCTTGTACTCTTTGGCACCACATTTCTCAAAAACTTAAGCAAAAGAGATCACATAGTAGAAAGGAGGCAAGATTCTATAGTTCGAGTAAAAAAAGAAATATCAAGATCAATATTGAAACATGAAAAAGAAAAGGAGATATTCCCTACCGAAGAGTATCAAAACAAAAAGGAGATATACCCTCCCTAAGACCATGAAAATGAAAAGGAGACATGTCCTTCCATAAGAGCATCAAAAGGGAAAAGGAGATATGCCCTCCCTAAGAAGATCAAAAGGAAAAGGATATATACGCTCCCTAAGAGCATCAAAAGGAAAAGGAGGTATGCCTTCCCTAAGAACATGAAAAAGAAAACGAGATATGCCCTCCCTAAGCACATGCTATTACAGCTTCACTTACAAATCATGGGAAATCACTCCATCAAGTCTCTCCTACTAGATAGACCCACAAAACATCTTAACTCACAACACACCTCTCAACATTCTTCATGCAAAACCAAATCACAATGTTGATCACATCTTCAACCTTTCTCTCACTTTTTCTTAGCATTGAAATGGTAGAGATTATGCATAAACTTTCACACCTACATCTCAAGGGTGCCAAAAGAGAGGACGGAGAGGGCTTCATTAAGTTAAACCTACAATTTGATGAAATTTACTTCTATGGTAGGTCATAAATCTTGTTTTTTAACGGTTTTAGGAATAAATCTAATGTGTTGTGAATAAATCTAATATGCTAGTTTGAGTAAACCTAAAATAAGTTATTCACAAAGAAAACAAGTTTATTTGTCAATTGGTATGAAACTCAATTGATGGCATCACACTTGAAAATATTTATAATATTGAACATGACATATATCATGTGACATCAAAAGTTCGTAGCACACATCAAAATTTTAGTAGCGTATCTACACACCAAAATTTTGTAGCATACACCAAATTTTAGTAGCCCACCCACGCAAAATTTTAGTTTCCAATCATCATTATTGTAAGGTCCTTTACACTCCATAGCTAATGACCTCAATCATTTTCTTTTATTGTTCTCTGATGTTGTGAAATTAAACTTGTACATTTTGCCCTAGTGTCCCTGGCTTGGAAAATTCTTAAGCTGCCCCCATTATAAAGAGATATAAATTTACTTTTTGATTCCAAGACTCAGAGATAGATAATATTAGATATTAAATAAATTTCATAGGGCAACGGTGTGGTAAATATTAGACAAGATAATTTTTACTTAGTAAAAAGCTAGAAAAAATCTTAAGCTGACCATTATTAAGAGTTACGTTGTTGATAGATCTAGATTTCAAGCTAGGCATGGTACATTAGCAAGAAATCAAAAAAATTAAAAAATTATTTTAAAATTTAGAAACACATATTTTTTAGTGATTTTTGTAAAAGATAAAATTTTGGTCCATTGTAAGTGACCATTTAGACACCTAGGTGTGTGTAGATTGTAACCTTAGTGTGTTAAGTGGACCTTAGTAGTAAGGGGAATGCTTGGGAAACCTTCTCAAGGGGATTTCTTGTTCGTCCCCCTTACCTCCATCCAAAAAGGACCGGATACTTCTCACCTAACCTTTGACCATTTCCTTTCCTTGTGTGACCACACCCGACATATTACTATCATATTTGTATTGTCTCGAGACTTCTTCTCCCTACCTCCAAGCTAAAAAATGCACCTACTTCCCAAGGCTTTGTGAGATTCTTTTTGTCATGATTATTAACTCTCCCTCTTGCTACCTAATGCCTCCTACTACTAGCCCCTCTGCTCTCGGTGGGAGAGGTGATGTTGGACTAGTTTTTGAAGCTAAAAGACTAATTCTCACTCTCCCCAAGTCAAGCCAATTGTATCACAAGTAACTTTTTTGTTTTTCTCTAAATTTTTAGCAATTAATATTAAGAAAAAATTTCCTAGGTCTTAGTTGTTCTACTAATGTGTTATGAAGTGCTCCGGGGTCACTCATAAATATGTAAGCGTAGCACGTGGGTTCAACAAAGGGGTTTTTCAAATCCCATTTTTACACATTTTTTACACAGAAGGGTACCATTCTAAAGGGGGTATTTACAAACTAAATAAAAAAAGGGTGTGTTTTATTCATAAAAAATTTACAGATAAGGGGTTCTTAAATTAGGCCTTGAACGCATGTGATATACATAGTTTACATATAGTGAACCCCACCAGATGAAGTGCCACATATAGTGCCCCCAAATGCCCTTTCTTTGAGTTTTCTACTCTTTTCTCTCTTTTTTGCTCTTAATTCTATAATTAGACAGCTATTTCTCACAAATTAAGTCACGTTAATTGTACTAATCGAGATTACTAATTAGGCTTAATGATTAGAGAAAGTAGGAAGTGGAATTGTGTGATTAGGCTATACTTTAACCAATTTTTCCCTCTCTTTATGTTTTCTTAATTTTTAATTGGTTTAAACATCTCTTTAATCCTTTTTAAGAAAATTAGAGATAAACTACCTTTTTTAATCTCTAAATAGAATAGAGGAATTTCTATTGCATCTATTGTCTTATAGTGCTATCTAGAGATTAGTATAGTTAATTAGGATTAGGGTTTTTTCTCTCTTTAAGTAGAGAAATATTATTTGTAATTAAAAGGTGGAATGAGAGAGGATGCATTGATTGTGTATAGTTAGACAAAGCACAAGCTATGGTTTCCCTTCTTCATACTATGGGAAAATAAGGGATTTTGCCACTGAGGGTGTAGGAGATTTTATTTCTTCTAGGATAAAGAGAATTGGGATGTGTGAGTAATTAAAAGAATTTTATTTTTGTATTCTAGGTGTTGTTATTCATGTTTACAACTAATTTATAGTGATGATAATTAAGAATTTTATTTCTTCATGGATAAAAAGAATTGGGATGTGTGAGTAATTAAGAGAATTTTATTTTTGTAATCTAGGTATTGTTGTTCATGTTTACAGCTAATTCATAGTGATGATAATTAAGAATATTGTTTGAAATCCCATAATTACTCTTTGCAAAGTAAATTGCTGAGTAGGTGTGTTAAGGAAAATAAGACAGAGAATGTAAATTATTCTGAGAATTTACTTGTTATGGGAGGAATATTAATATGGTTAAGTGGCTTCCAAATTGATCCCAATGACGACTTTATGCAATGGTTTTTATAAAGATAATGAAATAAAAGCTCATAAAAAAAGATTCAATTCAAATCCCGCTAGTAAGGTGGAGGAGGGTGTTGTGAGAGAGTTCACACTCATCGTGTTGAGAATGGCAAGTTAAGGACCTGATCATCCCTGACTCAAGTCCTTTGGTTTGGCTGGGTTAGGTTAGGATTAGCAACCTTAGGGTGTTGAGGCTCATTATTGAGAGGCCTTGCTGAGGCGAAGCCAACCCCCTGAGATGATGCTTCCTAGCTCAATTTGACCCCACATACCAAGCATTGTATTATATATGGTAAAGTAAAAAGGAGAGTTGAGGCTCATTAGTGAGAGGCCTTGCTGAGGCAAAGCCAACCCCCTAGTGATGATGCTTCCTAGCTCAATTTGACCCCAAATACCAACAAGCATTGTAAAGTAAAAAGGAGAAAATGGGAGCGTGGTGGATGTATTGGCCTACAGATCGGTGGGTCGAGTGAGTCCAATTGTTCTTTTTGTAGATTATGTGATGATGAAGCTCTTGGAAGAACGTTACATGAGCATATTGTACAAACTATAGCATACTTACATCATTGTTTCATTTTTCCTACGCTATGTAATTACCCCCTTGGGCTCGGTAACAGAACTCCGAGGCCTTTACCACAATGAATGGGTAAATAAGGAAGCATATCCTACACCATCTGACGAATTCTAGAACATGAAGCAATGATACTCAGGGATAATGCGTGGGCCGGTTGGACCCGTATTTGGGATGTCCAGTATCATCTTTGCATTATGAAGATCTCGGGGATGTGGATATTCAGAATGCAAAGATGATAATGGGTGGGCTGGTTGTACTTGTATTTGGGATGACCACTATCGTCTTTACATTATGAAGATATTGGTTAGGGCTTGTTCGACGCATATTTGGGATGACCACTATCATCTTTGCATAATGAAGATCTCAATTAGGGATATAGAAATGCATCAAAACGCTAGTTCAAAACATTCACAAATTAGAGACATTGGACTAATTGACTATTATTGTGTTGTCGATATTATAGAGAACACCTAAGAGAATGATATATTTTGTAGAGAAATTTCTAAGCTTAGATAGCTGAATGATATCTTTTGTACAAATATTTCTAAGCTCAAACAGCTCCTCCTCGCCCATAAAATAGATATCCCTAACAAGATTAGTTTCCTTGCAAATATGCTTTCTGGAGATTCATTTATATATAAATGCACCAAAAAATCATGAATATTATCAAAATCTTGTGCACATAGTTCAGCAAATGATATTTTTGGGGATTGAAGATTCTGTTTTTCTTTGCAAGGTCCACAATTGCAACTACATAGGAAATTGTTTCAGACCGCATAAGCAGGTCTAAAATCGCATCTAGTTTCAAAGGAACTAGATGCGATTATAGATGCGTTATAGACGTGATTATAGACGCCCCCATAACTTGTGCATCTATGCAGTATGACTATGCTTGCTTTATGTTGCAGTGGTTGGGCACCGTGAAAGAGATTTCAAAGGTCATTCTCAGGTCATTGTGTACAACCCTTCGGAAAACTCCACTGGATTGATGAAGTGTGTTTCTTTTAAAAAGAAGAGAGTACAATAGCCCTTTTAAGAGTAACTTCTCACAAGTAGAACCTTTATACATGGAAAATATTTACATCACTCAAAAATCTTGGAAAAAGAATAACTGCTCACAAAAAAACCTTTATACATGGAAAATATTTACAGATTCACTTAAAAAGCTTGGAAAAGCTTATTTATATACAAACGTTTCCTTTCCCAATTCGTCCCAAGACCTTAAAGCCTCCTAGTCTTTTAAGGGATAAGTCTTCCTAAAAGTCCCCAAGACCTCTGATTCAATCCCCACATCTTTTCATTAAAGTGAAGCTTTTAAAAAGAATCTTGAACCTTTACGGTTGGATACATGTAAAGGCTCAGGCATATCAAGTAATTCCATGAAAGGTAATCCAAAGGTGAATGATTAAGTAATGCCACGAAAAGCAACATATCACAATAAATATATGTAATCTCAAAAAGGCATGAATCTTTACATGTAATCTCAAAAACATAATAGCAACATATCACAATAAATTTATATCCGGCTATCTATGTCTCATTTAACTAATTGTAGTTTTAATAATAAACATATTGGAATGCAATGGATTGATGTGGAGGATACATAAATAAGGTGATTTTTGAGACTCATGTGCATTGTGAGTCTTGTCAATTCAAAGTGCACAAATCCATCTCATATTATCCATGTCTCATTTATCTAATTACAATTATGAATTACTAATAAAACAATCAAACGTGCACAAATCCATCTCATATTATCCATGTCTCATTTCTCTAATTACAATTATGAATTACTAATAAAACAATCAATCACCAATAAAAAACAACCAAAAGGAAGACCATAGCCATAAGAAAAGAGTACAATGAAAGAACTAGAGTTCAACCTCATCTTCAATGAGGTCAACCCTTGCTAAAGTATCTATCTCAATGTCCATGCCTATATCCAAATCTACAAAGAGATCAATCCCACTACTAGAATCATCACTATGAGAGGCAATATCATCATCTCCAATAGCACGATCATCATCTCCAATGGCATGATTATCATCAATGTTTTCCAAGCAATCTCCCTCCATAGTTGAGTTGACATGCTCCTCCATATGCTCAATGTGGGTGAATGTACTATAAATGGCTCTTGAATGTGGTGAGATTGGGATTATATGCCACCATCTCTTATTGTCAATTATTGGTTGATACACAACCTATTCAAGCACAAAGATACATCATACAAAAAAATTACATCTCTACTATCTGTAACTGCATATATTGTAATGAACAGTAGTTATATGTACATGTTCACAATGTTGTGGTAGCACTAGAGTCCCATCCCCTTGCCAAACGCGCGCCTCCACCCCTCAACTTCACCTATGCCAACGGCGGCGGTGACCCCACGCCTCTCTCTGTCGCCTCCGCGGACTTCGTCATGACCAACTGCTAGACCATTTTGGTCATTCACTTTTTGGTCGCGCATTTTGATCCCCTGTTTTGAATATATTGGATCTGTGTGTTCTCTCTCTCATTTATAATCCTTTCATGCATGGCTCGGGGGGGTCACTATATGTAAATCCTCTATATCACGTGCGTTCAAGGCCTATTTAAAAAGTCCCTTATCTGTGAATTTTTTAGTGAATATAATGTATCCTTTCTTATTCGAATCTGTAAATTTTTTTTAAAATACAATAAATAAATCCCCTCTGTAAATATATTTCTATAAGTTTTAAATATTTAAAATATCCTTCTGTTGAACCCACGTGATACTTACATATTTATACGAGTGACCCCCCCGAGATGCATGGATATAGTGTGGGGATGCTCTAATGGTTTTGAGTGGTGTTAAAGGATACCTATAATCAAATTGAGACTATGCATTTATAGATTCCATGTCGATCCTCTTCAACCAGCCTGCTCTTGTTTTAGAACAACTTTGTTTTGGGCTTTATCTAATTTTGTACATTTTGACCGCTTCTGGCGGCTTTTTTAATTGAGCTTTAGTTGTAGCATTCCTTACTACTGTGTTGCCTCCTTGGTTGCCTTTTACCTTGTTTGAAATTTGTTATAGGCCATGTTCACACCCAATTTGTTATAGGCCATGTTCACACCCGATTTGCTTGAGCTGCTGCTTCGAGTTGCTGTTGTTGCTGCTTTGACCTGTGTCTCCTAGGTGTAAAGCTATAGAAGCCTCCTACGCTCTATATCTAGTGTTTGTTTTTTCCAGTTTGCTCTCCTTTCTTTTTCAGAGCATCTCAGTGTGGCGATTCTTAGTGTCTTCCCATTTTACCTTCTCCGCTAGCTCTTTTTTTTATCGTTATACTTATTGTTCAGTTACAGCTGCTGCTTCAACTTGTGTCTCCTAGGTGTAAAGCTATAAGGGCCTCCTACGCTCTATATCTAGTGTTCGTTTTTTCCAGTTTGCTCTCCTTTCTCTTTCAGAGCATCTGAGTGTGGGGATTCTTAGTGTCTTCCCATTTTACCTTCTCCATTGGTTCTTCTTTTTATCGTTATACTTATTGTTCAGTTACAGCTTTTGTGGCATCTTTTTTAGCCTTCTTCTTTGTCTTTCTCTATGTTTAGTACTCTTCCTCTATGTTTAGTACTCTTCCTCTAAGAGTCAAGCTTCTTGATGCTTGAGAAGTATCTTAGATACTTTGCACTTTGTCTTCTTGGTAGCTCCATGCTTTTCGACCTTTTTAGGCGATTGCATCGTTGCCTTTCTCATGGTACCTTAGATACTTTGCACTTTGTCTTCTTGTTGGTAGCTCCATGCTTTTCGACCTTTTTAGCAGTTGCATCATTGTCTTTCTCGTGATAGTGTCGGCCACATCACAACTTTCAGGTCTAGACCTCCATAAAGTAGCAATGATACAAAGTTCATCTATGTCAATGTTTACTTCTAAGAATGCTTATTCAGTTGTTTTGGCTATTCTATTTACTTCCCTTGTAGTAATAGAAAGAATATTGGTACATTCTTGATGGCCATTTGAAGCAGGTTTAGGGCTTGGTTATGGTGTTTTTAGGTGCATGTTAGAAATAACACCTTCATCTACCACCTCCCATGTTTCCTCCACGGTAGACACATATATGTTGCTAAGTTCTCCTTTTTGCTAAGGGTCCTCAGGTGATAACTCCTCTTCATATAGCAATGTCGTAGTTTGTTGTTTTGTAACGTTAGTAATGCTATCCTCCTCTAGAAACCATGGAATCTCACATAAGTCCTCTCGGCTAGCTAGAAACATCATGTCCCATCCTATGCTCGATGCCACTAGTTTGCTCTTGGTTGGATACATTCATTGTGTTGTTTAAGGTTGATGCCACTGGTTTACTCTTAGCTAGATACGCTCATTGTGTTTGAGGTATGGCATGATCTATTGGAAATTCACACATGGACTAGTAGCCATTTGAAAATAAAGAAATCAAAGAAACAAATGTGTCAAAAATGAGAAAGAAAGCGTATATTATAGGGTTTGAAAATTTTTAAAAGCTAGCGCATGCATTGGATTAATTTTGATCATGTTAATCTTTGATTAAGTGTCACATTAATGAGATAAATCTTGGAAAACAAGTTGAAATATTAGCTGGTGTGGACATAGTCTTTGTTTGTGCAACCCATGTAGGTGTTGGTGCCAAGTCTTTTTATTTTGGATGCATTATATTGGCTTGGTAGCATGTTGCCCACCACTAAACCTTCCGAATTGGTTGTCTCAATGATCATGTAGAAATACAAAACAATCTTACCCACAAAAGCATCATATTTGGTTTTCTTGGATAGACGCAAGAGAGGTGAAGCAAGACTACCATGTCTTCTTAAATCACTGAAACCTTAAAGTGCTAATCATGAAAATACTTTTTTAAAAATTTTTAGATAGTTTATTGTGACCAATTTCTGCGAATCATTGTCTTATCCAACTTAGTAAGCTAAATAAAAGCTTTTTAGAGTGAATTTACCTTGTCATGTTGAAGTTCATAGCTACTCAAAGAGTTGGTATTTCTGAAATTCCAAGGGGTCTACTACCTCCAAACCAAATGCTAGATAAAAAGGATATCTCCTTAGAGGATGACGTGAGTGATTGGAAATCCATGCATGGAATAGTAGCCACTTAACACATTTAAAGAATAAAAGAAAAAAGGTATCAAAAACATGAGAAAGAGAAGGTAAATATAGAGTTGGATCAATGCTTCCAACAATAAAAAGGATGTATTTATACATCTTCTTATGGATGTGGTTAGCAAATTTAAGTTATCCTTATGCGTTAGGTTAATTCCTTGTTTAGCCTTGTGATTAATTGTAAATTATTTAGTTAGCCTAACATGGAGTTGATTAGCCTAACATGGAGTTGATTATGATTAGCTTTCATTCACCATGACTTTTGTCATGGTATTACAGCCTACCCTTTTTAGTATTTCATGAGAAGTCCTAAGGGGTTGATGGTGGATCTTTATCATGATTAAGGAGTAGCTAGAGAGATATTAGCACCTTTTGTTGTTACACACACACAAAGATATGAGAGAGAGAGAGATAGCTGACCATAGCTCCTCTATATCTTTATAAACATTATTGCCATAGCTTGACCTCTTCTAGGAACTCCTAAGCAATCAAGGCTACGGTTACTTATGTTACAAACTTGGATCGAGATCTCCAAATGAAAAAATCACTTCCTACTTAGACACTTATCTAAACCAATTAAACATGATTAATCTAAGGTGGATGGAGTTTAAGAGTGCTCGATGAGTGAGTAGTGCTAATGAACTCAAGTACAGTTAGGTTACAAGATTAAAACTTGTATTCATAATAGAGAGACTTGATATTTGTGCAAGTACTTATTTCATTACTTGAAATGGCCCCCTTTTATATTGGGAGAGGTACACCATTCGGCTTATACATCAATGTGGGATAAATCCCTTTTCTCATGTGGCTTAATGCTAGGCTTTGCAGTTTCTTGGCTACTCATTCTGACTCCCTAACTCTTCCTTGTGCTCTTTGGCACCAGATTTCTCAACACCCCTCCCTTCGTGCCAAATCTTTGGGCTATTGAAGGTGGTCGGATGAGAGTTTACAACATATTTTCACCCCCCCCCCTTGATGGTGACTTGACCTATCTTTGAGGTCTAGAGGTAAACTCTAAGAGTGAGGTCCCCCCTCCCTTGATAGAGACTTAACCTATCTTTAAGGTCTAGAGGTCTCTTCTAAGAGTAGGGTTACAACAATCATTACCTCTCGTGGGTGCTAAATTGGCTACTCTCAGGTGGTCAGGTAGATACACATAACAAACAAGATAAAATGATAAGATAGGTGTCTACTCATATGCTGATCCCTCTTTTATAACATTTGATTTAGGTTAGGGTAGTGGTGGTAGCTTCTTGTTGCTCATGTTGATGTGGATATCATGACACCCTCTTGGTTGCTATGACCTTGACTCCACTTCTTTTTCTTTTTATCGACGATGTTTCCTTCTTCACTTTGTTCACTTCTTCTTTGCTCTTGGTCTTTGCCCTTTGGCTTGACTCTTCGTTCTTTGATAAATTCTTTGTTGTGGATGTCGTTCTTGGTTGTCGATGTAGTTCTTCTTGTTGCCACTTGTTGATGCTTGTGCTTGATGTTTAGATTCTTCTTCCTTAAGTTCCATTTATGTTTCATTACATATGCTTTCATGTGTGGGTGCCATGCATGTGGTCACTTCATGTGTGTGTGTATGTTTTTGTGCTTTTATCAAAGTACATGATACCTTCCCAATGAACATGACTATCCCTTTGATGATGTTTGCCATAATGAGAGGGGTCTTACCTATTGAGTTCTTTGTGAATCCCAATGGCAGTGTCTATTTCTGTCACATAAGATTAGCACTATTTCCCTTGGAATGTTTTCTCTCAAGCTTGATGCAAGAAGTTTACAAAAATGGAAAGAGAGTATTAATGCCTTTGCTCATGTGGGATAAATTCCTTTGCTCATGTGGCTTCGTGCTAGGCTTTGCATTTTCTCGGCCACTCATTCTCACTCCCTATCTCTTCCTTGTACTCTTTGGCACCACATTTCTCAAAAACTTAAGCAAAAGGAGATCACATAGTAGAAAGGAGGCAAGATTCTATAGTCATGAGTAAAAAAAAAGAAATATCAAGATAAATATTGAAACATGAAAAAGAAAAGGAGATATTCCCTACCGAAGAGCATCAAAACAAAAAGGAGATATACCCTCCCTAAGAGCATGAAAATGAAAAGGAGACATGTCCTTCCATAAGAGCATCAAAAGGGAAAAGGAGATATGCCCTCCCTAAGAAGATCAAAAGGAAAAGGAGATATACGCTCCCTAAGAGCATCAAAAGGAAAAGGAGGTATGCCTTCCCTAAGAACATGAAAAAGAAAACGAGATATGTCCTCCCTAAGCACATCAGGCAACTGCTGTTACAGCTTCACTTACAAATCATGGGAAATCACTCCATCAAGTCTCTCCTACTAGAGATAGACCCACAAAACATCTTAACTCACAACACACCTCTCAACATTCTTCATGCAAAACCAAATCACAATGTTGATCACATCTTCAACCTTTCTCTCACTTTTTCTCAATATTGAAATGGTAGAGACTATGCATAAACTTTCACACCTACATCTCAAGGGTGCCAAAAGAGAGGACGGAGAGGGCTTCATTAAGTTAAACCTACAATTTGATGAAATGTACTTCTATGGTAGGTCATAAATCTTATTTTGAAGGGTTTTAGGAATAAATCTAATGTGTTGTGAATAAATCTAATATGCTAGTTTGAGTAAACCTAAAATAAGTTATTCACAAAGAAAACAAGTTTATTTGTCAATTGGTATGAAACTCAATTGATGGCATCACACTTGAAAATATTTGTAATATTGAACATGACATATATCATGTGACATCAAAAGTTCGTAGCACACATCAAAATTTTAGTAGTGTATCTACACACCAAAATTTTGTAGCATACACCAAATTTTAGTAGCCCACCCACGCAAAATTTTAGTTTCCAATCATCATTATTGTAAGGTCCTTTACACTCCATAGCTAATGACCTCAATCATTTTCTTTTATTGTTCTTCGATGTTGTGAAATTAAACTTGTACATTTTGCCCTAGTGTCCCTGGCTTGGAAAATTCTTAAGCTACCCCCATTATAAAGAGATATAAATTTACTTTTTGATTCCAAGACTCAGAGATAGATAATATTAGATATTAAATAAATTTCATAGGGCAACGGTGTGGTAAATATTAGACAAGATAATTTTTACTTGGTAAAAAGCTAGAAAAAATCTCAAGCTGACCATTATTAGGAGTTACGCTGATAGATCTAGATTTCAAGCTAGGCATGGTAAATTAGCAAGAAATCAAAAAAATTAAAAAATATTTTAAAAATTCAGAAACAAATATTTTTTAGTGATTTTTGTAAAAGATAAAATTTTGGTCCATTGTAAGTGACCATTCAGACACCTAGGTGTGTGTAGATTGTAACCTTAGTGTGTTAAAGTGGACCCTAGTAGTAAGGGGAATGCTTGGGAAACCTTCTGGGTATTTCTTGTTCGTCCCCCTTACCTCCATCCAAAAAGGCTCACCTAACCTTTTGACCATTCCCTTTCCTTGTGTGACCACACCCAACATATTACTATCATATTTGTATTGTCTCGAGACTTCTTCTCTGGATCCCTACCTCCAAGATAAAAAAATGCACCTGCTTCCCAAGGCCTTGTGAGATTCTTTTTGTCATGATTATTAACTCTCCCTCTTGCTCCCTAATGCCTCCTACTACTAGCACCTCTGCTTTCGGTGGGAGAGGTGATGTTGGACTAGTTTTTGAAGCTAAAAGACTAATTCTCGCTCTCCCCAAGTCAAGCCAATTGTATTAAAAGTAACTTTTTTTTCTCTAAGTTTTTAGCAATTAATATTAAGAAAAAATTTCCTAGGTCTTAGTTGTTCTACTAATGTGTTATGAAGTGCTCGGGGGTTGCTCATAAATATGTAAGCGTAGCATGTGGGTTCAACAAAGGGGTTTTTCACATGGCCAAGTTAATTGGGCTCGTGTGAAAAGGTTACACGACATGGGTATCCTACAAGCCATGGCCCAATTAATTGCATCAATAAAGGAGAATCTTATATCAAGAAACTTAACTTGCTAAATTCTAATTGTGCTAGAACCGGCAAGGTTCCATTGAGTTCATGTTGGGCCTTCAAGTACTCCTAGTGGAGTTGCAAAAAGTTTTAACAGCTCCATACCCATGCCAGTCATGCACTAGTCATGCAAGTAGTGTGCCAGCAAGAAAACAAATTGTAACCATCAGACATTCTTGAAAAAGATCCTTGCATTGTTTGAAACTTCTGAAGCTTGGCAAAGCATTTTGGCACCTGCCCCCCCCAAAAAAAAACCCACCCCTCCGCCCCCTACCCATCCCCATCTCTCCTAGTTTAAGGCCTTCAAAGAGCATCATAGCCATTTAAACCTTCTTAAGAAGGCCTCCTACATAATAGGGTTGCAAAAAGAAAGCCACTATTTGAACTTTTTTCTAAATTTTAGACATGAACATATATATAATTTAGCTACTTTTGAATGCCAAGCTAGTTTATGGCCTTCAAATTTGAGCCGTTTTCTCCACGGGGTTTAAGAACGCAAGGGTACTATTTAAAGGGTGTATTTGTAGACTAAATAGAAAAAGGGTGTGTTTTATTCATAAAAAATTTACAGATAAGGGGTTCTTAAATTAGGCCTTGAACACATGTGATATACATAGTTTACATATAGTGAACCCCACCAGATGAAGTCCCACATATAGTGCCCCCAAATGCCCTTTCTTTCAGTTTTCTACTCTTTTCTCTCTTTTTTGCTCTTAATTCTATAATTAGACAACTATTTCTCACAAATTAGGTCACGTTAATTGTACTAATCGAGATTACTAATTAGGCTTAATAATTAGAGAAAGTAGGAAGTGGAATTGTGTGATTAGGCTATACTTTAACCAATTTTTCCCTCTCTTTATGTTTTCTTAATTTTTAATTAGTTTAAACATCTCTTTAATCCTTTTTAAGAAAATTAGAGATAAACTACCTTTTCTAATCTCTAAATAGAATAGAGAAATTTCTATTGCATCTATTGTTTTATAGTGCTATCTAGAGATTAGTATAGTTAATTAGGATTAGGGTTTTTTCTCTCTTTAAGTAGAGAAATATTATTTGTAATTAAAAGGTGGAATGAGAGAGGATGCGTTGATTGTGTATAATTAGGCAAAGCACAAGCTATGGTTTCCCTTCTTCATGAGTAATTAAAAGAATTTTATTTTTGTATTCTAGGTGTTGTTATCCATGTTTACAACTAATTTATAGTGATGATAATTAAGAATTTTATTTCTTCATGGATAAAAAGAATTGGGATGTGCGACGAGTAATTAAGAGAATTTTATTTTTGTAATCTAGGTATTGTTGTTCATGTTTATAGCTAATTTATAGTGATGATAATTAAGAATATTGTTTCAATTACCATAATTACTCTTTTCAAAGCAAATTGCTGAGTAGGTGTGTTAAGGAAAATAAGACAGAGAATGTAAATTATTCTAAGAATATGGTTAAGTCACAACAACACAAAGCAACTATAGACGCGCTTGATAGACGCGCAAAATAGCGGGCACATCTATAGGCGTTGCTTGAATAGAGAAAATTACGGGCGCGTCTAATAGTGCGTGTATTTGTGCGTGTATTGACGCGTCTATTAGCGCGTCTACACTGAGAATCTAACACTGCATCTAATAGCGCGTCTATTTGCGCGTGTATTAGCGCGTCTATTAATGCGTCTACACTGAGAATTAGACGCATATTTAGATGCAAAACAAAGAATACAAAAAGTGAGATTTTGGTGTAGGCTGGTAAATGTACATCACTGCTTTCCAAACATTGCCCATGATTACCAAAGCACATAATTTTAACAAAAACATCAATGCTTTTTTGCAAACCCACATATACAAAAATTAAGTGAGGTGAGGAGAATGAGACAATATGTAAAACAGTTTTGCCAATATCAATGATGGGCTACCATTCAATCTCATCCTCAATGAGATCAACCCTTGCCAAACTATCTACTTTAAAATCCAAACAAGTGTTTAGATCTACAAATACATTCAACCCACTACTACTTGTGCTACTCATGTGCTCATCGAAATCAGCATCACCAATGGTAGGCTCGTCCTCACGGGGGTAATGGCCTCAATATCTGTATCTCCTATCTCATGATCATCCTCCTCTCTTGTATCGCTCTTACACATATTAAGCTCTTTTGTTATTTATGCTTTTCTTGTTTGCATCCTTGGGTGTTGGGGTTTAGGGTTTATGCATTCATAGAGTATGCTTTATGCATAAATTCTTTAAACATAAAGAGAGTATACACACTCTATGCATGCTCTCTTTATTCATACTCTATGTATGTATAAAGAGGGAATGTATGCTCTATGCATACTACTCATATGCATGCTCTATGTATACTACTAATATGCATAGATCATACATCCTTTATGAATGCAAAAAAAAAAGAACATGCTTTATGTATGCATAGAGTATGCATAGAGTATGCATGCTTTATGTATGCATAGAGTATGCATGCTTTATGAATGTTATTTTTATGCATAGAGAATACATACTCTATGCATAGTATGCATGCCTGCTTTATGCATGCTCTATGTATATTACTCATATGCATAAAGCATGCATAAAGAGAGAATGCTTTATGCATGCATACTCTATGCATGGTCTATTATTACATGCTCTTTATATATTTCTCATAAACATAGAGAATTCTGTATGCATGCATAGAGTATCCATGCTCTATGTATATTTGCTCATAAAGCATAGAGCATACATACTCTATCTATGCAAAAAGCATATATAGAGTATATGCGCATAAGGAGAGTATGAATGATCTCTTTATACATGTATAATTTATGCATGCTCTATGCATATCACTCATATTTAAAGAGTATACATACTCTATGCATGCATAAAGAGAACATGCTTTATGCTTCCTCTCTTTATGTATGCTCTATGCATACGCATAAGCTCTTTTGTTATTTACCTCCTTTTCTTGTTTTGTATTGTAAGTCTCATCTTTTTTGAGACCAAATCTTCTCAACTACTCAAGGTAAGCTCTTACACATAATCTCTTTTGTTATTTATTTTCTTATTTTCACCCTTGGGTGATGAGGTTTACGGTTAGTATGCATGTTGTATGTATGCATAAAGCATGTTGTCTTTATTTATGCATTTATATGCCTAAGCTCTCATCCATAAGGCTTGTGCATTTTTGCATAGCCTTAGCATTTCTCTCATGCTTACCCCCTTTTTTGTATTGTTGGTCTTGCCTTTTTTGAGCCCAACTCTTCTATGTACGATCTTACACACAAGCTCTATTACTATTTATGCTTTTCTTGTTTGAATCCTTGGGTGCCGGGGTTTAGGGTTACTATGCATGCTCATAGGCATATTATCTTATGCATGCTCATAGGAATATTCTCTTATCATGCTCTATTACTATTTATGCAAGCTTTCTTGTTTGCACCCTTGGGTGTCGGGGTTTAGGGTTAGTATGCATGCTCATAAGCATTTTCTCTTATGCATAAGCCTACGAGGCATACTGTATGCATGAATAAAGAGAGTATATTAAAGCCTCATTAGAGCCTTATGCATAAGGCTTATACATAAGCTTGTTTCATACGCTTATGGTGGATACTTTATGCATGCATAGAGTATGCCTTATAGATAGACCTATGCATAACACATAAGTATTATGCTTATGCTTAATCCTTATTCTTATGGATAAGTCTCATGCCTTTCTCTCATGTATAAGGCTTATGCATAAGCTCTTATATCTCACAGGGCTTGTGCTTATACTCTCATATATATATGCTACTAGATGTACCCGAGGACAATCCCAAACTCAATCAAGTTTGTAGATCTACACACAAGCCTTCATATCATAAATATGCATTAATATCTTTTCATTAAGCTTAAGGTGTAAGTATGTTAACTTTGTGTAGAGGTGGCCACATCTTATAAAAGGGCATCTAGTACACAACCTATATTAATAGAAGATGACCCAGACTTATAAAGTTTTGTTAATCCCTTGGGTTAACACTTAGGCAGACATTGAGCTTCATTCTCTACTCTAGGTGCATAAGCACATGATTTTTTCAAATTTTATTATTCATTTGATGCACATATTATATGGTTTATACCTTAAGCATGAGGGTGATTGGGTTTCTCCACACCTCATTGGTTGTAATCTATGAAATCTCACCCATGATTGACATGTGGCATTGCATTTTCTATATAATGAAGACATGGGTGAGGGAGAGCTTACTCCCCTCTACCCTAGAGTTGAAATCCACTCTTGTGTCTGATCCTTGGGTGATAGTGTGAGCTTGCTCTTGTGCAAAGTCTCCTCTTGTTCCCCTTTCCCTTTTGGTAGTGCTTGTGTGAGAGTGTTGGTGTGTGCGAGATTGAGAGATCTCTTGTGTTCCAAATCTTTCCATGTCTTGCTAGCGAGAGAGGTGTGAGGTTATATTGCAAAAGAAAGGTTTGTGTGATTGAGGGTTTGTATCTTGCTCGGATGAAGATGGGGAGAGTATCACCTTTATTGGGTTCCTTGCATGTGGGATAGTGAGAGTAATCTTTGTGTGAGTGAGCTCTTAACCTTATCTTTGGGATTGTCCATGGTGTTGGAGAGAAGTCTATCAAGGGATGTGTATAAACCTATGAACTATGGTTGCTTATTCCTTTGTTCATTTCATTCATTATGGTATTAGTTAGTGTAGGTTTTATCAAACCCTCTCTCTCTTTCTCTCTCTTCATTTGTCTCCCCAAGGGCTCATGTGAGAGGCAAGCATTTCGGGTCTAGCCTCCTTAATGTCTTCCATTGGCATGCAAATACCTGGAGCACGAAAAGGCTATACATTGGTTTCATTGTCAGGACCGTTCAAGGAGGCATTTGACTTCAATAAATCCAAAGAACATTCGCAACAAGGAGGCAACCACAAGTACATAGGTGGAACTTATCAAATCAACACTTGGAAAAAATGTAGAGATTCAACCAAAAGTCCAAGATCAATAACAAAGTGGAGTATATGCAAAGGGGCTTCAACATGAAGTTTAAATCCAACAAAGCTAGTTGTTTGTCTTTGCGAATGTGGCAACTTCTTTTTCAATTATGTGCAAACTATACGGGTCGCAAATGTAAGCTCAATCTCAAGCACACAAGAGGTTATAGTGATGTTTACTTCATTGAACATTACATAATCATACATATGGTGCTTAAGACGGTCTTTTAGATAAATGCTAGTAGTCAAGCCCCAAAACCTTAGAGATAGGCGAGTAAGCTGACCTGTGTGAAAGAGGCTGAGCTCCTTAGCAAAGAAGTCTTGGAAAGAAAGGGCGAAGTTGCCCATAAATTTAGCAGGCAGTGGGTTTAGCTGTGCGGACAGAAGAGAGAAACCAGTCAATACGTGGAAATAGTTTGACATGTAAGGTCGATAGCTGAGCTGGGTAGACCCAAAAAAAAAAAAAAAAAAAAACTAGTGGTCTCGATAGCACAAACGAAAGAAAACCATCGGCGACCACTCGAACTTGTAGAAATAGAAAGTAGAAACACTTCAATTGTTTTTTTAAAAAGAAAAGAGAACGCAGGAGAAATCCCACAGTCCACAACAATACATTCCAAGATCCAAGATGTTGAAAAGAACGTAGTG
This sequence comes from Cibotium barometz, assembly GCF_041138505.1. Taxonomy (NCBI): domain Eukaryota; kingdom Viridiplantae; phylum Streptophyta; class Polypodiopsida; order Cyatheales; family Cibotiaceae; genus Cibotium; species Cibotium barometz. Next base: position 27,083,258 of record NC_141074.1, on the reverse strand, counting down.
CAGGGCCCCTGAAAGGCAACCAAACAAAAAGAGTGGAGCAAGAAAAACCAAATAGAAGGCACACACACCTTGGCATCACAGAGCAGAGTTAGGAAATAAAAGAGCAACCCCACATCTGGTTATCTCAGGAATGCAAGCAGGGGGTTAGAGTCCTATCTTAGGAATAAAAGAAGCAGGTTACAGTCCTATTCACTAACACCAAGGAGTTGCACTTGAATTGAATAGTTGTCCCATGAGTGTATTGCTAAAGAATTATGTTGCAACAAGAAGCAAAGCGTGGGGCGTAAGGTCTCCATACCACACCAACAACATAAGACCAGTAAAAGACCTTAAAATAATCTTAAGAAAAAAAAGAAGCTAACTCTACCCCTTAAAATAATCTTAAGAAAAAAAAGAAGCTAACTCTACCCCTATCCCCCTCGGGACTATTTGACACCCCTTTTTTCAAAGGAGATCAATGGCGGACATTGTTGCTACCCCTTATCCCCCTCGGGACTATTTGACACCCCTTTTTTCAAAGGAGATCAATGGCGGACAATGTCCCTCAAAAATCGAGGATCGGGGTGGGCCGTCGGATTTTTTGTGATCCATGTGTAATCCCTGTGAAATCCAAGTGTGAACCCTGTGTGATCCCATCTTGTGATCTCTATGTAAAGCGAGCAATCTTGGCATTCGGCTCCCTTTACACAGAGATCACAAGATGGGATCACACAGGGTTCACACTTGGATTTCACAGGGATTACACATGGATCACAAAAAATCCGACGACCCACCCGATCCCCGATTTTTGAGCGACAATGTCTGCCATTGATCCCCTTTGAAAAAAGGGGTGTCAAATAGTCCCGAGGCCCTTATCCCCTCCTCACCACATATCTCCCTCCTCCTTCCACTCACTTTCCTATCCACCTAACCCCCCTATTTGCTCCCCTTCACACATTTCCATTACACCATTTAAAAATTTTCTATTTTTCCTCCTTTCCCACCTAACCCCTACCCTACTAGTTCACACAGTAAACACACACACACAATTACACTCACCCCCTTGCACACACACACACACACACACCCACACACACACACACTTAGTTCACATAACTACCACATCTCCTAGCTCCCACCAACTTACTAAAACTCTTTTTCCCACCAACTTACTAAAACTCTTTTTTAATATTTCGTGTTTCACCTTTTCAAAAAAAAAGATCTATCACCCCCTTGTCAACTTTATGCACTATAAATGTTATACAAGGGGTAACATGTTGGGGGAAATTTCTTTTTACACGTAGCATTCTCAAAACTTTTCATGGAGAATTGATCACTTATCTTTGTATCTAGCAATGAAGATATAAGTGGACCACACACTCTTGCACTATGTGCACCCCCATTTGTGTGCACATTGGCACAAAGGTGGCACATGCACATTGATCACACGTCCTACTTTTTTGCTCCATTATTTCTTTTGATCTCGCATGAATTCATTGGTGTCACTACTTTATCAGCTACCCATCCCCATGATGAGTTTTATCCAAACCCTTTGATATTATGAGGATATTTAGGATTGAGTTCCATTCTTGAGGGAGCATGGGAGGATCTTGCTTGTGTGATCTTTGGGGGGACACATGGTCCGCACATCATGATATGGTGTATAAAGGTTCTTTATTGTATATGGCTCATCATTGCCTTCCCTTTTACCTCTTACTCCTGTCAGATAGCATAGAGTATTTCTATCCAAATCTTCACATGAAGGCATTACACGATGACACATATCTTGTGCCCTCCAGTGAAGTAACATGTTCTTTGACTAGCACACCCATCAGGTATCCAGATTATCTTGCATAAACGGGTTGAGATGCATTTTTGGTCATCATCAATAACTACTTCTGATCATTAGGAGCCAGTGTCTATGGACACTATGCAACAGATAGCCTCGACACCGACTATTTTCCATCCTTTGGCTTTCTCTTCTTATCAGGAGGACTTCTCCCCACTTAGTGATATATTCATTGAGAATTAGCCTTTGGTACACATTGTGATTCCATGCCTTATCCGGAGTCATCAACTCCACATGTCTCATCATAAGGCCTTATGATTTATGGTACTTATACATCTATGACCTTTGCCAAAGCTCCATATCTTTCATTTGGGATCCAAGATCAACTTGGGATAATCCTTGGTCCATACCCTCGCCATCGATAGATGCTCCATCAACTTACCCTTTTACATTGCAATTTACTATGGCACTCACCTTAGCATCATATGTTTGGGGTCTAGGCATACACTTATGGGAACCCATTGAGTTTCCCATCTTCATTTGGGATCTTGGTGGATGGGCTACACATTAGAGGTCGGAGAGCAACCTATACCTCCATCATGGGATTTATCGCGACATGTCTTTTGATCTTCCTTGGCCTATTGTACTACATCATTATATATCTTTTTTGTACTTCCCCCCTTGTACTTCCAACTTAGACGTCCTTCCCCACATCCGATGGGACTAGATGTGCATCAAAGGTGGGGGAATGTTAACCCCTTGGGTTAACACCTAGGCTGACATTTTCCATCCTTTGGCTTACTCTTCTTATCAGGAGGACTTCTCCCCATTTAGTGATACATTCATTGAGCCTCTTAGTACACATTGTGATTCCATGCATTGTCCCTGAAGTTATCAACTCCACGTGTCTCATCATTAGGCCTTATGATTCATGGTACTTATACATCTATGGCATTTGCTAGAGCACCATATATGTAGCCACTTTCATTTGGGATCCATGATCAAATTTTGATAATCCTTGGTCCATACCCACGCCATCTAAAGATTCATCATCGACTTACCGTTTTACATTGAAGTTTGCTATGGCACCCACCTTAGCATCATATGCTTGGGATCCAAGCATACACTTATGGGAACCCATTGAGTTTCCCATCTTCATTTGGGATCGTGGTGGGTGGGCTACAAGTTATTAAAGGTGGCGAAGCAACCTATACCTCCTTCATCAACATGGGCTTCATTGACACATCTTTCTATCTTCCTTGGCCTATTGTGTTACATCATTTTATCTCTTTTTTGTACTTCCCCCCTTGGACTTCCAGCTTAGACATCCTTTCCCACATCCGACGAGGCTGGATGTGCATCAAAGGTGGGGGGATGTAAACCCCTTGGGTTAACACCTAGGCCGACATTGAGCTTCATTTTCCACTCTAGGTGTGCATGCACATGATTTGTTCACATTGTATTACTCATTTGATGCACATATTATATGGTTTATACCTTAGGCATGAGGGTGATTGGGTCTAGCCACACCTCATTGGTTGTAGTGTCTTGTCCTTGAGTGAGAGTGTGAGCTTTCTCTTGTGCAAAGTTTCCTCTTGTTCCCCTTGCCCTTTTGGTAGCACTTGTGTTAGAGTGTTGGTGTGTGTGTGAGAGAGATCTCTTGCCTTCTTCCAACTCTTACCATGTCTTGCTAGTGAGAGGCGTGAGGTTGTGTTGCAAGAGGGGGGTTTGTGTGCTTGAGGGTTTGCATCTTGCTTAGAGAAGATGGGGAGAGTGTCACCTTTCTTGGGTTTCGTGCATACGGAATGGTGAGAGAACTTTATGTGTGAGTGAGCCCTTAAACTTATCTTTGGGATTGTTCTTACTATTGGAGAGAGGGCTATCAAGGGATTGTTCTTAGTATTGGAGAGAGGGCTATCAAGGGATGTGTATAAATGTGTGTTCTAAGGTTACTTATTCCTTTGTTCATTTCATTCATTAGAGTGTTAGGTAGTGTAGGTTTTCTCCAACTCTCTCTCTCTCTCTCTCTCTCTCTCTCTCTCTCTCTCTCTATATATATATATATATATATATATATATATATATATATATATATATCTCCCCGAGTGTTACAGGTATATATTTTATCATATTTTTGATGAATTAATAATCGTAAAAAAATATGCTTAATTTAACTTGTACAAGAAACAGCTTAATGGAATGTGCGAATGTGCACAAGATTATTATATGTGCAAATGTGAAAAAAGTTATTTTATGTAACAAGGCCCATTAGCAATTATATTTGGGCAAAGGTTTTTATTGTAAAAACCTTAGGAGACTTCATATGGTTAAAAATATGTAAAATAATACCCCAAAAGTGGAAAAAGTAAGCCCAATTTGTACAACATCTATTATTAGCTCCTTGGGCTATTTTTATGAATAAAAAATTTATCTAAATACTCATGTCGTGGAAGTGGAGCTACACGGCATGGGAGGGGAGATTGCACCCAATCTTGTCTTGATGGTGACGTTATTCTATTTCCCTTTACTTATGTTATGCTATGTTATTTGATTTTCAATTTAATTCAAGTATTTGTTTCTATTTTTGATGTATTTTGTGAGTTTGAAATTATTTCGTCAAGAAGCACAAAAAGGGTCTCGTTTTGACAGTGGTATCAGAGCAGCTTTGGTTTAATTTAATCTTCTTGAAGCCAGTCAAAGAGTTGTGGACAAAGAGGAGAAAGAGACAAAGATACATGTGATTTTGGTAAAATTTTTAATTAATTTGAAGAAATTACGTTTATATTTATGTATGGTTGAAAGAAGGCTTATTTTTAACCATTGGATAACAAATCCCCATCAATCTATTGCCCAAAGGGTAAAGCAAGGTGGAAAACCATTAGTGGGTTTGCAAAACCACAAAACCACCTTTAATTTCACTAATTCTCTTCATAATCTGTCCGTACGAATCGAATCAGCATAGAGACCCACAATTGGATTGCTAAACTAGTAGCAGTGTTTGATTTCCATAATGGAAGGCTGATATAAATCCTGCAAATTAGAGAATTTTAAACTTATCCTTCTGTGACAAAACGTGCCGATTTCATGAAAGGGGAGGAAGATCCAAGTTTTATATATATATATATATATATATATATATATATTTCTCCTCTATTTTTTTCCCTCTTTCTTCTTTACCCGTGGGTGGTCACAAATGACAACGATTTTTTTTTCTCCCCAGCGTTGCACGCTCGTAGGCTACGGATTCCCAACCAGGAAGAAGCGCTATTTTTTTTATTTTAAGTGAACTAAATCCAAACTATATATACATAGAGAGAGAGAGAGAGAGAGAGAGAGACTCATTTTCCCTATACACTAGCCGTTAAGCTTAAGCTTTTAAGGCTTTAATTAGAGCATAGAATATATCCAAAATTATAGACTTATATATATATATATATATTATTTCTAAAATGCCCTATGGACTGGCCATCAGTAAAGCAGCTAGTAGCCAATAAAAAAATGCTTAAAAATTAAGCTCTATAATAAAGCTTTGATTTAATATTTTCTTTTATTTTTATTTTTTTTTATTTGTTTAGTTTTTTTAAAGAAAAACCTTTGTTTCAAAAGCCTTCACACTTTAGCTTTAAAACCTTTAAAAACTTTTTGTTTTAAAAGCCTTATATTAAAAAGTTTAAAAAATCCTCTTTAGATAATTTATAAAGCTTTAGACTAAGGTCCGATTTAGACTTTATCTCTTCTTTATTTTTGTCTACTCTTGGTGTTTTCATTTTGACCAAAGCAAGCTATATTAGCTGAGAGCTAATAATATGGCTATTTATAGCTATTAAATCTATTCTTCTAGAGTTAAGAATTTAAAAAGATTTGTTTATTTAAACCATTTCAAAAGATTTTAATCTTGTTCAAATTTAAAGCTTATGTAGTAAAACTTCAAATGGCCTAAAACCTTGAGCATAAATTTTATGCAAGGGTTTTCAAAGCTTATGTATAGGTATACCTTTATTTCCTTTGCGAAAGCATGAGTCAAAATCTTCTATAAACCAGGAGATCAGAGAAATGATTAGCAAAAACTTCTATCATGTGACCTTAAGGCAAAAAGGTTATATTTTTGTAACTCCAAAAAAAATTCATTGGTCCAAAGAAAAAGGAAAAGAAAGCTTTGTTGAAAACCTCAAAAAGCTTTAACTTTTGGGAGGAAGACCTTCCTTCAAGACTTAGAAGAGACCCTAAATTCTTTGTTCTAGTCTAATTATTTTTTTGATGCAGAGATTACAATATTTTTCAGGATATGTACAACAATGTGTGGAACTTCAAGAGTTGTCGTATTTTTTATGATATTTGAACACCATTTTTATTGTTTTGTTCTCAACTCATCATACCTTGAGGTAAATTTTTCTTATCCGTGAGTATTAATTGCATCAGTCATATCTACATTTGTTTATCTAACACTTTACCATGTAGATGTGCTTCCCCAACATCATATGAGTACGTATTCAACCCATTCATTAATTGCATTATGTGCTTAAAATTGACAATAATTAATTCAAGATATATGAATCCTGGAACTAATTTTAAATTGTTTGGTACTATCTAGCATGTCCAGTAATATTTCTTTTTCAGAATGATTCCAGCACTTCAAGTAAGTTCCTCCATTTTCCATAATTAAAACATCACCTATGCTTGTGATATTTGTGTCCTTTTAATGATGTATTTTATAGCAAAGCTATTCGACACTTGCAAGTAAGTTGCTATCCTCCTCCATAACTTAGTAAATAATTATTCCAATATCTTTCTGAAAGTTTTATCTCTCAGACAGTAATTCAAATACCGTTCATGTAAGTTTCTCATTTCTATCCTTACAATAATGATCATGCTTAAATAATTATGCATAGAATTTCAATTCATACTATTCTAAGTTCTATTTCGTATAAAGTCGTAATTTAATATAACCCTAGTTATGTTTGGAAGAATAATCATATTTCAATCCGTTCGCATTGTTTCTCATTTCTGTTCAGATAGTAATTCAAATACCGTCCAAGTAAGTTTCTCATTTCTGTCCTTACAATTATGATAATGCTTAAATAATTATTCATAGAATTTCAATTCATACTACTCTAAGTTCTACTTCTTACAAAGTCATAATTTAATATAACCCTAGTTACGTTTGGAAGAACAATTATATTTCGATCCGTTCGCATTGTTTCTCATTTTTCTCAATGTAGAACATCATTGCAATCGAATATATAAAAGGTATGACTCTCTTACGCTTAAGTTTCATGTTTATTATTCAAGTCTATTCCAATTTCAAATGTAAATTAATCTTTCATCATTTGTTCACTTAATCAAGATTGTTAGGATCATTACTAGTCATTCATGTTTATCAAATTTATCCATTATTCATCTCACATCTTCTCAAATAACTTTTCAACTCAAGTTTAGTATTTCCTATCCTTATATCCATAACCAATTTAACTTTTATTCTTATGATGTTAAGTTTCTCATCATGAGATTCTGTGTAATAACTTTATATACCCTATCCATAGAAGTAATAACGACTTACATCTCTTTCGAGTGTTAATATTGGTTTTGACAGATTATTTCAATTACACCACAATGATGGAGGTATGTATATGTATATGTATATATTCATTTCCTTTATACAGCCTTTTCATAAGTATTTTTATACTATTTTTATAACCTAAAAATCTAATTAATAAACTATAGATTTAGCATTAAGATTAGTTAAAACTTAGTAATTTAAATAAATTTCTAGATAGAGAAAATTTGTGTCAAAATTTCAGTTTTAGAGGGAATTAGCCACTCCGCCTCAAACTTCTATTCCGAAGGAAGTAATGTATGGAATTAATCTGGTGGTATGGGACATCAAATTGGTTTCATATACTTACTCCAAAAACATTTATGTCTTCTATCTTTTACCATCCATTTGATTAGTACATTCATTTGATTAGTTCATTGCATATGAATTATGTGTAGATCTAGTCTTTCCACACCAATCATGAAGCCATCCTCTCATGCATTTATGCAAGTGTTTATCGAGAATGCCCGTATATGGCCTGCTTTTGGGCCTCCACTATTTGTTTCAGTTGGTTCGTATGGAGGAGCGATTCCCAGGTTACTTACGCCTGGCAAACATGTGTGTGGCTGTTATTTGAATACTTATGTGTTGTCTATATCTCAAGATGATATTGGGATTAATTTATGTGTTCAATTAATTGTTTAACTAACATGGACAGTGTCTAAGTATAGCAACGAGAAGTACAAGGGTACCAATTAAGGTGTTGTACAACTTGTCGATTAAGTGATGGTGTGAAGGTGATAATCATTTTTCTTTTGTGAATCATGTATTAGACTCTTTGTGCATATTATTATTGATTTGATAGTTAGTGTGATGATCACCAATTTAGGTGTCACACAAGTTTTTCTTGTTGGTATTCCATGTCCATAAGAACCTTTGAGCCATGCCTTTGTGCCTCCTCCTCGGAGCCATGTTTGAACCTCTGACTTTACCTTGCAAGTTATAACATCAATAATCTTGTTCTCTCGACATTTTTCTTACACAATTGAGGACAGTTGCTTCCTCAAACGGGAGGACTATTATAGGTATATATTTTATCATATTTTTTATGAATTAATAATCGTAGAAAAATATGCTTAATTTAATTTGTGCAAGAATCAGCTTAATGAAATGTGCGAATGTGCACAAGATTATTATATGTGCAAATGTGCACAAAGTTATTTTATGTAACAAGGCCCATTAGCAATTATATTTGGGCAAAGGTTTTTATTTATACAAACCTTAGGAGGCTTCGTATGGTTAAAAATATGTAAAGCAATACCCCAAAAGTGGGAAAAGCAAGCCCAATTTTGTACGCACATCTATTATTAGCTCCTTGGGCTATTTTTTATGAATAAAAAAATTCTCTAAATACTCATATTATGGAAGTGGAGCTACACGGCATGGGCGGGGGGGAGATTGCACCTAATCTTGTCTTGATGGTGGTGATGTTATTCTATTTCCCTTTCCCTATGTAATGCTATGTTATTTGATTTTCATTTTAATTCAAGTCTTTGTTTTTATTTTTAATGTATTTTGTGAGTTTGAAATTATTTCTTCAAGAAGTACAAAAAGGGTCCCGTGACACCGAGGGCTTGTGTGAGGCAAGAATTTGGGACCTAGCCTCCTTAACGTCTTCCATCAGCATGCAAACACCTGGGGCACAAAAAGGCTACACAAGTTTCTACATGCCATAAGATGCTTGGAAACTATTGAGCCAGTCGTATAGAGTAGAGCACTTGTGTGGCTCTAGCTTATCCCTGTTGTTTATGTTGACTTATATGTGTCAAAAACTTCTTTACTTCCATAGAGATCTCTCTCTCTCTCTTAGCCTCTACCCCTTCATGGGAGTGAGATTTTTCAGAATATTTTATCGTAGGAGTGAATCCAAATAATTATGTGTGATGCATGGTTCATGTGTGAAGCATGGTAGTGAATGATTTCCATTTGTTATAATTATTTTTGTGAGTGATTCCAAAGTAATTGTGATCTAACATTTTGGATTATGTTGAGTATAGATCATGGGTTCGAGACAACCAAGGTGGACATTGGACGAGATTATCTAGCTAAGCACATGTGTGCTAAATATTTAACTTTGTATGGTTTGGCCCATTGTACATATATTGGGCAAGGATTATTTTTGATGAGATGCTTTAAAAGCATTGGACTAAGGCTCAATTTTGTAAAAAGCCCAATTTTGGAAATGCTATGCTATTAATGGCTCCAAGGGCTAAATTTATTAATATGATTAAAATACCGTGTGTGGCAAGGGAGCCACGCACGTAGGGGGAGATTGCACCCAGTCTTGTGTTCTTGATCTTTCATGCTTTTTATTCATGCTCTTGATTTATGCTATGATGTTATGGTTTATTTTATTTTATTATTTAATTTATAGAATAATCTAATCTCCATGCACCATGGTCCTCTAACAACCCCACTGCTCTCTAGACTCGGGGGGTTCACCTCAAAAAATGTTAGTGTACCACCACGTGAGTTCAGCAGGAGGGGCTTTTTAATTATATACATTCAGAAAATTTAACAGGATTACATTAATAGAAGGGGTTTTTTTATTCAACTTTAGAAAAACATCCGTTAGTTCATAAGTAAAGAGGGGTTGTTTTATTGGGGGGAAAATTTTAGTTAAGGGTTTTTTCAATACCTCTTGAACGCACGTGATACCTATGGTTTTTTGGTAGTGCACCCCTCGAGTCTCTAGACCACTCTCATATCCACTATGTTGAGTCCTCTACCCTCCAATCCTCTAATAGCATGATCCCCCCTTCGATCCTCCCACTGATGCAACCATCTCCTATGCGTGGCTCCACCTCACCGGCACAGTGTGTGAGTGGTTTATAGAGTAGGTAGCATTCTAGTGTAGGTGGTGGGAGGGGATGCCTTGGTTGTTTTTTGGATTAGGTGAGTGGTCATCCTCACATACATCTATTGAGATGAGGAGCCTGAGGATAGTACTATTTATTATTCCTTGGGTGACGATGGTGGCCCATTTATGGATGATATGGGAAAGAGGTTTAACTATGTATTCCACGAAGTGGGGAATCAAACATACAAGAATGCCTTCAAACTATGGGAGAAATAGAGAGACAAGGACTTTATCTATGTTATCCAATGCATGCAAGAGTGGTCTCCTAATCCCCCTGCCATGAATATTACTGACCTCAACGGGCTAGAGACCGCATCATCAAGATATTGAAAAATAGGTCATGCAAAAAGAGATGTGTGAGGGAAGGACGAGGCATGCCGGCTTAGTACTCAATGAAGAAAGAGTGGAAGAAGGCGTGATCAAGGACGTCAAGTAGTATCCATAATAAAAGGGGACACACGCACCATTCATAATTGGAGAAGTATAGAGTGCCACAAAATATGGGACCTCAGGAAAGGCCGCTTGATTTGTAAGTTGTTATACCCGTGGTTTCTTATGTGTTGCTAAATATATTTCATGTTTTTTATGGATTTAATTTTATGTGTTGCTACATGTTCATAATTACAAGAAATGACAGTTGTCACCACATCATACCCCAAGAGAACGGGGGAATCATTATCGTAGACATCATACTAAAGCTAAAACTTGGGAGTGACTTAAACAAGAGGGAGTGGTGACCCGACGATGATATCCAAAGATCCCAACACAACTATGCAGTGATGTACTTAATTTCTTTCAAGATTTATATGAGTGTGTTTTAGTAGTAAATGTGTATGCATTTTCATTATGTAATGTAGTAGGAGCATGAAAGTGGCTAGGATGAATTTGAAGGTGGTGGTTAGGGAGTTTGAGGATACAGATGACAATGAGGAGGAGGATGATCAAATTTCAAGATAATATTCGTAATCCTTTAAAGATTATCTTAGTTTTCTTATTTATTTTGAAATAATATAAATTGACCTTGTACATCTTTATTCGTAATATAATATGAACATCTTGTTTAACTTGATGTGTCGACTACTCTCAATATATATACTTATATTTTTGAATGAAAAGTTTTTTATAATATATTGTAAATGTGTATTTTTTTAGTGTAATGTGTTTTAGTTTTTTTTCAATGGGAGGGGGGATAGAATGAGAGAGAGAGAAGCAAATCTAATCTTCTCTCTCTCTCTCTCTCTCTCTCTCTCTCTCTCTCTCCCCCCTCCTCCCTTTTTTGTGTAGATTGCAGTGTGGCTATGTACGCGGTTACGATCGTGGCTATATGCATGGATGTAGCCACATGTGTAGCCATGAAAGAGAAGGTTTTGTGCAAATTGTAGCATGGCTATGCACGCAGTTATGGTCGTGGATATATGCATGGATGTTGCAACATGCACAGCCATTCAAGAGAGCTTTGAAAGTACAAAATTCTTTCATTATTGAAGCACGGTTATGGATGTGGGGTTATACCCTCATTCTCTTGTAGTTGGATTTTGATCTTTATATGCAATACACGGTCTCACATCACGTTTAAAGTTGGTGACCTTAGTAGGTTCTCAAATCGGAGAACCTAGTAAGGCAGGGATGCAAGTGTTCAATTACATCAAAGGTACCATTGGGTATAACATCACTTATAAATCGACCAATTCCTCGATTGGATTTTGTGACTAGGTACCCCTCAGGACTATCTTCAGCTCCCCCATGCTTGTCTTTTATGGAAGACTAGAAGGGGTTGATTAGGCAAAGTGGGGACCTGCCTTAGAGCCTCTGTAGTCCCATGTGGATGGGTGTGCCCTCAAGGGTTCTAGTGGCTCCAAAAAGCAGGCTGTGAGCACAAATGTTGTGGACAACCGATATAGCCAAACTTGGTGTGTGAGCCATGACACATCATGGGTGTGGTGTGGCAATTCTTGGTTTTTCCAAGGTAGGGACCCTTATAAAATGGGTTATTTTGAGATCGTGGGTTGTTTGTGAGGATTGATATTCCCTAGCTTATTACTCTTGCTATGCTCTCGTAATAATGTTATAGTGCTAGTTCCAATAGAGAATATAGGAGACGTTATGCATGCAGTGAAACATCGATCAATACTCATGAATGTGATCTGTACTGTGTAATATAGGGGCGATGGCAGCCTGCACTGCTGCCACCGACTTGGTACGAAAGTAGCAGCCTATTCTGGGGACGAGGAACCTACAAGAGGTCATGCCAGGAATGGTCGGACAACATTTTTATCGACATCTTGAGCGACACGTATAGTCGCCGAGTAAAGGAGGACAATGTCCTTATCAATGTAAGAGGCGACACTAGCCGGGCAGGTTGTTTTGGGCTCTATCTCATTTTGTACATTTTGACCACTTTTGGTGGCTTTGTTGATTAAGCTTTAGTTGTAGCATTCATTGTTACTATGCTGCCTCCTTCGTTGCCTTTTACCTTGTTTGAAATTTATTATAGGCCATGTTCACACCCAATTTTCTCGAGCTGCTGCTTCGTCTTGTGTCTCCTAGGTGTAAAACTATAGAGGCCTCCTATGCTCTATATCTAGTGTTTTTTTTTCCAGTTTGCTCTTTGTTCTCTTTCAGAGCATTGCAAGGTAGGGATTCTTAGTGTCTTCCCATTGCACCATCTCCAGTGGCTCTTTTTTTTATCGTTATACTTATTGTTCAGTTACAGCTTTTGTGGCATCTTTTTTAGCCTTCTTCTTTGTCTCTCTCTATGTTTAATACTCTTCCTTTAGGAGTCAAACTTCTTGATGCGTGAGAAGTATCTTAGATACTTCACACTTTGTCTTCTTTTCGACCTTTTTAGCAATTGCATCATTGCCTTTCTCATGGTACCTTAGATACTTTGTGAAAGATCCATGCCCCCTCCGCGCAACGGATTCGAGGGTGCTAGAAGCAGCGGAAGTAGCACTTCTTGCGTGGGGCAAGATCCCTCACTCAGGGCCTCACCCCCACGGATATCCAGACAAGAGACTAATCCCTTGGTTCTTCAAAAATTAAACCCGAAAAAACTTCCCCCTACCGAAAAGCACGAGCGATTCCTCCAGGATATTTGTACTCTAACGTAGTTAGGGTCATTACTGACCAAACTGATCCGACCGAACCTGTGAGTCTCTTGGTCAGATCAAGGAAGAAACTTACACTTGGATCATAGAAACCAATGCTTTTTTCCCCATCGAGAGACACAGCCGTCGATTCTTTTTCCATAGAACAATTACTATCCGGGATTTACTTCATCTATCATACTATAACAAAGTAGTCTCATTTTACGGATCCATCATTCCAGCCTAACCCCATCTAGTCCCATAGGTTAGCCAACTGCCCAATCACTGTAGTGATGGGATCCAATTAGGAATTTGGTTAGGTTTTATCCCGGGTACCAGGGAAAAGAGTTCCCAAGCCCCCTAGCCGGATATTCATGCAAATTTCATGCCAATCACAACACTTACACACCCAATATGAAATTGCCCTTTTCACAAATTCAGTTATCTTTAAAACAATCATTTAATGAAACCATAGTGTCACTAATCATAATCCTCCAAAATCTCCAGTTGAATCCTTATTTCCAATCATTCCTTCATCGGTGTATCTATGGCATCATTGGCAACCAGAACGCTCACTACCTGTCCACTCAGGGGCCTTTTCGATAGTTCCTAGCTCATAGTAACCGATAATATATTCACTTATAAAAATCAAGATGGAATCTCTGTTGAAGATCAGCAAGATCAACCAACATTCCATATAAAAAAGCCATGGACTCATCCGTTGAGGACCAACAAGGTCAATCAACTAGATCCATGCCCGGTTTCAGAAAACAACTCTTACTCCTTGTTCCAATATCTTCCACGATGCACTTGTGGGTATCTTCAATGACCCAGAGACCGAGCACCGTATGGTCAGCACCCTCTAGGATCCTTCGCAGGTGACCTACTAGCGCTTCACTCATAGGCTGCTTCCTTGGTCCCTCATCCACTGTATCGGAAGCTCACCATTTAAATCGAACCGAGGCTGGTCAAGACCTCGGCTGACCTTGCTACGCGAGACGTCCTCTGTTGACTCTCTGTTTTAGCTGTTATATCTTTATCAGCTAGGTCTCCACGACCTCATTCACAAGACGGTCAAAATGCTTCCCCAGCATTTTTGACATAAAACAATCATTTAAAAACAGGTCATAAATACAGTTCCTATAATGAACTCTCGTCTTTCACATTGTCCCACATCCGTCCACATTACTTAATCCATATCCAATTCATATGTATACCCATTCTCATCCAATCACGTCATTTTCCACCTCATCACATCTTTCCTCATTTATTCTCATCACATCTCATCCACTCGCATCAACCCATATTCACATCCCATCACACCTCATTCATTTCACATCTATCTCAATTTACATCACATCTCATCTCATTCATTCTTATCCCGATTCACATCTCATTCATTCACTCACATCGACATCACATCCTTTCACATACACATCCACATCCATTCTTTCACACCCATTCTCATCCAATCACATCATTTTTCATCTCATCACATCATTCTCATGCAATCACATCATTTTTCATCTCATCACATCTTTCCTCATTTATTCTCATCACATCTCATCCACTCGCATCAACCCATATTCACATCCCATCACACCTCATTCATTTCACATCTATCTCAATTTACATCACATCTCATCTCATTCATTTCACATCTCATCTCATTCATTCTTATCCCGATTCACATCACATCACATCTCATTCATTCACTCACATCGACATCACATCCTTTCACATACACATCCACATTCATTCTTCCACATACACATCCACATCCATTATTCCACATACACATCCACATCCATTCTCATTACATCACATCTTATCACATCCTATTTTCATCTTATCACATCCTATCATATCCATTCACATCCTATTTTCATCTTATCACATCCTATTTTCATCTCATCACATCCATTCACATTCTAATCCCATTTAGTAGCTTTTTCTAGGTTGATCCCGATAATGGGACTTTTCTAAATTTTTACCAATTGCTTGGCCGCCTAATTAAAGGTTCTTTTTCTTGACGACTATTTTCATATCCATTCTCAATTTCTCAAATGAATTATATTCAATATTCCTCTTTTGAATAAAAGAATTCATGGGATTTACAAAAATCAATTCTACCCTTTTCACTTTTGATAATTAATCATAAATTGAATTATACTAAAAATTTCTCTTCTTCTCATTTAATTTCTTGGATCTCAAATACCATGGGAATTCCTCTTTTTGCATTTAATTAATTGCATTCCAATGTCATGGTGGGTATTCCTCTTTTATCATCAAATATTTCTCATAAAGTAATTTCATCTAAAATAAAATACCCATTAATTTAATATGCTAGGAATTTCTCTTTTCCCATCTAAATGATGGAATTCCAAATGTCATAGGAATTCCTCTTTTAACATTTAAATATTTCTCATAGATTAAATAAATTTATCTAAAATTCATCTTTGAATTTAAATACAATACTCATAAATTCTAATATGCTAGGAAATTCTCTTTTCCCATCTAAATGATGGAATTCCAAATGTCATAGAAATTCCTCTTTTAACATTTAAATATTTCTCATAGAAAAAATAAATTTATCTAAAATTCATCTTTGAATTTAAATACAATACTCATTAATTCCAATATACTAGGAATTTCTCTTTTTCCATCTAAATAGTTGAATTCCAATATGGTGGGAATTCCTCTTTCATCATTTAAATTTATCTATGCAAAAAGATAAATTTAACTGAAATCCTTCTTTAATTTTTAAGTAAAATATACATTATTTTAGCATCCCAATTTTTCTCTTACTTCATTGGAATACATGGATTTCCATTGTCATGGGGATTACTCTTTTAACATAAAAATGGATTACTAGAAATTCCTCTTTTTTTAATTAACTATTTATCCATAAACATAAAAATTAATTTTTCCATGATTATAATGAGAATCATTCAATTAATCTAGGATGATTAATCCTAGAATATGCTAGGAAGTCCTCTTGTCATATTATGAATGAAAATGATTTGTGTTAGTTTTTTAAAAATTTTGCCATAGCTCCGCACTGCTATTACTGATAATTCTCAAAAAATTAAAAGCATAAAGTTTAGTAATACCCCTATGATTAGAATAACCATTAATTGTATCAATATCCAATTATGGACTTGATTCTTAATCTTTCCATAAATTAAATAGCATAAAAGCATTAAAAAGCCACTTATTTTGCCTTTAATTTGACAAGCATAGAAATTACTTTTAGATTAGAGAATTGCTTCATGAGAAGCTTTATTTGAGTATAGAATAGGTCATAGGAATGACCATTATTTGGGGGAGAGAGAGACATGCTTTAAAAAAACATTTAATTTAAGCATAAATGAAAATTTATGTGTTTTATCACCACAATTCATTAAAGAACTTCAATTGTATTAAAAAGCCATTCAATTGAATGCTTCTCAAGCTTGAGAGGGGTTGAGAAGAGAGAAACATTTAGAGATTAAAGAAAAAAGACCATAAACCACATTTTACCTCCTAGATTGCTTGATTCTTTGATCAAAGTAGAGGCCCCCAACCAATCAATTGGTTTGGTATGTTGATGAAGTCTCCAAGGAAGATTGAAGAGAGCGAGAAGCTCCAATCTCTTCAATTTGTAGAGCATTTTTAGAGGATAATAGAAAATATCATTATTTCAGTATAATACTGGCATGGTATAGTTCTCATATTTTTTTACAAAGAAATAAGGATCTATTTATAGGTGAGAGAGGCCTCTAACCAAGTCCACTAGTTTCTAGAAATTTCCAAGTTCAGTTTGGCTGAATTTGGACAAGATTTGGACCTAGTTTGGCTCCCTTTTGATTTGGTTTGATCTAGGAGAGAGGAGAGATAAAAATATCACAATGTTTTTGAGTTTAAAACTCCACCACACATGTGAAATAGGCGCCTCCTTGAAGAGCCCCCTTCTGCTTACCAAGGTGTCAAAATTGAATCATTATACCTAAAATATCTCTTTTTTTAGTAATACTCATAGTTTTTTACTAATAAACCTTGTCCTTAGTCAACTCTTCATCTTATGTGAGCATTTACTCATTTTTGGGGGTTTTTCTTTTCTAAATTGGATTTATCTCCTCCCCACACTTGGATTGATCCTATTGGCCCTAGGAACCTTAATTGGAGCATAATTCAAAAATTTCTGAAAATCTGGACCCTTAGGCTAAGGTCCTTTTTACCTATTTTCAATTAATTCCAATTGCTCATTGGAAAGTTCTTTTTCAATTTCTGTTTCAGGGGAAACCATTTTAGACACTAGGAGGATTTTTATATCCAAAAATATCTCAATTTTGGATTACCTCTCTCTAGATATTCTCTCTCTAGGTCAAAACAAGGTAAAATAGAATCTTTCTTTTATTTCAAAGAGGGGAATAGTTACAAGATCAGAAGGGGAGGTTCTTACACCTGTACACCTCAAAAGCTAGAGGGAGGAATCTTACACTTCACACTTTGTCTTCTTGGCTATAGCTCCATGCTTTTCGACCTTTTTAGCAATTGCATCATTGTCTTTCTCATGATAGTGTTGGCCACATCACTACTTTTAGGTCTAGGCCTCCGTAAAGCAGCAATGCTACAAAGTTCGTCTATGTCCATGTTTACTTCTAAGAATGCTTATTTAGTTGTTTTTGGCTATTGTATTTACTTCCTTCTTCAAGGTTGGCCTTGTAGTAATGAAAATAACATTGGTACATTCTTGTTGGCCATTTGAAGTAGGTTTAGGGCTTGGTTATGGTGTTTTCAGGTGCATGTTAGAAATAACACCTTCATCTACCACCTCCCATGTTTCCTCCATGGTAGACACATATATGTTGCTAAGTTCTCCTTGCTAAGGGTGCTGAGGTGATAACTTCTCTTCATATAGCGATGTCGTAGATTGTTGTTTTGCAGTGTGAGTAATGCCATCCTCCTCTAGAAACCATGGAAGCTCACATAAGTCCTCTCGGCTAGCTAGAAGCATCATGTTCCATCCTATGCTAGATGCCACTAGTTTACTCTTGGTTGGATATGTTCATTGTGTTTGAGGCTGATGCCACTAGTTTACTCTTAGTTGGATATGTTCATTGTGTTTGAGGCTGATGCCACTAGTTTACTCTTAGTTGGATATGCTCATTGTGTGTTTGACATATGGCATGAGCTATTGGAAATTCACGCATGGACTAGTAGCCATTTGAAAATAAAGAAATTAAAAAAATGTGCCAAAAATGAGAAACAAAGCCTATAGTATAGGGTTTGAAAATTTTTGAAACCTAACATATGCATTGGATTAATTTTGATCATGTTAATCTTTGATTAAGTGTCACATTAATGAGATGAATCTTGCAAAACCAGTTTCACATGTTGAAATATTGGGTGGTGTGGACATAGTCTTTGTTTGTGCAACCCATGCAGGTGTTGGTGCCAAGTCTTTTTATTTTGGATCCATTATATATGCTTAGTAGAATGTTGCCTATAAGATTCCCCCTCATCCTGAATAATGAATAAGCCTTTACTTCAATCCCCCTGTAATCATTCCCTATTTGTTAATACAAGAAAATATTGTTATTCCTTGTTTTTGCCTAGAGAGATGAAAAATTCTAGAGAGTGGTAATTCAATATTCAGATATTTTTGGATAAACAAATTCTCCCAATATCAAAAATATGTTTCCGTGAAACTAAAAATCAAAATAAATTTTTCAAGGTGCATTAGAAATCAATTAAAATTGATGTAAAAGACCTTAGCCTAAGGGTCAAGATTTTCTTAAATTTTTGGATTATGGTCCAATTAAGGTTCCTATGGGCCAATAAGATTAATCCAAGTGTTGAGATGAGATAAATCCAATAAATAAAAGAAAATACCCAAAAATGAGTAAATGCCCAAATAAGATGAAGAGTTGACTGAGCACAAGATTTATTAGTTAAAAACTATGAGATATTACTAAAAAAAATTAAGATATTTTGGAGTAATCATACAATTTTGACACCTTGGTAAGGAAAGGGGGAGACTTCAATGAGGCACCTATTTCACATGTGAATGAGTTTTAAATTCAAAAATATTAAGATATTTTTATCTCTCCTCTCTCCTAGATCAAACTAGATCAAAAAGGGAGCCAAACTAGTCCAAATCTTGTCCAAATTCAGCCAAACTGAAGTTGGAAAATTCTAGAACTTAGTTGGACTCAGTTAGTGACCTCCCTCACCTATAAATAGACCCTCATTCTTTTGTATTCTCATCTGTGAACTAGACCATGCCAATATTCTCATCTGTGAACTAGACCATCTGTGAACTAGACCATGCCAATATTACATTAGAACAAGCATATTTTCTATTATCCTCTAAAAATCCTCTACAATTTGGAGAGATTGGAGCTTCTCTCTCTCTTCAACCTTCCTTGGAGCTTTCCTCTCAACATACTAGCCAATTGATTGGTTGGGGGCCTTTCCTAAGAATAGAGAAGCAAGCAAAACAAGAGGTAATATGTGACTTTATGGTTTTTCTTTAATCTTCTAAATGTTTTTCACTTCTCAACCCCTCTCAAGCTTGAGAAGTATTCAAATGAATGGTTTTTCAATACAAATGAAGCTCTCCAAAAGATTATAATGATTAATCACAAAAGTTTACATTTATGCTTGATTTAGGATGTTTTTTAAGTATATCTCTCTCTCCCCCAAAGAATGGTCATTTCTATGACCAATTCTCTATTCAAATGATGCTTCTCATGGAGCAATTCTCAATTCTAAAATCAAACTCTATGCTAGTCAAGCTAGAAGCTAAAGAAATGGCTTTTTAATGCTTTTATGTTACATAAAGTATAATAAAATTATGATTTAGATCCATAAATTGGATTTAGATCTATTGATAGTTAATCTATCATAAGTGTATTACTAAATATTATGCTTTTTAAAATTATTAAAAATTATCAGTAATAGCATCAGAGCTATGGTAAATTTTTTAGAAATTAACACAGAAATCATTTTTATGCATAATGTAAAAAAAGGACTTCCTACCATATTCTAGGATTAGTCATTCTATGTTAAATGAATAATTCTCATCATATCCATGGAAAATTAATTTTTAATAATTATGCATAAATAGTAAAATAGAGAAAAAGATGAATTTTTAGTAATTTCATTTTTATGGATAAAAGAGGAATTCCCATGATAATGGAGATCCATGCATTTCAATGGAGAAAGAGAAAAATTAGAATATTAAAATAATGGATATTTTATTTAAAGAGAAATTTTAGTTAAATTTATTTTTATGCATGAATTCGATTGGTATAAAATGCAATCAATAGCCTTACGCTTGTAAATATTTGTAATGATAATGACATATATCATGTATCATCATCATAAAAACATTAGTAGCCCATCTATGGCAAATTTTAGTAGCCCATCTACACCAAGCCCATCATCAACAAAATTTTAGTAGCCCATCATCAAAAAAATTAATCAGCCCATCTACACCTAAATTTTAGTAGCCCATCATCAAGAAAACTTTAGTAGCCCATCATCCAAAAAACAATTAGTAGCCCATCCACACCAAATTTAGTAGTCCATCTACATACCAAATTTAGTAAAAAATTTAAACCACACTTTATGATCAATTGCATTGATTTTGCGACACTTTAGTGGGACTCCATAGAACCAACTTGTTGATTTGTGGGAATGTTTCCACCTTGAATATTATGGGAGTGATTTCACCTTGAATATTCTATTAAAAACAACTTAAGCTACATTGATATCATGGGAGTCAATGCCTTTTGCATCAATAGCATCTCAAGTTTCTACACTTGTGATTATGAGTTCTTTACCAAGACTAGTTACTTCACCATGGACATCACAAATGTATTTCATTGCACCTTTTACATATTAGGAAAATTTTCATCATCATGGGAACATGCATTACATGCTTTTGTAACAATAATATCTTCATCATCAATGATAAAAACAATTTTGGATAGTTCACACTAACTACAACAAAGTAATCAATCCAAAAACCTTTTTCTAAAAGTAACCTAAAGGTGATAATGATGCTCAAGAGGTTAAATAATAGGGAGGATGATGATAAGCCTTTATTGCTGATCTACTAGGTTTATGGTTCTAGGCATTCAAAAATCTTGTGGTGGATCTAGTATAACCAAGGATAGTCAAAGTGGATTAGCTAGACATATTATTTATAATCATGGTAAAAATAAAAAGCCTATTATCATGGTAACATTATAGATAGATGGGTGAATGTTAGTTTTTTTAATTTATAAAATCATAGAAACCTTGGTTGAGTCTTCTAAAATTTCTACTTATGTGCACACATATAGTGTGTTTTTAATGGCAATTTTGTCCTTATAACCCACTGAAATTAGAGATTTTAGGTGAATTTAATTTTTTTAGCACAAAATTTCATTGTAAAATAGTTCTACAATTTTTGAAGGTCCTCCTAAAATGATCATTGGGAGAAAATAGGCTCTATTTTTTTCCTTGTTTGTAGAAGACCCCAACACTACTTTGTTGTTCAAATTTCAATATTGAGTTGTATTAGACTACTTGTATTTCTAAGGTTAAGAAGTGGGTATTCAACTTTTATGAAATGGAAAATGTTCACCACATGTTGTCTACTAGTATTTTCATGTATTGTAAATATACAAGAATTAAATGTTCATTGAGCTATATATTTATTTATTTAAAGCTCTTGTTAGATTGTGTTGATAGTAAATCTTATGCCTTGAATCACTTCCTTGTTAACAATTCCTTGTTGATATCTTAGGATTTAACATCTTGTTTGATAGCTCCTTGTCTAGATATTACAATTAAACATCTTGTTTAGCCAATCATGGAGTTCATTATATGATCGTAAATGATCCAACATCTTGTTAATAATTCCTTGTTAAGCTATTACGATTTAACATCTGGTTTAGGAAGTCATGAAGTTGATTATGATAATACATAATCCAACATTGATTTTATGATAAAATTCATAAATCCTATGGGTTGCATAATAATGACCTTGATCAGAAGACCTAATGCATCAACATGTGCATATATCTCACCACAATTGCTTGAGAGTAAAAACATTTGCAACTTTTGCCTTGAGTATTTTTCTCCATTGAAACTCATTGTCAACCTTTGACATTTTATATAAATTATGAAAATTCCATTATTACAAGGCCATGAATAAATCTTCATGTAGCCAATAAATATTTTAACATGAGTTAGTATTTTAGGAGATAGCATATTTGTAATTACTTTAATCTTTCTCTTACTAATCTATACTTTATCTTATAAAATGACATGACTAAGCATCTTCCCCTTTTAAACACAAAACACGCTTTGGAATAAATTCATGATATCCGTTTTTTGTAAAACTTTAGAATAGTAAATTTTAAAAAAATAATGTTTAGCTATATTTGAAAAAGAGACAAAATAAGAAAATAGTCATAAAAATGTGCAAGAAATAGCAAATGACTCCATCATACATCTTAAAAATTTAATCCGTTCATTAGACCAAATGGTACCACATTATGCATAAATGATCCCCAATTAGTAATAAAGGACGTATTTCCTTCATCCTTAAATATTGTGTTGAGTTGCATTTTTTATCGTTTTTAGTTTTGTTTTGAGTTTTAATTTTTAAATCATTCCCTGGTATATGTGTATGTATAATCAATAAAAAGTGCTACATTACATATGCCCCCACATCTTTTCATTAAAGTGAAGCTTTTAAAAAGAATCTTGAACCTTCACGGTTGGATACATCTACCAATGCAAAATCTAGTTGGATTCATTTCTAGAGGTAAAGGCTCCAAAATTGCCTCTTTTGCTTAAGAATGGTTTTTTCTACTTGTTTACACTTGGCACAATTTCCTTTAACTTAGTTTGGAGCCTTATGATGTCATTAAGGGGGACTATATGAATAAGTCCACCTTGTACACTTAACAAGTTAAGGCTTGTCGATGTGGCTAATGCTTTGACCATAGGGTTTTGTTTTTATCTCCATTGCCCATTTTGTTTAGTCGATGTGTGTTATATTTTGTGCATATGTGTGCAATTATTTATGGTTACAACCTTAGTTGCAAAACTTATAGTTATTTTTATAAAAGACAAGTCATAATTTTGTAAAGAAAATTTTTATAGCTCCTTAGTCTATTTGAAGAAATACTTGCATGTGGGAAGTGGAGTTAATCATGTTGGGGGGGAGATTGCACCCAATGTTTTGTCTTTTGTTATTTTCTTCATGCTTTTGTGCGCTTTCATATGCTTTTTACATGGTTTATAATTTACGATTCTAGTTTGAAAGGCAAATGAATGGTGAGAGATTTCTCCCTTATACAAAGATCCTCTCATGAGCATTAAAAGAAAACTTCAACATTGGAGTAGCAAGAAACTTAATTTGGCTTCTAGATCCTTGGTGGATAACTAAGTGATACTGTTGACTTATTCTTTGGTTTATCACATCGTACATTGTTTTTCATAAGGGGTGCATTGGTCAGCTTTATTAAGTCATTTAGAACTTCCTTTAGTCAGGATTAGATGGGATTGTACACACCAAGTTGAGAGTGGCTTGGGATACCATTATTATGCCTAAGAGGGAGGATTGAACATCATTGACCTGAAGGTGCAGTGTAAGGCTTTACTTTGTAAGTTGGCAATAGTCATAGGATTTCTTCCCGACACTGAGCCTTGGAATGACTTTTGTCTGCAAAACAGATTAGGAGGTGAATTCTAATTAGGAGAGGTGATTAAATTTACAACCCATGTTTTATCTCCTCTGATACTACAAAGCACCTACCACCTTCTTTGCCCTTTTGGTGAGATCTCTTCTGTGAGCCTGGGGTTGCATGAGCAGCTTCTTGGTTCATATTCCCTCAAAGTCAGCTGCTGATGAGGAGGCTTACCGACAGCTCATTACATGGAATGACTTGATCTTGGATGGATTCGGTAGACCTCTTTTTACAATAGCTAGGCATATTGAGTGGACTACCTATGTGACTCTTCTCCCCTAAGTGTTGGATTACAAGATCTCATGAGTCTCACCACACGGAGGATGAAAGAATGCTTTGCACCCAGCACTTAAGAAGCACTAGTCCGAGGATTACATAGATGAATGTGGTCACACCTAACCACTAGATACTAGATCATAGGGAACTATGTGGAAGGGCCTCATCACTTTGGTTTAGGGTACTCTCAAGGATAGGGATACCTATTCAGGTCAATGCAATGAAGGAAACCTAGGGGATTGCACTCATTAGCATGGAGTACACACATGTCCCACTCATCATAGGGAGTAGAACCTGTTACACTCATAATGGAGTACACACATAGCTTCTCAAGAGGGAGAAGTTCACCATGGAAGCTTAGAGCTCCAAAGATTAAGTGTACTCATGAAAATGTATATGATCAAAAAGGTACAGTGTCCATGAGCCCTATGCCTAATATATCCCAAGACCCCCCAAAAGTATACATGGAAATGTCTCTAAGCCCAAGTGCCTAGGCCCCATTCCCCATGTGCATGTGCATGTGCAACGAAATCTATTTCATTACAAACCAAGTGCCTAGGCCCCATTCCCCATGTGCATGTGCAACGAAATCTATTTCATTACAAACCATCCCCTCCTACAATGATTTTGTCCTCGAAATCAAAGGGTGGTCATGCCTAAAGAAAAGACATATACAAGTGGCTATGTACAAAGCCAAAAATCACATCCATGACTAAATGTTGATGTAGCGAAAAACCCATATAGGAATCATATGACCCCCACATCAAATTGAAAGGATACAGGGATCACGTTGATGATGAGGGTATCTATGCAACCTCTTGGATCAAAAGGAAATTTGAGGCATGCAAAATCCAAGGTAATGGTCCCACGATAATCTGGTGCAAGGGGAGAGGATAAGGAACCACTGTCGATCACGAAGCTAGTCGAGTATCCTCCAAGATCAAAAGGATATTTATGGTATACATCCTAAACCATCGAAGCTCAGATGGTAGTAGCTCTTGGATCAAAAGGAAAGCTTGACTCCAAAGAAATAGTAGTTGTAGGGTTAAAAGGAAAACTCGTAAGCCCATCCTCACTCACAACCACAGTGTAAATCTAGCACAAAAGGTATCCATCGAAAAAGCTCAAAAATCTTGGCTAGAATGTCAAATGGTCTTGACATAAAAGAGCCATCATGTAGGCAAAGACTGAGATATGTTGTAGGTGCATTTGAATGTCGAGCCACATATCCAAAAACTATGCTCCTCAAGTGTCAAAGAATGCACCCAAAGGAAAATGTCTTGGCTCCAAAGAACATAGGCTCATGTCAACATCCGTAGGAGCCGAAAGAACATATCTCAAGATCGACATCATGCGAGGGTAAGAGTAAACCAATGCCGTCATCCCAGGTAGCATCACTCAAAATGTCAAAGACATGATCCACTATGTCAATAGGTATATGGACATGAGCCAAACCATACACTACCTCCTCATGTGCAAAACCCTCTATGTGTGTATGATGATCTAAGATATCAATATAATCATCAACATCATCATAATCATCACTACTATAAAGAGGTATCCTCACATGAAAGATAAATGGTATCATCTCCTAAATCATCATCTACTATGGCATCCCCAAGGTCTTCAAGGTCATCCTCATAAACATAGTCTATATCCCTATGTGACCTAAATCCCATGATAAATCTATCTCCAATAATATAGGATCTAAGGAGATGTCTAGATCAAATGCAAATCTCTCAAGACCTATGCCATATGATCTACTATGAAAATGGTCAATATGCATAATCCTACTATGATGTCTCACATCAATGAAATAAATTATCACTACTCTCATGCACTATCCCTGACTCCTCAAATACATGAACTATATCCATATGAATAGTGCCAGGAATGTTGTGAATACTAGGAGTAGTGGTCCTATCAGTGATATCTCCACAAATAGAAATCCTAAAAGAATAGCGGATGCATCTAACACTAGTAACTTAGGCCTATGTTCATAGATGTCTCCATGACTCATATACAGAGTATCACGATCCTCAAGTGTGCTAATGGATACACCCATACCAAGTGTGTGCAAAGAGGTATCGATGCTTGGTATGCTCTCTACCATCCCTCCCATCAAGATCATGCCTACATGATCTAACTCACACAAATCACTCTCACCTATCACTATCACTATCACTATCACATGCATCATCATCATGTGCATATGTGTCACTAGCAACATGTGCACATATATCACTATCATCATGTGTATGTGTGTGCGATACATCACTATCATCATGTGTGTATGTGTGTGCAATACATCAATATCATCATGTGTATGTGTGCACGATACATCATCATGGCTATGTGGATGTGATACATCAATTTCATCACGTGTGTGTATGATCATCACCATGTGTACAAGTGCCAACATCAATATCATCATCAACATGATAATCATTATCACTATCCACATCATCACACCCACTGAATGCACATGTCATCATAATACCCATCCTTAGGTATATAGTCATCTCGAGTGTAGGGCACTCAATCAAGTCCCCACATACATCATCCCATGCAAGCAATGCCGAACCATCCATGTAAAGATAAGCACATAGATCCTCAACAAAATCACCATGTGTAGAATGTCTAGACCATCTGGCATAGACATCTTCCTCATCAAATAAATGTCTAAACTAGCTAGGCAACAACATCTAAAGCTCAAACATCTTGGCTATTTTAGTGGGTTATCACCACTTTAATGTGATACGGCGTAGCTATTTCAACATCACTTTATTGGGTTCCAACTTCAAGGGCCTGTCCTCATGTGCTAATTGTCAGTACTTTAAAAAGTAAAAATTGAAATTTAGGTTCCCCCCAAAATGAGAATACATTTGAATTCCCTAATCTACCTGAGGTGTCTGTTCCACGGGAACACTCACGGGAACACGGATTATGGAAGGAGGCCGGAAGCAATTAATGTGAGAGAGTGGGATTGTAGCCATGGGAACATAAAGACGCACATAATTTTTCCATATTTTTGTGCCGAAGTGCAATGTAAATCGTTTTAGGCCAATGTGGGTTCTAAATGAGAGTTCTAAGTGTATTAAAAGCAAGGCTCACTTATGGGGTTGTCCACCCATGTATGAAAGAGGCCTAGGGGTTAGGGTTAGTGACATCTCTACAAAAGAGATGTTAGCTAAAGAAAAGGGATGTTTTTTGCCATTCTCATAAGCTATTGAGTGAAGCTCTTGAGCTCTCAAGCTATGGCAACTCTCTAACTCTCTCTCTATTGTACTCTAATGAGCATCCAGCTCCAATGAGTATAGCTCCACTTCATTCTCTTAATCTGTTTTAGCATCATTGAAGTAGATTAATCTATGATTAGTTGAATGCTTCTTTCTTTCTCTTGTGTATGATGCATGCTTGTAGTGAGTGTGTGTGTGTAGTCTCCATTGATGCAAGCTCTTGCCCACTTCATTGGCAATGAGTTATTCATGGATAGACTCTCTCTATGAGCTTGTGGGTTTGTGAATGTTACATTCTATGCTTGCTTAAGCTTGTGGATTAGTAGATGCACGCTTATGGGTTTGCTGGGGCATTAGGGAAAGCTAAGATTTAATCAATGTTTGAATGGGATTAAGAGATTGCTATGCATTGCTTGTTCTCTTGATTAGTGTAGTGGATTTAAGGGATTGAGAGATTGATTGAGGTGTTGAATGGTTGAATCGTCAAGTGGTGGTTTGTGTATGTGAGCTCTCCCTCATGGGATAAGCCTTCATGCACTAATCGGGTCGAGTCCTCGGATTGACATTGTGTTTCTTAACACATTTGTTGATCGGTAGTACTCTATGAACACTATATTGCACGGTAGAGAGAACCGTTCTACAATGGCACCGCTGCTGGGGGGGAGCGAGTGCCTACATTAGTTGAGCACCATACACACACACCACTCCTTGTTAAGCTCCAATCGGCGGTTGCAAAACTGTTGGATAGGAGAGTAGGCTTTGGGACTAATTTTGGTATTTATTTAAGACTAATCTGTTGTTAAATTCTCTTTATTTGTCTTGCAATTTGAGTGCGATTGGCTAGCTACGCTTCTTCCTTGAGGTCAGGACAAGGATTCAACACACGGGAAGGATTGGAGGTAGGCGCTAAACCTACAAATTTCAATTTGTGTGCAAAAGAGAGAGGCCTATTTTTGCATTTCTGTCATTAAGGATGATTTTTGCTGTCTGTCATTAAGGATGATTTTTGCTGTCTGAGGTTACTTTTTACAGTTTCAATTTTCTGCATGTTCATTTTATTTTCTGTTCTTAGCTTAGTTTAGTTTTGCATCTTTAATTTTGTGCATTTTAGTTCTCTGTTAAACCTACATTTTAGTTCTCTGTAGAGAAACTGAAATCTGTACACACACATGAAGATTGAACATTTTGAATCTGATGCAAATCTCATAGCTGCACATGCATTGAGTTCCCTGCACATGTATTGAATTCGCTGTAAATCTCACAACTGCACACGCATTGAGTTCACTGCACATGCACTTCAAAAAAGAAAAAAATAATAATAATAAAAAGAAGGCGGTTGTGCGTGAATACCCACACACCGCACCATAAAGACCGCCACCGGATAAGGGGGTGCCAAAAAAAAGAGAGTCTGGAAAATTTTTCATTTTTTGCCGCACAAATTTGGGAGGTTATCTAACTTTTTGAGAGGAGTTAGAAAACACCCATCGTCGAAATTTCGGTCTCGGAACCATTTTCCCAAATGTGAGCTCAGTATGGGAAACTGGTAAATTTTAGGCGATTTTTGATCCTGAAAAATACGCTATTTTTTTGGCCTAATGTGTTCGAGGGGGTCAAAATGGGTTCTGGCAAAGTTTGAGCCAACTTGGACTATTAATTCAAACAATAAAGGAGTATCACGATGTTTTTGCTTGGAGTTATAAAGACCTCAAAGGAGTTGATCCAAGCATATGTCAGCATACAATTCCATTGCGAGAGGATACAAAGCCTTCCAAGCAACGTCCTTATACTTACAATGAGAATTTTGCACGAAAGATAAAAGAAGAAATAGACAAGCTCTTAGAGGCAAAATTTATCTATGAGATTGAACACACTGAATGGGTCTCCCCTATTGTAGTGGTGCCCAAGAAAAATGGAAAACTTCGAGTATGTGTAAACCTCAAGAATGTAAATGTAGCTACTATACATGATCATTACCCACTTCCAATCACGGATCAAGTTTCTTGGATGGATTCTCCGGTTACAATCAAGTATCAATTGATCCAAAGGATCAACACAAGACAGCCTTTTCTACTGAAGATGGTATCTTTGCCTATCGTGTTATGCCATTTGGTCTAACAAATGCACCTGCAACCTTTCAGCGGTTGATGAGTCATGTATTCAAGGAGTACCTTAGGCTATTTCTTGAGATCTTCATGGATGATTTATGTATTCACTCACAAGAGCGTGATGATCATATAGAACACCTCAGACTTGTGTTTCAAAAGTGTCAAGTTTATCGTATATGCTTGAATCCTGAGACAAGTGCAAATTCATGGTAAGACAAGAGAAAATTTTGGGCCATGTTGTTTCTCGCAATGGGATTTCAACAGATATGGATAAAATTGATGTCATTGTCTCATTACCTCGGCCTATCAACCCTAAAGGGGTACAAATATTCATGGGACATTGTGGCTATTATCGTCGATTCATCTACATGTACGCTGTCCTAGCCAGACCATTATATGCTCCTTGTAAAGTTTAATTGGACTGATGAGTGTGAGGAATCCTTTGAAAAGTTAAAGAAAGCATTAGTAGTAGTGATTGCACCCATCTTACGGGCACCATATTGGAACCAAATCTTTCATGTCCATATTGATGCTTCAAACTTTGCAATTGGATGTATTTTGGCTCAATCGGGAGAACATAATAAGGATTTCCCAATCTCATATGCTAGTCGACAGTTGAACAATGCTGAGAAGAATTATACCACAACAGAAAGATAAGGTTTGTCCATGATATATGCAGTGAAAAAGTTTCGCCATTACCTTTTGGCAAACAAATTTATATTTTTTGTGGACCATCAAGCACTGCTATATTTGGTGAATAAGCCTTGTGCAACTGGAAGGATTGTGAGGTGGTTTGTCATCATTCTTGAGTTTGATTTTGAAGTGGCAGTCCAAAAAGGAACAACTCATCTTAGGGCAGATCATTTGTCTCGAATCACCTCTGGCAAAGCTCCTATGGGTGTGGATGATGATATGTTAGATTCAACACTTTTCCTTGTAGAGGCAGCTCCTAAATGGTCTGAACCCATCTTAGAAATTTTGACAAGTGGGCATATACAACTAGTGGGTCCTAATGTGGACCTATGGCGACCATTCAAGTTAATCTCAGGGAGATTATATCGTCAAGGTAATGATGGAGTGTTGCGGCTTATACCTAACCCTGACCGAGGAGATCTTGGAATGGGCACATGAGGGTATTGGTGGAATCCATGCATCAGCTACTACTTGTGTGCGATGTATAACTCAGGATGGGCAATGGTGGCCTACCATGCATGTGGATGCTGAAAAATTTGTTCGTAAAATAACTGTGCTTCATGTCAAATTCAACAGCCTACTTTCGACGATATGGCACGGGCTTAATGAAACAAATTGTGGGAATTACACCCCAACGCCATAACCTTCTTGATGTGAGAGTACCAGACCGAGGACCAAATCAACGTAGATTACCTGAGGAGGTTCAAGCACATCAATGGAGGGATACATGCATAAATGACTTGCAACCACCTATCTTGCAAGCCCTCCTTCCCCCAGCCTCAACATGTCAATTTTGGATCACTATGAGTACCTATATTGAGCAATTCCAAAATCAAAATTGTCTGCTTAACCTTCCCATAGAACCAATGCCATATTTTAGCGAGGAAGCACTCCTGGAGAAGGTGGTAGAGGAAGCACTCCTTCCTCTACCACCTTCTCCAGAGGCCGGCTTTTGCACAGGGTTGTCCTTGCATCCTGAAGTGATTGATACCATCTTTCCAGCAGAAGTGGACACGAATCCACCACCAGTGCAAGGGTAAGCTCATCAACTCCACAATAAGATCAACAAGCCAGGGCACTTTTCTCCCACTGGGTTTTTTCCCTCGGCTATATTCGGTGATTAGCACCAATAACAAATTTTATTCTTTTCTTTTCCTTTCTTGTTTGTTTTAATAAGACATTTTGCAGAGATCTCAGCTAAACAAGAGCATACAAACACCATGCAATAGTCCACCTATCGTGCACACAAATTAGGAAGGGGGGAGACATGCAATGCCTACAAAGAGCAAAGAGAAGCAATTTGCACAACATCAACGAGCACTACAATAGGTGTATTCAAATCATAATCTTTTGTTCTTTATGTGCTTTTCACTTTTGCATATATTGTTTGCATGTTCACACATAGTTGGCTGGTTTAAGTTTTAAATTAGTTGTTACCATGTGGTGAGTGATTTCTAGATTCTTAGAGGACTTAGTAGAAGGTATTTCTATTTGAAGACAGTGTAGGATATATGCCAACGGAGTATGCCAAGTTCTTATGCTCTTGAAGTATATTAGTTATCCCTAGTGGTAGCTACCTCTTAGGTATGGGCTAGGTGCTACGATTAATAAAAAATTTACGAAAATAATGCCCTAAAAAATATATACAAGTGAATCGAGACATGATGTGTCTACAGCCATGTGGAATGCTTGGTAGGACCTTGGGTTGTCTTAGCACCTTGGGGCCGATGCCTTGGTTTCCATGGGGTGAACACTGACAACTAAAAGATTAAGAAGAAGACCTTCAAGGACTCTATTGCCTTGATAGATGCTGGTAGGACTCTGGGGTACATTATGGGCCCTCGAGACCGATGCCCTCATCTTCATGGGATACTCCTTATGTCAAAAAGAAAGAAAAGGGTCTGTCGCCCTTGAGATACTTAGCGGCCTTTAGATTCTCTTGGCAGAGGTCTCTTGGCCATTGCTTGGGTCTCATTGGGATGGAACCTTCCTCTTTATCATCTTTTACACACACACACACACACACACACACAAAGAGAAAAAAAGAAAGAAAGAAAGAAAGGTCCAATCACCATTACTCATATTTAGGAGTAGGGTTGCCACGTAGGAATAACTTAAACACTTGTAAGACATTGAGACTGCGGTCATAACCTGCGGTGTACAAGCACACTTGCCTTTGCATAGCACTATCTACCACTTAGTCTCACTTTGACTAGTCTTTACTCACTTCTTTTAGCACTCTTTAAAACTCTAATCGGTCTTTCACTTGCATGCTCACGTGTGAGATTATCATTGCTGTTTTTTTTTCAATAAAAGGCTTTACTTGTCTTCCATTGTTTTTTGCAGCTTTTGCTTCTACCGCGCCCGAGGACGTGCGCGATTTAGGAAGGGGGGAATGTTCCACGCGAACACTCACGAGAACACGGATTATGGAAGGAGGCCAGAAGCAATTAATGCGAGAGAGCGGGATTGTAGCCATGGGAACATAAAGACGCACATAATTTTTCCATATTTTTGTGCCGAAGTGCAATGTAAATCGTTTTAGGCCAATGTGGGTTCTAAATGAGAGTTCTAAGTGTATTAAGCAAGGCTCACTTATGGGGTTGTCCGCCCATGTATGAAATAGGCCTAGGGTTAGGGTTAGTGACATCTCTACAAAAGAGATGTTAGCTAAAGAAAAGGGACGTTTTTTGCCATTCTCATAAGCTATTGAGTGAAGCTCTTGAGCTCTCAAGCTATGGCAACTCTCTAACTCTCTCTCTATTGTACTCTAATGAGCATCCAACTCCAATGAGTATAGCTCCACTTCATTCTCTTAATCTGTTTTAGCATCATTGAAGTAGATTAATCTATGATTAGTTGAATGCTTCTTTCTTTCTCTTGTGTATGCTGCATGCTTGTATAGTGAGTGTGTGTGTAGTCTCCATTGATGCAAGCTCTTGCCCACTTCATTGGCAATGAGTTATTCATGGATAGACTCTCTCTATAAGCTTGTGGGTTTGTGAATATTACATTCTATGCTTGCTTAAGCTTGTGGGTTTGTGAATGTTACATTCTATGCTTGCTTAAGCTTGTGGATTAGTAGATGCACGCTTATGGGTTTGCTGGGACATTAGGGAAAGCTAAGATTTAATCAATGTTTGAATGGGATTAAGAGATTGCTATGCATTGCTTGTTCTCTTGATTAGTGTAGTGGATTTAAGGGATTGAGAGATTGATTGAGGTGTTGAATGGTTGAATCATCAAGTGGTGGTTTGTGTATGTGAGCTCTCCCTCATGGGATAAGCCTTCATGCACTAATCGGGTCGAGTCTTCGGATTGACATTGTGTTTCTTAACACATTTGTTGATCGGTAGTACTCTATGAGCACTATATTGCACGGTAGAGAGAACCGCTCTACAGTGTCTTTCTTTTTGCATCATCCTCTCCTCTATTCATCAGTTAACAATGTCGAGACAACAGTCTAACCCAAGGCGCACTCCTAATGCCATCTCATCATGCATTCTTCATAATGTTAAAGATGACCAAGGTGTGTGGAATGGTATAAACTTCAAACTAAATGATTGGTTGACTATGCAACCATCATGCAAAGGTCCTAATAGGATAAAAAAGCAAAGAAGAGGCTTTGTACAATACCATTGGAAGAGACGTATCTTGGAATTCAAGATAGCAAAAGATGGATGGAAGGCAAAGGTGCAACATGTGTACACGACAAGAGAGATGCACATGCATCCTTCTACTCTAGCATCTGCATTGCAAGCTCATTGTTGTAAGATATTTTTTGTAATTTTACTTATGTTCTTTATGATTCTATAGCTTATTCACATGTGTTATGTATGTGGTAGATGTTTATCCATCAACAAGCATTGAGTGGCAACCTGCAGAGTCGTTCACGGGACTTTCGAAGTCATGCATGTTGATCTTGGGAAAGTAGTATTTTTCGATCAACCATCTTCTTTTTTCTTAGTAAATATATATTTTTATACGATGCTAAGTATATTGTCCCTACAAGACCATAAGCTTATGGAAGACTGGATAGTTGGGCTTTACCAAGCCTAAATTCATTAGACTAAGACTTTCCAGACAAAGGTACTCTATTAGCATTTAAATCCAAGATTGTCTTGGATATTTAGAAGTCTATAAAAGTAGGAAGGATTTCTAATACCTCTTCATGTATTTGTGGCATGTTTTCAACGAGAAGAAAACATGAAGAGGACAAAGGCAATGTGGCTATCTACATATATATATGAGTCTAACTTGGATAATGCAGTTGGAGCATAATGAAAAGTGAATGAAGTCATCCATAGGGGTGATCTGATAAAATGTAATGCTTGCATTTAATCTGTGGTGATGGCATATAACATCTCTCAACAAACCTTGTACATTAGCTTAGAGTACATGATGACGATGGAAAAAGAGTAGAGGGACTTGGATGCCATTGGATTCAGAGGAAAAATTTGTGCAATATGACCTAACAGTCAACTTGAGTGATGATGACAATAGAGTCATCCCTATAAATACAAAATGGACATTGAGGGATGTGCGTACATCCTTGGAATTTCTATTAGATGCAATACCATCAGACTATAAATTTAAGGTAGATAGTATTATGGTGGGAAGAAGGTCCTAAAATACTTTTAGTTGTATGAAATGTTTGCCCCCTGTAATCTTGAAGTTTTCTTAATACAATATAATTTTTCAACCATCTATCTTGTCTTGTCGATTTATTTTGTAAAATAGTTATTCAACATTATTAAGACAAGATAACCAATGTAAAATGAGAAACAATATATTTATTACAATGGTAGTATCTATACAAATTGGTTGGTTACAATGTATGAGAACACAAAACTATCTACTTTGGAGGGTCAGTGTCCATAGAATCCTTGGCCTCTTTTCTTTCCTTGGTCAGCTTGGACTCCGATTTCTTAGATGTTTTCTTTGACTTTCCCTTTTTTCCTTAGATTGTTTATGTTTTCAAGAAGCCTTTCCCTTCTCCGCCTATGTCATTTTCTTCTTCCCGAATTTCAACAGAGACATCATAGTTCCTTTCCTTTTCGATAGCTTCTTTGCCATCATAGGTGGGATTAATGGTGGTGGTGGTGATGGTGAATCTGGATCTTTCACTCACATGAACAACAAGTTGTCCATGTACATTCTTTAAAGCTTGTAGATTCTTCTCTTCAAGCTCTATCAACTCCATGTACATTCTTTAAAGCTTGTAGATTCTTCTCTTCAAGCTCTATCAACTCATCTCCCAGTATTCTCTCTTCATCAATCCTCCTTTCTTTCTTAACAGCCATCTATTCTTTGCCCTTCTCAGTCTTTATTTGATATGCAGTCTTGGTATCCCTGTCATGGATAACATCCTTAATCTTAATACCTGCATCCTTATATTTTCTAGCTGGTGGGACATTCAAAATATTGAATGCCGTGGGGTCACTTAATGGTATAGGATGCAATAACTTCTTAAATCTATATGTTATTAGCCTGCAGGTGTGCATGTCTTTGTCCATAAGAGTGACCCTATCCGCATGGATAGAACAAATGTAACTATCAATTTAAAAAAAATCTATAATGAAATCTTCTGCAGCCTCTTGAAGGGAACATATTGCATTGCCAGTCCATCTCATCCCAAGCTTCCATTCATCACAAATCTGTCTCACAACTCTCATGAAGGTAAGCTTGGGTATGAGTAACTCGACATGTTTCTGGGCTTTCCTTATCTCTCTAAAGGCATTCACATGCTGATTCTCTTTCTCAACTTTTCCTTTTACAATGTGCTTTCACTTGCTACTTTCTCTGCTAACCCTGGACTTGGTCCACTGGACTTGGTCCAACCCTCCTTGTTGTTTTCTTTGTCCTAGCCAAGCTAAGCCTGTCAATCCAACACATAATCAAATATGACCTCATATAAGAACTTGCTTCATTTTGGATTTAGATATGGTATAACATTATATGTACATACTATATCTTCAAACATGCAAAGTAAAAAGAATTGTATAAGAAATTCAATTGCCTAGAAACAGGTCATTTGACTAGATAGAGAGTCTGGTGGGAGGCACAAGCAACAATGGAAATATGGTGCGATATACCAAGACGGGCATAATTGGATCGACGTAATCACGTCGTCTTTCTTGAAGCGTTCATGAGCTAGTCGCTATCATTTCACTCATACAGATGTTACTGGTTGTTGCAAATCCTACCCTTCCCTACAAAGTTGGCTATATTTGAAAAATTACACACTAGAGTTCTAGTTACAACACTAGGGTGTCTTCCTTTGGGAAAGCCTCTTAAGAAACCAATATCCAACCAAATTTACTATTTTCTGACCATAGTAGTAACATGTGGCTCCTAGTTCTCTAATAGATTTTTCATGTGCAGAAAAAGGTGTGAGCAGGTGGGAGGAACAAGCATTACAAAAGCAATATACTTGCATAGAGAGTGGTGTGGGAGGCATAAGCAAAAATGGAAAGAGGCGCGATATATGGTATCGCATGCTACCAAATCTTCATATTTGCACCTTCTTTCCTGCCGCATTAGTGAGCTACTAGCTGGAATCAGTTATATATGTGCGAGAGCTGGTTGTGCTATTTCTATACCTCCCCGACAAACTTGGCTAGTTTTCAAATCATATATATGTGAGGTTAAGTTACCCTACTACCCTTCTTGCGAAGCAACCCTTCACCCAAATTTCCTAAAGGTTGACTTACCCTATTGCAATGGTTTAGAACAGTTTCATGGGAACTCCTTGTGGAATGCCACTGAAGCTTGATTGACCCTATTAATGTGCAGAAAAAGGCTTGATTTCTTTGCAAATTATGTATATTACAGACATTAAACTTGAGAATATGAGTAGAATCAGAACACCTCTTGCGTTGTGGAAGAACGGCATGTGTCACATGTGTGATCGCATGACGACATGTGGTTTCGCACATGTGGATGGGTGGCGTGGCCATGTGGCATCTGTACCACTGACACATGGCATCATGTGCCTATAAATGGATTGTTATTTTTTTTTAAAAAAATCAGTCTCCGAGCTGCTCGAGCACCCTTTGCCTCCAAGCTTCCCATAGGTTGTCTTTCCCCTACCTTGCCCCTTAACCTACCCTTGAAGTCCCCTGAGCTTGTTTTCCCCCTGCCTTGCAGTCCGCTGAGCTTCCTTTGCTTGGCCCCCTAAGCTGCCCCCAGCACCCTAACCTGCCCCTCAGCCCCTTGAGATAGCATCGATTGCCCCATCCACTAGCCTAGGAAAGACAACACAATAGCATCCATCTCCTGACATTAGATTGCATCCATTGCGTTGTCTATCCAACTTATGCTTTGCCCCCATTTTTCATTTTGCCCATTGAGCTGCACGAGCCCCCTAAGCAATCCCAGCACCCTGTGCTTCCCCTTAGCCCCCTGATATTTCCCCACCATAGAAGTTTTCCCCTAGTGGAAACACAACGTGATACGATCAATCCAACCAAAGTGGATTTCCCATATCGCATTGTCTTTCTTACCTTCAGTCTATGCGCTGAATACCTTAGAATTTCTTGCTGTATAACCCGGCTTCCTCTAGCTTCCCCCAAGCCTCACATTTTCTTCTTGGTTGTACAACCCTTAGTTTCTATTGTGTGCTCCTAAGCTACACCATTGCAGGGTTGTTACTTGCCAAAGAGATTGCTTCATGTGATGAAGGTGATCCCGTGATGACAAAAGAAACACCAGCAGAGAGAGTCTTTGACTTCCTACAGCTTGCAGGGTGTAGAAAATTTATTTGATTACTATAGGGAATCTTTCAATGTCAGATAAGTGTTACATGCCTAGCCGCACATGGGGTGGCTAAAAGAAGAAATGGATGAGGCTTGCTCGAAGCTACATGAATAGTGTGGGAGGTTTCTGCTTTGATAATCCTCTAGATAGAATTTCTATGATCAAATCTTCTATCAAAAACAATGACATGATTGAAATGCTCAAGCTCTCGTAGTGTGCAGGGCTTTGAAGGAAGGTAATCAAGGAAGCTTGCAAATGACTTTCATGACTTGGTCAAGCCTGATGAGGTGGTGGAGGCATGTTACTAGGTTTCAATAAGCAGAAAGGGATACAGAGCCATATCAAAGCTACTCATCCAAGGTATGAAGCCTCACCGTCTTCGTATGTTTGGCTTACCCCGACCACATATCGTAGCAATGGCATGACACCCACATACCGTAGCAATGGCACAATGGTTTAATGAATATAAAGAAGCAAAAAAAAAAAAAGAAATAAATATTCAACTATGACATGTATAATAACAAATGTACAGATGTTAGAAGGGTCCAATTAGCCATGGCGAAGTTCTATCAGTGCACAATAGAGGACGGTGAGGGTAATCTTATTTTTGTTATCAAGCTTGAGGAGGCGCAAATTCTCAATCAAAAAATGGTAAGAATCAGTATAGGGCTGATGAACAAAGCTTTAAATTATGCCCAAGGTAAGGAAGACCAGCCATTACATAGCGCACAATCAAAGATGGAACTATGGTACATAGGGGCAGCTGTAGTGCTAGATGAGAGTCATGATACTCTCAAATGGTTGTTTTGGCACACAGAAATTCCAAGCATCATTGATTCTCAGAATAAAGGAGATATGCTTGTGGTGGTGGATGGGGTAGGAAACTTTACAGTTGAGTGGCACATGAGTGCCGACTTGAAAGCATTGAAGTGCAAGTATGGGGTGTGTATGCTGTCGGCCAGCCCATGAGGCCTGGGGTCCAATCGGCCGGCCAGTACCCGACAAGCCCCACAACAGCCGACTAGGCATGGTAAGTCAGTCGTAGGAACTTTTCCATCAGCCGATAGCCCTCTATAGGCAGCTGACTACTACAGTCAGGAGGTGGTATAAAATCACGACCTCAATTCCACATCCCATATTCAGGTATTCAGCAAAGTACATACAGTTTGCAGCATCCAGCAAGGCATTAGTGATGCAAGTTTAGGGTACAGAGGAGATGGAAAGAGACAGAGTGGGTAAGCAAAAGAGAGAGAGAGAGAGAGAGAGAGAGAGAGCTTGTGTGTGTGTGTGAGAGAGAGAGAGAGAGAGAGAGTGCGAGAGAGATGTGGGAGAGGTGGCAAAATGAGTGCACCACAAGCTACTTGTCACTTTTTTTTTTGTTTTCAGGCTTTTCAAATGTAGAAAATGTGGGAGAAAATGACTTTTTCAAATGTCTAAAAACCAGTTTAAAAGCCATGTCTAGGACCATTAGGGCTAAAAATGAAAAAAAAGGACCGTAGGATTGGATTAACTTTCTTAATCAAAGTGATTTAACTAAAATAGTAGACACAAATAGCTATATTAAATGTCTCTTTTACCTATATTTAGAGGACAGTGTCTTTTATATGCAATTCATCACGTATCTATAGTCTTCAATTCATCACGTATCTATAGTCTTCAATTCACCTATCCTTTTGGAGGCCCTCTTACCTACTCTAGTACATGTTTTCTAAAATAAGCTAATTTCAAATATTTGAATATATAACATACTTCTCTCTTCCATAGGGCA
This sequence comes from Cibotium barometz, assembly GCF_041138505.1. NCBI lineage: Eukaryota > Viridiplantae > Streptophyta > Polypodiopsida > Cyatheales > Cibotiaceae > Cibotium > Cibotium barometz. The sequence continues at coordinate 27,043,376 of NC_141074.1, read as the reverse complement.
TGCCGCGAGTTTTTTCCTCTCTTTTCTTTCTACTATCTTTTTTCTCTCCCCACCATCTCTTGCTTTCTCTTTGGATCATTTTTATTCTTATGGCGACTCTAAGAGTTGATCCACAAATAAAGAAAAGACACCATATCAACTTAGTACTCGATAAAGAATATTGCACCTGGAGAATTATTCATCACACAAAGCTCTACATGATGAGGCTGAAGCTTAAAGGCTACATGTAGAAGGAAAGAAACAAGTAGATTTGTGGGTTCAAGGAGGTCTATACCCACTTGACCCATTAACTAGTAAGCCTCCATTATTTGGCACCTTGCATGATCTTGTTCGATTCATTGGGGGTGGTAAAAAGGCTTATTTAGATATTTCTCAAGATTGAATAATCAAGCTACTATTTTCAAGCAAACTATGCTTGGTATGTACAAGCAATCTATTAAAAGACTAGAAGATATCATGATCTCATAAAATCAACGTGTAAATGAGTTGGAAAGGCTACTTTAGTCATCTCAGGAAGAGGTAATAAAGCTTAGAAAAACTAACCAAAAATTAGAGGAACATGCACTCTAAAAAACCCAACTAAAAAGCACTTCTTTTCGGTTAAGAGCGAGGGTAAAGTGCCCGACAAGGGACTCTGTTGGGCTGTGGGCGATGGTGGGCTGTGGGCAGACCTGATGGTAAAGGGGTGCCTGCTGCATAGGCTGCCAACTGCTCGGGGGTGGGAGTATAGCCAAAGATGCCCTCTACCTCCCTAGGAAACCGTCGTTGAGACTCGATGAGAGCCTCAACCTATGGGTCTATGGGACAAGAGGACGAGGACCCATGCCACATCTATACAAACAAAGAGAATATTAAAAAAATATTATGCAAGCCTTATGCAAGCTAGAGAAGCCTTATGCGAGCATTATGTTCAAAGTACTATGCATAAACTTAAAACACTATGCATTATGCTTAAAGCACTATACGTTATGTAAGCCTTATGCAAGCCATTACGCAAGCCTTGCATAAAGCATTATGCATAGGCCTTATGCATAAAGCATGCATGAGGCCTTATGCATAAAGCTTTATGCATGAGGCCTTAAGCATAAAGCTTATGCATAAGGCTTATGCATAAAGCACTATGCATAAGGCCTTAAGCATAAAACTATGCATGAGACCTTATATGCATAAAGCACTATACACAAGGCCTTAAGCATGAGGCCTTAAGCGTAAAGCTATGCATGTATAAATAACTATTCATAAGGCCTTAAGCATAAAACTATGCATGAGGCCTTATGCATAAAGCTTATGCATAAAGCTATGCATGAGACCTTATGCATAAAGCTGTGCATGAGACCTTAAGCATAAAGCCATGCATGAGGCCTTATGCATAAAGCTTATGCATGAGGCCTTATGCATAAAGCATGCATGAGCATTATTCATAAAGCATTATGCATAAAGCTTATGCGTAAACCTACAAAACAAATCCCCAGCACCCCCAAGGGTGCAATAATAATAGAGGAAAGAGAGGAAAGATATGAAAGCACTTACCTCTTTTTTGTGATGTTGAAAGAGAGGATTATAGGATCTATAAAAGCAACAAAAGGGTGAGAAAAATATTAGTAATACGTACATACAAAAGCTTGTGCAAGACTTATGCAAACTACGCCCGCTATGCAAGCTATGCTAAAGCTTTAAGTATAATGCTTTATGTATGAGGCCTTATGCATAATAAAGCTTTAAGCATAATGCTTTATACATGAGGCCTTATGCATAAAGCATTATGCATAAGGCTTATGCTTAAAGCACTATGCATAAGGCCTTAAGCATGAGGCCTTAAGCATAAAACTATGCATAAAGCATGCATGAGGCCTTAAGCATAAAACTATGCATGAGGCCTTAAGCACTATGCATGAGGCCTTAAGCATAAAACTATGCATAAAGCATGCATGAAACCTTATGTATAAAGCCTATGCATAAAGCTATGCATGAGGTCTTATGCATAAAGCTTATGCACAAACCTACAAAACAAATCCCCAACACCCAAGGGTGCAATAATAATAGAGGAAAGAGAGGAAAGATAGAAAAGCACTTACCTCTTTTCGTGATGTTGAAAGAGAGGATTAGAGGATTTACAAAACCAACAAAAGGGTGAGGAAAGGATTAGTAATGCATACATACAAAACCTTATGCAAGCTATGCCGCTATGCAAGTCTTATGTAAACTATGCCGCTATGCAAGCCTTATGCAAGCTATGTTAAAGCTTATGCATAAAGCATGCATGAGTCCTTATGCATAAAGCTATGCATGAGGCCTTATGCATAAACTTTATGCATGAGGCTTATGCATAAAGCCTATGCATAAAGCTATGCATAAGGCCTTATGCATAAAGCACTATGCAAGCCACGCTAGCCTAAACTAAACCGTACCTCGGCACTATGCATTAAGCATGCATGCATAGAGCTCTATGCATAGATCTCTATGCATTATGAATGCATGCATAGAGCTTAATCTATGCATTAAGCTCTACGAATAGAGCTTAATGCATAGATTAATCTCTATAATTAGAGCTCTATTCATAGATTAAGCTCTATGCATAGAGGACCTACAAAACAAAACCCCTCTTTTTGGTAGATAAAAATAAAGGAAAGAGAGGAAAGAGAGGAAAGCACTTACCTCTTTTTGGTGATGTTGAAAGAGAAGATTAGAAGACCTACAAAACCAACAAAAAGGTGAGGAAAGGATTAGTAATGCATTTATACAAAAGCTCTAAGAACCTAATGCATACATACAAAATCGAAAAGATAGAGCTCTATGCATGCATTAAGCTCTATGCATAGAGCTTAATCTATGATTAAGCTCTACGAATAAAGCTTAATGCATAGATTAAGCTCTATGATTAGAACTCTATTCATAGATTAAGCTCTATGCATAGAGGACCTACAAAACAAAACCCCTCTTTTTGGTAGATAAAAATAGAGGAAAGAGAAGATAAAAGATAAGAAACAGAGGAAAGATAAGAAAGCACTTACCTCTTTTTGGTGATGTTGAAAGAGAAGATTAAAAGACCTACAAAACCAACAAAAGGGTGAGGAAAGGATTAGTAATGCATACATACAAAAGCCCTAAGAACCTAATGCATACATACAAAATCGAAAAGAGAGGAAAGAGAGAAAAGCATTTACCTCTTTTTCATGTGAATAGCATGGATACACAAGGAGGTTTAAGCCTTATGTATAAGGAGGTTTAAGTATAACCCTTTTATGCATAAGAGGCCTCTTATGCATAAGCCTCTTATGCATAAGAAAGAGAGAGAGAGAGAGAAGAGAATACCATTCAAAAATTTTAAACATAAAAAGCTTATGCATGAGAGAGAGAGAGAGAGAAAGAGAGAATGAAGAGAATACCAATCAAAAACCCTAATTCTAAACATACCATTCAAAAACCATGAATATATGAAGAGGTGGGAGAGACAAGTGGGATAGAGATTACCTTATGAGGAATTGTCCTTGGGAGGAGACTTGAGAGGAGACTTTGTGAGAGGAGAGGACAAAGGGTGAGGTGTAGCCATCATGAGGAAGAGCTACAGTAGAGGGAGGAAAGGGGAAGCTACATCGACGCCCCACAGGGATGCGGGTAGGATTATTCAAAAAAAAAATTAACAGAGCGCGTTTATATGTGCTATAAGCGCGTCTATATCAGTATAGATGCGCTGATAGATGCACATATAGACGCAAGTATAGACGCACTTATATCCATGCATATAGCCATACATATAGCTACATAAACCCCGCCAGATCGTAAATTCGCCCATGGCCCCTCTCTCACTTCCATCTCTCTCTAGTTTGTGCGGCTATGATCTCATTCTCTTGTAGTGGTGTTGTACGACCATTTAAAAGTAACATTGTAGCTATTCCAGACGATGCACATGCCAAAGCAACTTGGTTCTCTTCACGTAATCGAGATAGCAAGGCATTATAAAGATATGTTTTGGTTGATCCATGTGGTTCATCAATTAAAACAACACCACCATTGTTCAAAGAAATGGCCTCGAGAGGGTAGTATCAAATGCTCTTAATTGACAACTATTTAGACTCCTTTCCATGGAAATAGACAAATCAGCATGTTGAACAGAATCAAACATCATCTCTTTCATCAGGCAAACCATTGTTAACAGTAGCAACACTTGATCTATCAGGAATAGGCAACCCGTCAAAATCCTATAGCCGTTTTCCATATTGTTGTAAGAGGTCTTACATGTGCAACAGAGCTTGATTCTTTGCTATAGAATGACAATAAACACCAACATAAGCACACCCTCTATGCAAGCCATTAAAAAAATCATCTAAAATTTTGGCAGAGAATTTGTTCCAAAGCTATTCGGGAGTATAGGCTCACAAAAAAACAGTATAGGCTATTCGGGAGTATAGGCTCACAAAAAAACAGTATAATGACAAATAGTTGACGTAGTTAGAATCTTGTTTTCTAAAATACAGCTTCTTGAAGACACATATACCACTCCTCATCACTCTCCAACTTCACATGTAGCCTTCAAACAGGGATACAAATGTCCATTTACTATTCGTACATCCTCAAAAGATTTACAGCCTTTATGCACTATGAGTAACATGTGTAGGTAAAATTGCTCACCTGCAAACTTGGGCTAACATTATACGTACGTCCAATCATATTTTCCCTTTATCTTCTAGTCCATGATCAAAGAGCTGTATATTCCACACCCACTTGTAAGGGAAATCAACATATAGCAAGCTATTTATATCTGCATGCAATTGATTAGCTGTGAACCATTCGGTGAGAGTAGTTCTTTGGTTTCTATCATAACTAATTACATCACATAAATCATCATGGGAATTGAATATTACATTATTCTACATCAGAAGATGAACATGTAACCTTTGTATATCAGGCTTTTCATTATGCAAATCATATTGGTATAAGCACTAACATGCCTCTAACGTAGACACATACCGTGCATCTAGATATTGACTAACCTCATCAATAACCCCATGTGTATCTTGCAACTCTATAATAGCTCTATCATGTCCTTTGTATACATACTTATACAAATACTTCACTGCTGTAATGCTAGAGCACACTTCTATGTTAACATGGAATGGACTTTGTATCTTTACATTCCCTATTACATCCACCTAGACATTCCCCAATTTCAGCATACATATTTTTCATGAAAGAAATCATGTCTAGTTGGTTAGCCTCCATGCGACCACTACTGTTAAGAACGTAATGGAGATGACGTGTCAACTCATCTCTTAGTGTATCTTCCCTTTGGCTACCACTTCCATAAATCTCATCCCAAAGGGCATCTAAGTTCTACTTGCAACAAGCAACCTAATTTTTCTTAGTGCACTCACATATGTCTGCAATAGTTCGTAGATTTTTAGAGCTTGGCTATCCAGATGGAAACCTTGACCAAGCAAGGTGTTTTGCAGCTCGAACATTCATCCACTCAGGTGGGGTAGACAAAGTTACTTCAGAATTGGAAGCTCAATTCACAGCCACTATAGCATTTGAGCCATTGTTATCATTCTGGATCTCCATTTGCTGAAATCGAAAATGAATATCTTAAGGCTCTCCAAAAATCTCTCGTGTGTACATGTGTATTTGAATTTGTACATTTGGGTGCTTACCCTTGTGTGTGTGTGTGTGGGGGGGTGTGTGTGTGTGTGTGTGTGTGTGTGTGTGTGTGTGTGTGTGTGTGTGTGTGTGTGAGAGAGAGAGAGAGAGAGAGAGAGAGAGAGAGAGAGATCAATATTACATTTTAAATTACCATGTGATTGAGCATGTACATCCATGTTACATGATCTATGTTACATGTATCTACGTGTGTGAGTGCGGGTGGCATGTCTTTGTATGAGCAAACACATATATATATATTTATCTTCAAGGTAGGCATATATATATATATATAGAGAGAGAGAGAGAGAGGGAGAGAGAACACTTCTAAAAACTTCATAAATTTGAATGCAAGCCTTTTTTATGAGAGAAAATTTTCTTCACATGCAACCAAAGGCAACAAACATGCAAATGTTAATTGAAACTTCACTCAAAGATCAAAGATCAATATAAAATTTCAAATAACCATGTGATTGAGCATCTGCATCCATGTGTGATCTATGTGCTACATGTATCAACATATGTGAGTGTGGGTGTGTATGTGTGTGAGCACACACACACACATATATATATTTATTTATCTTCAAGGTAGGCATATAGAGAAACTTTACTATGAATAAACATTAAAATATATGTAATAACTACAAATATATATTACATTTCAAAATAGCATGTGATTGTGCATGTGCATCCATGTGATCTATGTGTTACACACATACACATAATAAGATACCAATTGAACATCTCTTTACTTAATGCATGACGATGATTGATCACTCTCATGTAGACCATCGTCATAGAATTATACATATACTTTTATTCAAAATGTGGTGGTACATGTACATATCACTCCTATATAGACCATTATCAAAGAGATGCATATACTATTATTCTTCATAATGAAGAAAAAATCGATGAAAAATGTTACTAGATTTTTTTCTTCAACATCCACCAATTTAACTCCAACGTCATACTTAAAGTAAGATTTTTTTCTTCAACATCCACCAATTTAACTCCAACGTCATACTTAAAGCAAGATAATAAAAGTGTCTTTAAGAAGTTGCACTTACTATTCCTCACTCCCTCTTAAGCACAAAAGGAATGCATGTTCATTAAACCAAACCACGACCATTTCCTCACAAAGCCATGGCCATTCCCTGGTCAAGCCATGGATATTCACTTGTCCATGTACACTTGTTACTTCTTAAGCCATGGTCATACCTTTGTAAAGCCATGGTTGTACCTTCCTTGCAAATCTATAAAAGGGCCCACCCACATTCATTTCACTCACTTTTCTTCTTGCCTTCTATAGCTGAATTCTTACCATTTTTCTCATTGATTTCTCCCAGATTCTTGCCTACCCCCAGCTCTCATGACTGTCCCTGCACAATTAGACTCATTAAATGCAAACAAGAGTGGGCTATGGTGGATCAAATGTAAGAATCAACATAATTAGCAACAACAAGTGATTAGATGATGATTAAGATGAGATTAGTGAGGAATTAATCTAATAGGACAATGTAGCCATGGATACTCAAAAACCAGCAATTTCTCATTAGGCCAATGCCTCAATATATAGGATTTACATCCACAAGATGCCAAGCATCTAATCCCACTGATTTTTCCTTGATTTGTGCCACCTCCCCTGGGGGTACCTTTTCCTAGAATCTTTCCGCACCCCTATATTCACTCATACTACCCTTGATTCTCTCATCAATAGATTCTTCTCACCTTTTCACTGCTACCCACTTAATTACAGACTCCCTTTTAAAGTCTCTTGATAAGGGCTTGTTCGCACACACCCATTCACTTGCATATTTCAACACTATCTCAGAAGGATGCCTAGTTACAATAAGCCAAAGCCAAGGCTCTTCAATCCCCACCCACACCCTCGGAACCGATAGCCATGGAGCGGCAGGTGGATGTGCTCATGGACGCGGCAACAGAGTTTCCCACCCTCTCCACTCTGCCGTAAAACCCCCAAAATCCTTGACCTCCAATACCGCGCCATCCACCTCAACCTTCTACAACACAATATCTTCATCGACGAACCAATCTTCTCTTCTACACTCCCCTACCTCCTTAAAAAATTCCCCTGCGTCTCCATCATCCTCCTTGTCACCCTTTTCTTCCAGAACTAGATCTCTTTTCTCGACCCCATAATCCTCTTCATGTTCCCCGTCCACCCCCTCGTAACAACCTCATCAATTGGGAAGCACTCTTGGAGTATGGGCATGCCACAGAAGAGGATGCCACGATTGATCTTTCCGTTCCACATGACCTCTTCCCATACCCATGTGACTCTACCAAATCTATCATTGTTCTCGGCTTCCTGGAAAGGCTTGGTTAGTTGACAATGTACTACACCTACAGAGCCCTTCGCCCCGTCGAGACCTCCCCCCTTATACTCCTTATGGTCTCTTGGTCCTTTATCGTTGCTTCTACCTTCAACTACAAGTTATAACTGCCACCACCGGCATCATGCAGTTCAATGATTCGCACATTGCCTTCCCATATGACATCACCATTGAGGAGGCAAAGGAGGCCCAACACTTCTTTTTCTCCAAACAGCCAGCCCAAAACCCTAGCGATACGGACAACAAATGATGATGGCGGGGATGACAACACTTCCCCCTCCCACTCACATCTTTCTCCTCCCTCCACCTCCAAGTCACATCCTTCTCCTCCTCCAGCCCCACCACATTCCCATTCGCAACCTGGCCCCTCGTCTCAACCCCCACCCAACACTAGTCACACCACTCCTTGGAACCTCCCACCCTCTACACCAGAATCCTCTCGGGCAGTTTTCCTCCTTCCTCCCCTCCAACCACCACCTTACCCCTTTTTCCCTTGCCTTCTACAACACCCCCTCATGTCCCCTCCCCACCCCACTCACCCACTCCACCATCACCCCCTTCATCCCTTAATCTGGGATTAGGACTACCCTCTTCATCGACACGTCCAACTCCTTTCTTCAATGCCTCTCTCGGCACAGTTGCCTCCTCATCAGCTACTCCTCCAGCCACCTTTTTTCGCCCACCCCATTGGGGGAAGGCAAAATCCCACTGCAACCCTCGCAAGAGCAAGAAGAGGTGGATCCACCCCTCAACCCACTCAATTGGTGTGACTCTTTGGATCGTATGGAGTTCGAGCAGGCCATTCTAATCTTGCTCGACCGACAACTCCAGCAGGCACCCATCACTAGTCTCACGGACCGCCTAGACATCTATGTCCTATGGCCCTACCTCGATGCCAAACACAATGCTTAGAAGCACCAGCACCCAAACCAACAACGTGGTGGTAGGTACAGACAGCCACAATCAAATGCTCAGCCCATCACATTCAAGCTTATGGTATGGAGACGCCCCTTCCTCCTCAAACCATACATCTGGGTGGAGTACTACAAGGCACCTCGCACACTCCAAATCAACCTTGAATCAACCCCGCGTACCTCCATATCCGCAGACATTGGGCTTGGGACCTATTCCGAATAGAGAAAAAAGTGAACCCCATGTTGTAATTCAACTTCCCATGGTTTGTGCCACCTACATCCCAGATCCCCTACACAAAGGCGAGCATGATCACAAAGATGAATGCCCTCATCACCAGATATGATCAGGTTCCTGATCTAACAATCATGGCAACCATCAGATTTTTTAACCTCATCACATCACACTCCTAAGCTTTCCACAGTGGGAACACGTAAAGGCAACTAGTCCTTGAAGATAAACCTAAAGACAAGGATGACTCATCCCCTGGGTGTTGAGGCATCTTGCCAATAAGTCAGATACAACTATCCGAACTACTTTAGTCAAGATGTGTAAATTTGGATAGTGAAGATGAGAACAAGGACTATGAGCTGCCTCTCCCAAAGCTAGATGACTTTAGGAATTGGATCCATGTCTTCGTAACCATGGACACTCTTCCACAAAGCTTAAAACAAGTTTTACATGATTGCCTCAACAGAAAGATCTCAGGCAAGTTCTTAAGTAATTTAAGTCCTACAACATCGAGGAAAGAATCGTACACACGACAAGAAGGCTTACGAAAAAAGAACCACATGCTTTTTATGGCAGCCCTGTCGAGATCAAAGAAGTAAATCTTACTGACCCAAGTAAATCTTACTGACCCAAAAGTAAAGAACCTAAGCCAATGTTCATTACCAAAGACCTCACTCCTAAGCAAGAGGAATTGATAACCTTGCTCAAATAATTTCAGGATGTGTTTGCTTGCAAATACATTGACATGAAGGGAATTCCTCCAGAAGTGGTAAAAGTCACCATCTCTCTCCATAAAGGCTTGAAACCATCCAAATAGAGAGTTATCACATGAATCTGAAACACATAGGAGGGTATTATAGAAGATTCATCTTCTTGTATGCCATATATACCAAACCTTTGTATAAGCTATTGATTTTCTTTAAATGGACATACAAATGCCAGTGGGCATACAAAAAATTGAAGACGGCATTATAGCAAGTGCGCCTCCCCAAACTAGGATCTAATTTTTCATGTACATACGACGCTTCAACATTTGCTATTGAATGCGTATTAGCATAGCCGGTGGAGTACAATGTAAATTTTTATGTAACTTTTGCTAGCCATCAACCCAATGATGTTGACTACATAACCACTAAAAGTGAGGGGTTAGTCATGGTATATGTTGTGTGAAGGGTACATGCATTACCTCCTAGCTACCAAATGTAAATTTTTATGTGACTTTTGCTAGCCATCAACCCAATGATGTTGACTACATAACCACTAAAAGTGAGGGGTTAGTCATGGTATATGTTGTGTGAAGGGTACATGCATTACCTCCTAGCTACCAAATATGTTTTCTTTGTCAACCATCAAGTATTATTGTAATTGGTGAATAAGCCTTGCACCATATGGTGCATCACTAGATGGCTACTCGTTCTTCTGGAGTTTGATTTTACCATCACTAGATGGCTACTCATTCTTTTGGAGTTTGATTTTACCATCACCATGTGAAAGGACTTTATACACGTCCCCATGCTGACCACCTTTCTAGAATTCTAAATGCAGGACCCCCTCTAGGAGTGGAAGATGTTTTTTCTAATGCCCCACTGTTCCACATTGATCACATACCAGAATGGAGTGAATACATCGCCCACTTCCTAGCTGATGGTCTTTCTAATGCCCCACTGTTCCACATTGATCACATACCAGAATGGAGTGAATACATCGCCCACTTCCTAGCTGATGGATTTCCCATTTGACCATCCCGTTAAAAAGGATAGTGCCAAATGCCTCTTATCAATGATTTAAAAGAAGGGTCAGAATAGTACTTTACAAGAAGGGTCAAGATGACATCATGAGAAAATGTGTTCATGAAGATGACTTTGTCCCGTTCTTGAGCAAGCTCATTCTGGCATAGATGGACGACGCTTTGTTTGGCTGCCCACAAGGTTCTCAAGGCCATACTTTGGTGGCCTAAACTCTTTGGAGATGCAACTAAATTTGTTAAACACTACGATGAATGCCAAAGATTTACCATAGTCCAAGAGAATGACCAACTATCCCTAACCCCAATAATTTTGGAACAACCATTTGAAAAATGGGGTTTACACTTTGTGGGTCCCATAAGCCTAGCAAACTATGGGAACCCAGACATGTTTCATCATAGTCACCACCACCACGGATTAGTTCACAAATATGCTGAGGCCAAACCTACGCAGAAAATTAATATGAGATCTATAGCCAAGCTCCTCTATGAGAATGTGATTACCCATTTTGGATGCCCACTAGAAATAGTGAGCGATTGAGGTACACATTTTATAAATGAAGTGGTGGAATTCTCACTCTCATAGAGTTCCTTGAGTTGCATACAAAGTCGATACCTTTCTACCCATAAGCAAATGGCCAAGACAAAAGCATAAACACAGAGCAGGTACAATGATGTAAAGCATCATACTCGGTAGGGGATAGATCAGGGCCACTAATTGCATCGTGAACTGGCAAAGAAAAACCACAATGCTTAAGCTCCCCTATGAAATGATTAGTGTACCTTTGGTAAATGAGGTCATCCCAAATGTATCAACATCCTGAGCCTCGTCGTCCAACCATACACCATCATATCAAGAAACCTCTAATACGCAACATTCTTCTCACTTCGTCGTGTGGGTGCATTGGTGGCCACCCTTTCCAACCCTGTGGGAGAACCAAAACCTCATCGACACAGACAAAGACCAACCCCCAAATGTCAACTTCAACAAACTCTAGGGAAGAAACTAAGAAGGAATGGGTACCCAAGAGTACCCTCATTAGCAAAGGCAGATTTGACGACCAAGCAAAGGCCTAGTAGAAACACCATTTGGCCCAAAACCCAACCATGAGCAGAGATCTACCAAGTAGAAGACCCACAAAAAAAGGTTCTACCTAAACCCCGAGCCCCATTCGATCCTTGTCAAGCTATTAGAAGCCCAAGCCTTCTACAAAGGGAACCCATCTATTTGGGTCCCAAAAACCTCACCATTTATCCAAAGTCCAAGCCTTGTTGGATCCCTATCAAGCTACTAGAAGCCCAAGGCTTCTACGATGAAGGGAATCCATCTGGGTCCCAAAAACCTCACCGTGTGCACAACCTGTGAAGCCAAAAAGATCCAAGTGATGATGGCCTTAGTACCTAGCAGTACCTCAGAAGTCAATGCTTCATTGGATCATGATAAAACAAGCACAAGGATTATATAAAGGAAACCCCCACATCTGGGTGCCAAGGTCAAAGAAACCTATGTCCTAGTCCCCCACAAAACAGCCTTGAATGACAAATCCAAGTGGGTGTGGAGACCTAAGGGCCTGCCTCTAATGTCACCCCTAAAGTTTAAGTAGAAACGGAAAGCAATGGCAACACCCCCAATGTGTGTACCAAACCTGCCAATCAAGTAGTCCAAAGAAAGCATGGGCATACCACTAATTCCACCGACACACCACCAATTTTGTGCATGTCAAACCACCAATAAAGTAGTGGAAGTAATCATGGACACACCACCAATTATGTGTGTAGTGGTGGTTGCACCCCCAATAGTTCTAATTGCAAATTAGCCACCTAAGGTACCCAGTGTTCTACTATGCCTCATAGATACTCCCCAAACCCACTGTTCTATGTGTGAAGTAATCATGGACATACCACTAATTCTGTGTGTAGTGGTGGTTGCACCCCCAATAGTTCTAATTACAAATAAGCCGCCTAAGGTATCTAGTGTTCTACTATGCCTCACAGATAAGCCGCCTAAGGTATCTAATTATGTGTGTAGTGGTGGTTGCACCCCCAATAGTTCTAATTACAAATAAGCCGCCTAAGGTATCTAGTGTTCTACTATGCCTCACAGATACTCCCCAAACCACATTCATCTTGTTCCTCTTAATTCTTAATCTAAGATATAATGATCATGTTCCCAAGGTAGCAATGAAATTTAGTTAAGTGGAGAGGATTGATTCATCTTTCATAATTCTCAATCTAAGATAGAATGATCGTGATCTGATGGTAGACGTCATGCAATCTTTCCTTCTCATACCAAACCACTCTTCCACTTGTAGAACTATAACATTGATGCATATTGAGGGCGTTGCAATTTAAGTTAATATGTAACATTCAAAAAGGTATGAAGTTTACCCATGACTTATGACAAACTTACTTGGGATCATTCTTTTCACTTTATGTTTTCTCTAAAAACTTTAATGCACAGGTCCTCAACCATGTGGATTTATAAGAAAGGTGAAAGCAAAGTGCTTGATATATCAAAGATGGAAGGGTTGGAATACATGAAAGGATGTACATCAATGCTAATTCCTTATACATTGTATGATGAAGGAAATAACAATTGCTAGTTTTGACATTGGTCTTTCCTTAAAAAAGGTGGAGTGGGAGCCCCTTAATTTTGATGCCATTACTAAAGAAGAAGTGGAGCCAATCATGGTGCATGAGCGTGACATGCATCATGAGAGAGTGTTTTGCTTTACAAATCAACTTGAAAAGTGGCTTTGGTTTGTGTATATAGTAAACTATAGAAAACTAATTTAACATACCAACAAGTAGAACACAATGTTCTATATTGACTTCCAAGCCCCTTAAACGTTGTTCATTAAGAATCAATGTTGTACCCCTATAGTTTATTTTAATTATAAAATACAAGTTATGTTTAAGTTTTTTGCTTTATATTCATAGGTTGTGTGATGTTTTTCTAAAATGGTAACTCTGTGTTATAATGTCTTCAAACTATAATCTATGTTCTTCAAAAAGAAAACTATACAAGAATAATCATTTGCCTCTTAACAGGATGAGATCTTCCTACCTTGAATAGAAAATTTTATGTGATCAATCTCTAATGTTGCACAAAAATGAGTTTCCAGAGGTCCTACATCACATGAACAATACCTCCAAGCCCATTGTAAGTGATTACATGATTTCAACTTATTAGTGAGTGCAAAAGGACTACATCTGACTCCACCATAAGAATCGTTTAAGAAAAACTTGGGAGATTTAGAGAGAAGGTTATTCCTACCTATAATTCCACCTTAGAAGAAACATGTGAACCTACATATTGAGGTTACACCATTTTTAGAAACTCCAAGGTTAAGTTTGCTTGTTCAAGAATTAGGATGGGTGACCTCTGCAAAGTTTTCAACATTTTCATAATACACATAGTTTGGAGTTGTTGCGTAAGGAAAGCTGAGCTACACATAAGCTGAGCTACACATAGTTTTGAACATTTTGGTTACACACATAGTTTGGAGTTGTTAAGGAAAGTTGGGCTACTTGGCCACTAAGGCTAACTTAGGGACTCCATAACGAACATCGGTGCACCCAAGATCCATCTTTGAGCGCATACATGCATAGAAACAAAGAAACACAAATTATCTCAAATTCAAACCGCGTGCATTCTTAAGCACTTACTCTTACTTTTGGGCGTCTTCGGGACCTAAATTGGATTGGCCCAGCATTTACACTTCACTTAAGAGGCTGTTTGTAATCATAAGTTTTTGAGATTTTCATAGGCATAAAAAACTCGGATTTTTATGGATAAGAGGATAAGATTGTTTAGATAAGGACTTTCTATACTTAGCCAGGTAATCCTGACAATCACAACATGTTTTCGATAATATTATCATGGGCTTGAAAAATGATTTTCACAGGCATGAAAAGCTAGTTTACATTAAAAACTAGTTTTTGACAAATCTAAGATCTGGAGGTGTAAGTGGAGGTCTTTCCTATCTAAAAGTTCTAAGCATGAATTACACAATTTGGTTATCAATGAGACTCAATTGATTATAGAAGTCTTCATCACTTCACTGATAAAAGAATAATTTTAACTTTTGCAAATTACCAAAATCACAATTTGGTAGTAGAATGTCCACGCTAAAACAAGTTATCAACTCTAAAAAATGAACTATTCCAGGCTTATGGATGATCTTAAAATCATTGTTTGGTAGTAGAAATTGAACTATCGGTGGATAATCTCAAATTCTTGTAATAACAAAATCCATCTCATTAACCTCCGTGGATCAATACTTCATTAATGATGTGTAACAATGCTTGGTTACCTAGTAGGTGATGTGTGTTTTTTTAAGCACTATACACCATCTTAACTGCTTCTTATTATGTGGTAATATAGGCTTTCTTGGTTACTAAAAACCTTTCCTTTAACTCTATCCTCTCTATATAAAGAATAGGCTTCTTCTTTTAAATGCCTAACCTTAACAGCCACCTGTGTTTGTTAGACTTTGTCAACACCAAAAGGGTCAAATCCTACTTTGCAAAGGTAAAGCCATAATTTGGCTACATTGTCAACCCAGTCTGTGCACTCACATAAAAACTTAACATCTTAGAAGTCAAAAAAATAAGGGTACCCAACTACTGCTTCCACATCAACCCACAAAAGTTGACAACACCCTTGTTGGATATTTCAGAGCTTTATGTGCATATGTGCACACCCCTTAAAAAGGTGTTTGTGTGTTTGTACAAGTGAACCCACTCTTATGAGTGGATAGGATAAATGTGCCACATGGCATGAGTGTGTGTGTGAGGTTGCTTTGGGCTACAAGATAAGGCTTCCAACCTACAAAAAGGCATTATACTTAGTGATTTACAATCAATCAAATCATACATCGCACATGCAAAGGTTTCACTCTGATCTCCAATATGGTATTAAAGCTACTGCGAACGTCACAAACTCTCTGTTTTCCTGTCGCTTGCTCTTCTTCTTCTTCTATGTTTATTCCACGCGCCACTGTCTCAGGTTGCCTCCCACTCGGGCGGGGCGGGGAGGGGACGGGGGGCGGGCAAGAACCCTGGCCCATATTCAATGCAACAAGGTGGAACTTATGTGTATGGTATGCCTATGCATCGGCATCCCCACCAACACACTTGTCTCATATGCACCACTCACCATTCGGACACCCGAGCTATCGGGCTACATCCATTTTTTCACTAGATACCCTGTCTCTACAAAAGTTAGGGTTTTGGACTAAACCTATTTTGACATCATGGCTGGATAGTATGCTGCCTCATTCCCACAACCTAAAAACTGCAAGATTTGGACCCTGTTCGCTTGGTTAAAGTGGCAATTTACTCACCGGTTGACTTTTCAAAGAAGTCAAAACAGAGAGTACTTTTGCATTGATCGTGGTCAAAGTGATCATATATGAGCGATTTCTTGTTTTAGTGAGGGATTTGTCAAAGATCTTTGGTCTTGTGCAAATATGGGTAGCAAAAGATTAAGAAATTGTAAAGGTGCAAGTCTTTGGAGCATCTTAGAAGTAATGTAGCAAATCTTTATTATCAAGAAAGTGTGTAGAGTTGAAAGCTTTCATGACTACGATGAATATCGTAGTCATAGGCATCACGGTCATCATAGGCATATGCATTGCCACCAGAATTCACACCATCCCAATATCCTTGAGAATCATAAGCCCTTGTGGGGAAACCTGCCTTTTTGGCCTGCCGCGAGCATTTTTCGACCGTCTTCCTGCTGTGCGCCCTCAAAACATTTTTCGACCGTCTTCCTGCTATGCGCCCTCCTGCTCGGCCATCTTCCCGACGTGCATCCTCCTGCTCTTGCAGCTCTCGCCCTCTGTATTCGCGTCACCTCCGCCTCTCTATGGTTATGCCACCACCGCCTTAGCTGCCTCCGCCTGATTACGTCGCGCCCATACCGGTGAACCTCATAATAGGGTGCCAGTGGGGCTAAGTTGATCTACCCACTGGGGGGCAAGCACCCTAGGCAACTAGGCTGAGCCACCTGCTGCAAGGTGGCGCTGGGCTCCCTAGGCCCTTGTGGGGCGCAACCTGGCTTTTTTCCATGCCTCGGACATTTTTTACCCGTCTTCCCACTGTGCGCCCTCCGCTCGGCCATCTTCCCACCGTGCATCGTAGTACCTTCGCAGCTCCCGCCTTGGCACCTGCGTGGTACCTTCGTGCTGCCTCCCGTCGGTGCCTTGAGGCCGGTGCCCACATTGTGTCTACTCCCCATGAGAGTGTCCATGCCTTACCTCACACTCTGCTAACATCCGCTTCTCACATCGACATCAACATCATGGCACTATCAATACCAACAAAATATATAGACTAGTTCTTTGGCATTGAGTTCCCTACCTGGCAGACCAAAATGCAATTTTTGCTAATGCAAGAGGGAGTCTAGGAGATAGTCTTGGGCGATGACAAAGATTGGGGAGACATTGATCCAGAAAAGCACAAACTATGGCGATAACGTAATGAGCGAGCCATCGCTTTAATTGGCCCAAGCACCTTGCTTAATTCTTTGGTGCATCATATTGACTTCAAATCAACAGCCAAAGAAATATGGGCAAAGCTGAAAAACATCCTCCCTAATAAAATCACAAACTCTAAAGTCTTTTTAAAAGCACAAATTTTATGATCTTAAAGTGAATGACAATGAAGAGTTGAGCGACCACCTAGCCAAGTTCGGGTCAATACCTCAACATCATGACAACCTCAATTGTGGACTTGAGGATGAAGATAAAGTGGTTGTGCTCATCAAGAGTATGCGAGGAATAACATGATTTGAGCAGATCTTGGAGATATTGTGTGTAGCAGTAAGGTTTGAAAATCTAATGAAGGATAGGAGAAAAAGCTAGTAGCAGTACTAACTACAACAAAGCCTTTGTGGGAGCACAAATTTGTGTCACATGGCATCAAGTGTGTGTGTGTGTGATCGCTTTGGGTTAAAATAAGGTTTCCTAGCCTACAAAAAGGTATTATACTTGGTGATGACAACAATCAATCAAATCGTACATTATACGTGCAATCATTTGCTCTCTCTCTCTCTCTCTCTCTCTCTCTCTCTCTCTTTACTAAGTTTTATTACATCTCTTTCTCTCTCATCATCTACTAGTGATTATTACCATGGATGTCTTCCCTACCCTTTAGTTGCGATGAAGGTTACACTCTGATTTGCAATACTCTACCAACTCACATGTTGTGGGTTCAAAATAACTTGTTACAAGGGGTACTATGAAGGTAATGTAGAAATGTGGATTCTAAAGAAATCCACAAGAACCACACAAGAAGAAACCTCAACAAAAATGCCACCAGCTCCTAATCGGTTCAAAAAATATTAGTGCCCACGTGCCTACTCCAAGATCAAGGGTATCATGAAGGTAATTGAATTCTTCATATGGATGCCTAAAGAAATTAGCAGAACAAAGCCTCATCAACCAATCTTAGCACCAAAGTCTCACATGGTGTGGATTCCAAAGCAGTAGCAAGCCGTCCACAAGAACTCTCTCCCAAAAATGGAT
Organism: Cibotium barometz; assembly: GCF_041138505.1. Lineage (NCBI taxonomy): Eukaryota > Viridiplantae > Streptophyta > Polypodiopsida > Cyatheales > Cibotiaceae > Cibotium > Cibotium barometz. The sequence goes on along the minus strand of NC_141074.1, from coordinate 27,024,966 downwards.
GATCCACAAAAACCTGCTTGCACTCAACTCAACAAAGGCAACCAACAAGTTACTACCTCACCACTTGATGAATGACAACTCTCTGAGTTTCAACATCCTTGTCTATTCCATCCATAATGGACTCGATAGTATATGTGAACCCACTTTTTTAGCTAACACCATATGTTGCAGAAGCTTTGTAGACATAAGAACCTACTCTCTAAAAAATGAGGGTAGGTACAAGAACTTGTTGCTCGTAAGGTATGCATAATTAAAGTAAGAGAACTTGAAACATACAAAGGTTGAATGAGAGAATCTACACCACCATCTTCTCTCTTCAATTCAAGAAGGACACTCATTGGTCACTTATCATTGGGCATATTCATCAAAGGTAAATTCAACTCAATATGCATTGGTCACTTATCATTGGGCATAATCATCAAAGGTAAATTCAACTCAATATTCTAAACTCATGCAAGAAATAACCATTGTTTCATCACCATGAAAATCATCATAAGGAGGAAGGTAAAGCTGATGGACATCCACAAATCGTGCTTACCTCTCCCGAGCCTCATCATCAACTTTGCATTGTGAGAACCTCTTTTCATGCCATGAAAAACCAAATTAGTTTTTCACATCAATGAATATCAATCATGAAAGATATTTAAAAACATTGATCTCCACTTCTATATGACTTACTAAATATCAAGATCAATCAATAATCTGGGGAAAGAAATTTTTGCACCATGAAAAACTACCCTAGTTTTTCACGCCACACTTAAGCTTGATGTGTTAGTATGCACACGATATATCATCACTAATGAAAGAAATGAAAAAACATTGATCCACCACTTCTATATGCTTACTAAATATTAAGATCAATCAATAATCAGGGGAAAGAAGTCTTAGCACCATGAAAAACTACCCTGGTTTTTCACGCCATAAGCGTGTACACTTAAGCTTGATGTTTGGTATCCACACACTAATATATCATCACTAATGTGTTGTATATAACATGTGATCATGCAAATATCAACTAAAGAAGGGAGTTAGTTTACAACAAAAAACTCAATTTTTCACGTCACAAGGGATAGACATTATCAAAATGTGTCTACATGGCCAATTATTTTCATCATGTGTGCCAAGAAGCCCAAATAAGCTTAACTTCGACACATTTTCAAATTTTTTGATTGTTGCAAATGAAATGTGGCCAACTATGTTCATGAGGATGCTCACTTATTATCACCACTTTTCTTTTCTTTTATTATTGTTCAAAACATAATTTCCTTGAAAAACATGTCTATAGTAATGTACTTTCCATATTCCAATATAACCAAAATAATCTCAAAAATATTATAAGTACCATAGACTATTCCACATTACGTTTTCACTATTTTCTCACTATAGTCATCAATACAAGCTATGCATGATTCCGTTGCCATTTGACGAATGTGTTTAATGATGTAATTCCATAAATCACCATACTGACCAAGGGGAGTACTAACATTATCAAGAAACTGCCACAAGTCATGCCCTAGGTGAGGAGATCAATATTTGACCACATGATATCACTGTGAAAATCTCTTGATTTTCACGCTTGTAAAATTATTTAGATTTTCACACTTGTGAACAAGTCAATTAAACCACACTTTCATAAACAAGAGAACATCAAATATAATTTAATTGACTTGTGAACAAGTCAATTAAACCACACTTTCATAAACAAGAGAACATCAAATATAATTTACTAAGCTCCTAGATCATCCATATCCAGTCATATTAATGGGCAAGCTTTTAGCTTGCCATTCTTCATTTCAACCAGTAAGTACTGTAGGAATTGCTCCATATACTCAGCCAATGGGGTAGAAGAACTGAAAAGTTCGTATACACCATAGCCTTGCCGTCAACATCTTTCCAAGTACATCTCTGGATGGGGTGGCCATGGTGGGTTGAAGCCTGGTCCATGGTTTAACCCATCACCTGATTTTCTTTTGAAAGGTATAAGCATAACAAGTTGTCTAACTATTTACTACTACTTCCTACTCTGTTTAATAACCCAAACCTCACCAGTAATAAGGCACCTACTTTTACTTCCTACTTTGTTTAATAACCCAAACCTCGCCAGTAATAAAGCAGCTTAACAACCACCTCCATCATAGAATCTCACATTCCACTCTTGAGAAATGTGGAGAAAATTATCTTAGCCTTGCAAGTCGACTTAATTTTTTCATTAGTCTCTCCAATGGTTTTGAGAGTGGTACTTTAAAAGTAATGATTGTGTGCCTCTTCTTGACATATTTTTATAAAACAAGTATATAAATATTCAAATTGCTAATTTTTCCATTTCGGAGGGGTGGCCTCATTGGTTTATTTTACAAAGCTAGACACAATGATAAATTGATTTCAACCCTAACTAAATATTTAAAATTCAAAAAACATTTTCGGTACATGAATAAAAGTAACCCCCTTTTTAAATGCCATTTCCCCACAAGCCACGCTAATTTGGCTAAATACATTTATTGCATTTCTATGGCAACTGTAATCTCTCATCCTTACAGATGTGCTATGACCAAGTTTTCTAGGCAAAACTATAATTGATGGTCGAGTTGAGTTTAACGATTTTGGTTGCGTTTTCTAGGCAAAATTATAATTGATGGTTAATGGTTTTGGTCAGTTAACTTGGCTCATGCAAAAAGTCTTTGAACATGTAAGTATCTCTTGTCGTCCTCCCTTTCTCCACATTCCGTGACCCCCTTTAACAAAGGAAGGCCTCTCATGGACCTTACTTGTTTTTATCAATTCATTTCAAAGCAAATATAAAATTACATGTGTTATCGCATTTTACAAAAGCCTACAACAAGTGCTAGTTCAAACTGTGCTAGCAACATGCATCTTGTAAAATTAAAAAAAATAAATAAATAAACAAATATATATATATATATATACACACACAATATATATATATATATATATATACACACACACACACACAATATATATATATATATATATATATGTGTGTGTGTGTGTATATATACACACATATATATATGTGCTTGTGTGTATTATATATGTGTGTGTATACATATACATATACATATATAATATATATATATATATATGTTCGTGTGTGTATATATATGTGTGTATATATACACACACATATATATATACACATATATATATACACATACACACATTAAAAAAATTAATATAAATGTATTGAGGCCCTTTGATGTGAAAAGATTCAAAACCACTAAACCCATGCATTGCTTTTTTTGGGCTCTAGACCGATCCTTTATCCGCCGGCGGCGGGCGACATTTTGCCTGTGGCTATATTTCTCTTCTCTGCAGTGATGAGCACGGGGCCCTTGCCCACTCAGTCCGCCAGCTCGGGGGCTCTTTCATGCTGCTTGCGTGCTGGCAAGACGAATTTTATCGGGAACAATGTGGAGTTTGGGCGTTTCAGCAATGTATCATTGTGTAATGGCAAAAGAAGAATCTTGATATCCAGGAAGGGATGCAGTGTGGACTGGCTTTCAAACCCCAGGCCCAGAGTACAGGGTCTATCGGAGTGGCAAACAGGGCGATGGAGAGCGCAAGCACGTGCTTGTTGCCAGCCTCCTCTGTCTAAGCAAAGTGGCAGCTGCTCATTAGCGTGGAAAATTGACAAGGGTGTTGAAATTGAAACTCTGGTTTTGAAGGCCTGCAAGATTCTTCATGTGGAGATGGTCCTGAAACCCGTATTACATATTGTGAGATGTTTGGACTTCAGGGAGCACATGCCACTTGCCACTTGTGATGGTTTGGTCTTGAGAAGACCCTCCTTTTGCAATTTAGGGTTAGGTCACTGCAGGATTACAACCCTACCCAGGGTTTTAGGGCGGGTTTTACTTTCTGTTGTATTTTTGGTTTGTTTAGTCTTACAACCATTTTCACAGGTGGCATCACCTGCTTATGCAGCCCCTGCTGCTGATGTAGGTGTTACATCCCAACAATCACAGGACTTTTATGAGATCCTTTTTAAGAAATTCCAGGAAAAAGATGAGGAGCTGGGCAGGGTCCAGAATGAGGGCCACACCCAAAACAGCATTCAAGGCAAACTAAAGGAGCTTCATAAGAGGGTGAAGGAACAAAAGGAGAGGTCTGAGGCAGCAAAACAAGACTTAGAAGAGCTTTCTAAAACTAGATCTGGCAAGCAAGGAATGGAGAGCTCCTTTTCTCCTCAGGAGGAAAGAGTGTTGGCTATTTTGGACAGGACCTTTCAAGCTTACAAGGAAAAATCACAGGGAAATCTTAAGGCTGACACTTATGTGTCTTCATACGAGGACAATTTAAGACAGGCTTTTGGTTATAAATTTGCATCCTTACAGGCTTTTCAGAAGGAAACTTTAGGGAGGACCGATAGGGAGGCAGCCTTGCTGCGGAAAGCAAGGGAACTTGTTGACGATATTAGGCTGGAAGAGAGAAGGCTGCAAGGAAGGGCCTTGAGAGATATGGAGAAGGCTCTTTCACAGCTCAGAACAGAAGAAACACGATTGAGGGACAGGCTAGGAAAGGTCATTACAAGGCATCTCACTGTACAGGAACAACTACAGACCCTTAATGGCAGCAAAGAAGTGTTGAAGAAGGATCTGCAAGACTTAGACGTTGAAATTACAGAGGTATGGGAAAAGATGCTGAATGTGAAGGCAGAGATGCAGCAGAGAGAGAGAGGAAGTTTGCAAGCAGCACTGGAGAAGCTCCCAAGTCTAGAGAAACAACTCGAAGAGGCCATCTCAACTTTTCTGAAGGACGAAAGCTCTTTAAGGTTTTAATCTTTGGGTCACTATAGGCATTCTAGGCCTGCTTTTCTGGCTTGCTTCTTATACCATTGGACTTTCTCTTGCACTTCATAGTGAGGTGATCTTGGCTTCTTGTTATGACATGTCATAACGTGGCTGGTGTGTTTTGAGGCTAGGCATAATTATACCTAGGATGGCCCAAGATGGGACACATTGACTTATGGGTGCTTCTTGGCAAGGGTTAATGTGAAAAGCTATACACAATTATTAATAAGTGTGCTTTTGTGCTTTATTATTAACCCAAGCCTATATAAGCGAGTTTTTTGCTCATAAGCCCTAGATTTCTACCGGGGAGGATTTGGTGGGAGATCAGGATCCAAGCAAGGCCTTGGCCATGGCTCTAGACACACCTAGACAGGTAAACTCCAGTCATATGGACTGCAGGCGTTTAGGGGTAGAGTATGATCATGGTCTATCATAGCACGGGGGTGCTCCAAAGGGAGTTATCGTTAAGTGGTTAGCCTCCGGCACCATATCTATGTTGGTTTGTGTGCATTTGTCTTGCAAGAGCTGCTTAGGAGATTGAGGGCTGTTTCAGCTGGTATCAGAGGAGGGTTTCATGTGACGGATTATGTGTTGCTATCTCTTTGAGAGTGGTCATTTGATTCATGTCGGTTCCATGGTGCTTTTGGTTTGTGATTGTTGATCTTTGTCATGGGGAGGATGATGGGTGTAGTTTTTGTGTGCGCATTTTGATGGAAGTCATTTCCGCGAGCTTGTGTAACCATGTGTGAGCATGGAAGCTACTTTGGATGGAATTTTTTGGGATGCGATGCAGGTTGTGGCTGCGCATTGTGTGTGTATGCGTGCGTGCAACGTGCGTCGACGACAGGTTGCTGTGCACCCTTGCTATGTATGGATGTCACCTATGTTGTTGGCAAGCTGAGGCTGATGGCTGCAACAAACCTCTATCAAACATCCTTGACTATTAGCATAGGTGAGTTTGGCCCGGAATTCTACATGAGAGAAATGAGAAGTTTGGAACTTCTCAGTCTTAGAATGAATGTCTAGACTAGTTGTTTGACGGTTGGACCATTTGATATCCTGACTTTGTATATGTGGTTGGATCCCACGATGGTCAGAGATACTCGAGGGTGGATGTAGTTTATTTTGATTCTAAGATTTTGGAGTCATGTGGATTTTCCACTTGTTTGATGGGATGTAACCCATGGACATGGGTGGAATATGTTATAACCATTGTCCTTTAGGATCTCTATTAATGGGTTTGCGTGGACCTTTGGTGACCTTAAGCTCAATCCCATTTGGTGGGGTGAAAAGTAGCTGGAAGCCGTATGTTGTTGTAACTCCGTGTGGGTTTCACAAAACACTTGACCATTAATGCAATAACACTTAAATTGGCCACAACCTTAAACATATGCCACTTAATTCCACAAAACTGTGAAAGAGAGATGTGCATACATAGAGGCCCGAATTGTCAGAATATGCAGCGGAGATGATGACAAAATCTGAGAACACGAGCAAGTGCACTGCAGAAAAATACAGCAATGGAGAAGGAGAGAGAGAGGCGTGTAACTCTGCTCTATATACACAAGAAAATCCTAAATACTGAATACAATGAGTGGGGGGCCATGGGGCCATTTTATATGGCCCCACATGAGCAGTCGGCCAGCAATAGGACAGCCGACAGCACCCATAAGGACACTCGACTGCTGCATCTCAAGTTGGCCAGCACATGTGAAGTCGGCCAGTAGTAGAGAGAAGCAGGGAGCAGTCGGCCAGTGTCAGAGCACACTATCTTGCAGTTGGCCAGCATACAGAGGTAGCCGACATGCACAGGACAGCCTCCCACAGGAGAAAAAATAGGGAAAAATATGGAGAGTGGGGAAAAATGAGAAAACACCTAATTTGGGCGGGCACACCCACAATAGAGGCCCTGGTGTAAATATACAGACAGGAGATGACTTCTAACACCCCCTCTCAGCTCCCTAACCACAGGTGCTTGTAGAATCTCCTTTTCCAGCCAGCCCTTAATCTCATGTCTGGAAAGAACCTTCCGTGTACAGTATAACATTAACCCACAAGAGGCAAAGAGTGCTACTTGCTTGTCCACAAATTCAGAAGAAACAGAGACTTCTACTGAATTTGGAGAAGATTCTCCTCTCTTTCCCTCTATGTGTTGAACTTCTGACAAGCCTTTTTCTTGTAGAGATTGATACATTCTCTTCTTAGCCCACTCAATACTTTGACAAGCCATGGCATCAAGTCCAAGAGAATCCATAAAAGATTTATTAACTCCATTCACCTTATTAATGGCCTGTTTGACCCCCAGCAAAGGCATCTCATCCTAGACATCAGCCCATTCCTTCATTTGCATATCTTCACCCATTACTGGAGATGGCATTAGGCCAGTCATGACAGGTAACTTTCCCACTTCTGTCAGATTGCGCTGCACGTTTACAGGTAGAGGAAGAGGCGATTTTCCCCATGACCAGGCGAACTTACCTCTTCTTGACTGTGTGACCTAACCGGTTCATGATCAGGCGAACTTACCTTTTCTTGACTGTGTGACGGCTCATGATCAGGCGAACTTTCCCTCTCTCGATTGTGCGAGCTTCCTCCATCTCGTCTGTTCTCTTCTTGACGGCTGCAAAGGACGTTGAGATTCTCATCATTGGATAGCCTTGCTTCAGACTGACTCTTCTCTCCCCCTTGCATATCTTCAGCAAGAGCCTTGATTGCTAGCGCTGAAAGCTTTCTTCATTTTTTTTTTGATCGCGACCATCTCTCCGACATGTACTTCCTTTTTAGATCACACCCCGGTTATTTTGTCCTTAGAGGACCCATGGAGGCATTACAAGCATGTGAGCTCAAGGATTCCGGACAGCCTCATTCAGGACCCAGAGATATGCAGCAGATAAAGCGAATATGGGCAAGATTGGATTTTTTTTGAGGCTATGCTGTGTGCACATTGGATGAGGGCTTAGGGGAGATTAGCACTTTCTTGCAGGAGGCAGCCCAGAGCAAATTAGAGGGTTTCCGGGAGCAGGAGAGGAGTTTGAGGAGTCGTCTTGCCTCTTTACAGCAGCTCCTCGGATAGCCAGTGGATCGAGAGTTAGCTCGCTACCTCTTACACACAGAGATCAGATCCATAGAGGAGAGAAGGTGTCATGTGCATCCCACACTTGGATACCCGTAGACATATCTGCAGGTTGTCCCTCGCTTTGCAATACAGCAGGACATATCTTTTTCTCTCTTTGGGTTATGGAAAAAGCACAGGGTTTTACTGTGGTAAACAGCCTTGGTTTTGGCATCGTGTTTGGATGGTGTCTCTGTGGGTTTCTCATGGAAACATGACTTTGGTTTCGAGGAAACAGGCCTATGGTTTATGGGATACAGGTCTTTGGTTTAAGGTGGAAACAAGTCTATGGTTTCTTGAGGAAACATGTTTTTGGCTTCTCCAAGAGATAGGTCACATGCAGGTAGTGGTTACATGAATGGACACATGTATTGTACAGCCTTGCTGTTGATTGGATAGGGTTGGGGAATCCATGACTGAGATGGATAGATAGTATCCTTGGAGGGCAGAGAAGGATGGTACAGGTGTGTCGACTGTATGGTATGCTGTGTTGTGATGCGAGTTCTCTTTTGGGAAACACTTTGGAGTCTTTGTTGTGATACAGGAGCACTGGACGTGTCAGGGTGTGATGCTGTCCATAGGGTGAGAGGCTATGGATGGTTGTGGCAGCCTTGACCGAGGGAGAAAGCTTCTGTGTACAGGACTCATGTGAAAGAGCCTTTTGATGTGAACAATAGTTGGAATTGTTTGTGGATGCCTGAGATGGATAGTATCCTTGGAGGGCAGAGAAGGATGGTACAGGTGTGTCGACTGGATGGTATGTTGTGCTGTGATGCGAGTTCTCTTTTGGGAAACACTTTGGAGTCTTTGTTGTGATACAAGAGCACTGGATGTGTCAGGGTGTGATGCTGTCCATAGGGTGAGAGGCTATGGATGGTTGTGGCAGCCTTGACCGAGGGAGAAAGCTTCTGTGTACAGGACTCATGTGAAAGAGCCTTTTGATGTGAACAATAGTTGGAATTGTTTGTGGATGCCGAGTGAACATGAAGCCATGATGCGGGGTCTTTGTAGGCTTCAGGAGTTCTACCATGACGGCTGAGTTTCTAGCCTTATTGTAATCAAAGCTCTTATAATCTATTAAAGAAATACCGCAAGGGGCGCCACTAGGTTTTGGGGCCAATTGGTATTCGTGTACTGTTCGCAGGAGCACTCTAGCTCCCCCTGTTTGTTTTCCTTTTCTAGGTCTTCAGAGGTGTTGAAGTATTTTGTGTGCAAGTTTGTTTTGCACCGCCCTTTGGTTTTGTCTGAAGGCCAAGGCCGATTTACAAAAGAAGTCAAATCCATAGCATAGCTATTGTAGTAGTTGCATTGTAGATAGGTCTATGGGCCAGCCAAAGGCCAGCCCGTGGCATAGCTAGCCCATAAGGGCAATAATCGATGTTGTGAAAAGATAAGTTTTGGCATAGGTGAGGATTGAGCTAAGCTTACATTCAAAGTGGGTTAATTGGTTTACCTTTGAATCCTTGAGAGGTTCTTAAACCTTTTTCTACTACTGCATAATACGATGCACAACAGGATCCTTTTGTTTTTAGAAATTTGCATCGTAAGAAGCTCATGACAAGTTTTGGAGCTCTTTTATAATGTGATGAAACATTCCATAACTCCACTGGCACTTCTGTTAAACAGGACAGTGGTGTCTCAGAATTGTCAACCAGTCAAACAACAAATGCATTGATTTGTCTTCTAATTTGCAATGCTTATACTCCTCCAAGAGTTTTTGGATGTGTGGATGTGGTAGACATGTGGTTACTGCAGCTGATTTTTGTGAGGGTAAGTAGTTGCCAGCTGTCTTGCAATTTTTGGTTTTTAAAACTTTCTTTAATATACAGCTCAGCAGCAGGGTTACAACAAAGAGAGGCACAAGAAAAGGTTGTGAATGACTTGAGGAAGGCTCTGAACAATGTTTTGGAGCACAAATTCTTACCAGAAGCCGTTGATATAGAGCAGTCAGAGCCACGCATGGACGAGCAAACCAAAGTATTTTTGGCTAAAGTGAGGCTGGAGGATGAATCATCAAAGAAATTGTTGGAGACCATAGACAACATGATCCAAGAAGACATCAAAGCTGAGAGAATCAATGCAGACAGTCAGGCTGGGCAAGGGAATATTATAGTCGCTCCAAGCCTTCAAAAAATGAAAGAGGAAAAGAAAGCAGAACTGAAACAGTTTTTGAGAGAGAATCCTGAGGTTGGGCGTCAATATGCTGCACAAAAACAGGTCTGCACTCTCTTTCATTCTTCTCGACTTGTTTTGATCACAGATTTTTGACAGAATTTGGTGCTTCTCTTGCTTTACTGAGAATCTTCTTGGGAACAAAAAAATATCATGGAAAGAAAAAAAGTATCATGATGTTTTTCAAATGAGGTGCAATTCACATCAAAACCATTCTTTTCTTCGATTGCCACTGTATGTAGTTGTAGAAAGTGCAAAGTGTGATTGGTGCTTGTCTTATGGCTTCTCTCCCTGGTACGCATGCTATTCTAGACTTTCTTACTTTCGTGCAAAACTCTTTCTTTGCTGGAAATAATCAGAGACACCGAGCAAAACACAGGCATGGATTATAGATGTATTCAAGGCAGGCACAGATTGTAGATGTATTCAAGACAGGCTGGCATTTTCTCTTTCTTGCCAAAACAAAAATTATGGAGTAAACTTTTGCACCATCTGCACCGCTCTATAACTGTTTGCAGGAGGTGATGATTGTATATTCTTTGGACGCTCAAGCTTAGTCAACCATCCTATTCAGATCTTTGAGGCTAGCATCCCAAAGATGGCTTTCCAGGCTGATCTAGCCATTATGAGGTTGTGGCGATGCCGTTCGGACTCACCCAATCCACCAACGTGACGTTCAATAAGATGATGTCTCCGGCATTTATGGAGCTCATTGGGAAGTGTGTATTCATCTTGAGAGCTAAAGTTTTCAGCCATCAAAGGTGGTTCAAGGGTGCAGGTGTGAAGAAGAATCTAGAAGAAGGTGAAAGGAGGTAGATTCATAGCCACATGGGCTGATTGAAATGAAATGATATATTAACGTCTCTAAGAGGCCATAATGGCCTATGAGACCAAAACTGAGAGTACATCTGAATTTGGTGTCTCATCAAAGAGAACAACTAAATGAGACTAAAAAGTACAATAAACTGATTGTCCTATAGTTATAAGATTAGAATTGTAAGACTCTGAGATGATACTGAGTAGAAAATACTGGAAAATATTGAAAAAAGAAAAAAGAAAAATGTATATTAGGTAGATCCATGTATACTGATCAGTTGAAGTGTTGCCCTCTCCTTAGATCAAGTATCTCCGCCATGGGGCTGTCTAGAATGCAGAGGTCGTAGAAGCGAGGTAGGTGCCTCCGATGCCGAGCAATAATGGCTCTCATCTGGTGATGGTGAGGATGCCGAGCAATAATGGCTCTCATCTGGTGATGGTGAGGATGCCGTGGTCGGGATCTTGGTGGGCGTGGTCGACGAGCACGACATAAGATGACTGCTCTATCAGTGGTGACTCCCTGGCAGCGCGGTCGGTGCCCTGATGGCCCAATGGAGAAGGTATCAGGAGGTGTGTGGGTTGGGTTGCTTGTGCTGGTGCCGAAGAAATCTGTCAAGGTCCTCTATCTAGGTACATCATGGCTCGGTCTCCTGTCTGCCAAGAGGGTCTCTCTGTGTCTCTTGAGCTCAAGTAGGAACAATCCCAGGCATCTCTGATCCTCAAACTCCATGACCTTGCGTAACGGCCCAAAACCCTCTCGGAAGAGGCAGTGATATCTCCCTCGGATCTCATAATAGACTGTACATGGCAAATATAGTGCTCCTCTGTCTCTGCCTCCAGCCGACAAATGCGGTCATCCAAGATCTGATGCACATATCGCCCTGTCTCAATCCGTAGCTGGTGTGATGAGGTCCGGATCTGTCCAATGGAACAACGTATCCCATGTGATAGGTGTACATCCATGTACGTTGGGCGGGTGATAAAATCATCTGGTGAGAGGTGTAGAAAATGGCTCTTGTAATGAGCCATTTTCGTACCTAAGGGCTCAAGGGGGCTAGTCCATGTCCTCTCTGTGTCCACTCTGATGATATCCATCCTGATCACACGGTTTTGCTCTAAGCGGGTGAGATCCAAAAATGGACAATCTAGACTGTACTGAAAGGGTGGTAGTGCCTCTATCTGCAAACCATGTAGGTCAAACCATGATCTCATCTGAGCGTACCAGCAATGAGTATCTCCATCCTCTGCCAACTGTATGAATGAGGTCAATGCCAATCGGGAGTGCCTCTGCTGAGGGAGCTCCCATAGCCGCTGTAAAAAGGTAACTGCCTGGAATAGGGCCTCGGTTACTACTGGTGGGGCACCCAGCTCAGCCTGAACAATCTCATGTGGTACTGATGATTTGCTCCGAATCATGCGGGCAATCATCATAATCAGTGGTCTCTCCATTTGCCTCCATCCCTCATTCGTCCCTCTCTGAGATCTGTGATGTATACTAGGCCCCCAAATTGGAGCTCCGTACAGGAGGGTCGGTGTGACAAGCGTATCAAATAGAGGCTCTGATCTCGTCACCCATGCCTGTGTAATCTTGGTTTTCCCAAGGTTCACTGTCAGATCTCTATCCGCACAGAAAGCCTGTAATGCATCCAAGTGTCTCTGTAATTCCTCCGGAGAGTCTGAGATTAGAACAATATCATCAGCATATAACAAGATGGTATCAACACCCCTGCTAGGCATGCCGCTGGGCCTCCCAATCTGTCTACATAATCAGAGACCGCATCAATGTACAGTCCAAAGAGGGTGGGTGATAGCGGGCATCCTTGCTTCATCCCTATCGTGCTGGTCACCCTATCAGATAGTCCGCCTGGAGCTCCGACTTTGCCTGTCACACAGACTCATACAAAGCATATATCCCCCACTACATATCCTCGGGTACCTCAATGTCATGCAATCTGTGCATAAGCCTGGCACGTGGTACGGTATTGAAGGCTTTGCGGAAGTCCGCAAAGCAGCAGTATATCCTTCTCTTCTGTGCCCTGCCCTCTTCAATAAGTGCTCGAAGTGTCAATATGTGATCCAAGGTAGTAAATCCTCTCCTGAAGCCAGCCTGTCCATGTGCTCGATGACCATGCATCTCTGCCCATCGGCTCAGCTCCGACTCCAATATAGAGCCATATAGTTTGGCCAAGTAATGACCAATCATGATCGTCTGTAGTTGCTTGGTATCTTGGGGTCCCCACTCTTAAAGAGTGGTACAATGATATGCTCTGTCCAGCTTGTCGGGAAACCCTCACAAATGGCACGATTAAATACATGTACATGAGCGGAGCCAAAGTGTCTTGTGCATGTGAGAAGTGCCCTCCAACTAGGCCATCATGATCCTGTGCCTTTCCATTCTGTAACCTGTCTATCGCATCTAGCACCATCGGCATAGTAAAAAAGGTGCTGCTAGCCGGTCTAGCTCCCAGTGGAGGTGGGGTGGGGGGCTGTCCTGGTGCATCATATAGCTCTCTAGCATAAGTATGCCATGCCTCAGGTGCAGTAATCGGAGTACCAGGCTGTCTCTCTTGAAACATCTTCCATGCCCTCTTGCTGTCCTTCCCTAGGAAGAGTTGGTAGATCTCCTCCTCTAGCTTAGCCAGATAGGCTCGTTTCTTCCTCCGCACAAGGCGCCGAAAGATCATCCTGGCCTGTCTATGCGTGTGAGACCCCAATGGCAATCTCACGCTGTAGCTGTGCTCGTGTCTCATGACACTCATCATCATACCAACTGTTATGTGGGGCAGTGTTGCGGGGGTGGGTGGAAGGGATCATAGTGCAAGGAAACGCATATGAGGCGGATGCATGTAGTACACCTGCCAATCCTCTCGTGATCTCGTCCAGAGGGCTATGCGGGTCTAAAGCGAACAAGCCATCAGAATCCAGATACTGCATCTCGGTAAACGCCAACTGTCTCACGTGTAAACTGATATCTCAGGTACCTAGGTAGATGAGTGGCTGGTCCATCTCTCGGGGATCTACTTACTAGTGTGAAACTCGGGTATGCATGATCGGCTGGTCTGCTGCCAATGGGCCGACTGGAAGTCGTGAAACCCCGCACATCAGGTATTAATGAAGGAGATCCCATCAAGTAGTCCACTGTGCTCGCTCCCCCTGTAGAGTTCCAGTGTGTGAGAGCATCTGATCCTTGCTATCTCGATAAGCCATTGTATATGACCAACCTATGTGCACTCCCGAGTGTGAGAAAATCCCTGCCATAATCTGTAATCTCCCCCTCATCCTGTGTTGATCTCTGCAACCCTACATCCTCTGCCGTGATCTCCCGGTACATAGCCTCTTGAGTATCATACAGCTCTGTCTGCTCTGTGCCTGTACGTGCATTAAAGTCTCCCAATAGTAATATCTCCCATGCTGGCAAACCTCATGATATCATCATATAGTGGTATATAGGGCGACTCTCCTGATGGTTCAAACCTGGAGGAGCGGGCTGGGGGAAAGTAGCATACCGCCACATATAGCTCGTGGAGCCCCCCTCTGCATATTGGGACCCACATGTACCTTGCATCTGCAGTCTATGTACCACATGTATTTTGTCACGAAGCTCCTCCCTGTAAAGTAGTGCCACTCCTCCAGATCCTCTTGTACCTCCCACTGTGTGTGGCTAAGGGCGGAAAACTGATTCCCATCTATAACCCTGTACGTCAGGAAGCCTCTTGTTTGTGCATTGATGGGTCTCCGTATACATAGCAATATCACTGTGTCTGAAAGTATCCTCAAAGTGTCCTGCATCTGTTCTAAGGGCTCCGTTGCAATTCCACACCGTGAATCGCAAGGTCTCATAGGCCGCGCACCGTCAAGTGGGCCTCCTCTCTGTAATGATGACTCGGCCATCTCTATATACCGCCCATTTCCCCCCTTTCCTTGCCTCAAGCACACGCGGCATGTGGTGTGCTATCTGTGCCGGTGTAAGGTCCTCATCCAAATAAATCTTTTCCCCCTTAAGGGCTATCCTTTTGGAGAGGAAGGCCTTCTTCTTCTCCGACAGATTCTCACAGTTGGGAGGGGGGAAGTCACCGTACTTACCATTATATGGGGATATTATGGAGTTCTCATAGTTGGGAGGGGGGAAGTCCTCTTGCTCGGGGACTTCAACACCAGGACGAGAAGTCACCAGGTCCCCCTACTTGATTTGGATGACCATATCAAACTACAGGAGCTGGACATCACTGACACGGGGCTACAGAGATCATCACAGGACCTTGAGGACGTCACAGTGTATGGAAGATATTTCCTAGAGCTGGTAGCTGCACATGGTCTCGTTATCTATAATGGGATGTCTTGATGGCCCTCCTCCGATGCCCTCACATCCTTCCCTCACTCTAGAGGTACTAGCACTATGGACTACCTTATGGGATCTCCAGCTTTGGCACACCTTCTCGCTGACTTCTCCATCCCGCCACCCCCCTTTGAAGCTAACCATGCCTCTCTCTCTTTCACTCTTACCTGCACACCAAGTTCCAACATACCACCCCCCATCTCACATTACACCCAAGTCCATTTTGATTACGAGCTTGACCTTGTTTACTCCAACCACATCTACCGCCAACTCCAGGATGTGGAACCTACTGTCCCCCTACCCACCCTCACTACACAACTCACCACCATACTGAAACGTTTCGTCCGTTTCGTCGTTTTGGGGTTTCAAAGGTTTCGTTTCGTTTCGTCTATTGTGGATGAAACGCAAAGTTTCGAAATGACACTTCCTATATACACATATCAAATCTATACCATAGCAACAAAAAGGTAAAAGAGAGACTCAAAACACATATCAAATATTACTTGAACATAAAAGAGGAGAAGCAGTGGAGGAAAGAGGAGGAGGGAAGGGACTCCAGAGGCCTTCACGCATGCTCGGCCATGCTTCTTTTGTGGGTTGGGAAGGTTTTTTTCACTTTGTGCGTTGACTATAGACCTTGTTTTTGCCTTGCAAATATTTTTCGTGAAAAAATCTAAACATTGAGGATTTGGGCAAAAAGCGGTTTCGACTGAGGGGTTTCGTGGCGTTTTGTAACATTTCGTGCACTAAACGTTTTGTGGCGTTTCATCATGATGAAATCCGTTTTTATGCTACTATGGGTTCCATGCCCCAAAACTGTTGGTATGATGACGAATGCCGAGCCACACGCTCCCGTCTTAAGCATGAGGTACAGATTGGGCAAATCACGAAGCACCAAGCGCAACGGATTTCTCAACGGCTCACCCAACACAAGGAACACAAGTTCTACGCTTGGAAAGAGGATGAGTTAGACTGACTTTTCTTAGGGCCGAATTGCAAAGAGGCCTGGAGGAAACTTCGAGAATGTAGGCATATGCTCACTTATGCTAGTGCTATGTGTGAACAGGGCATAACCAAGGGCACTTTTTCCCATGTGGTTTTTCCCCTTGGATATCAAGTGTGAAAGGACACTCTACATATAATATTTTGTACTTCTATATTATATGGATGTGACACACATGCAAGGGTTGACTTGCATTTTGTGGCTACCACACTTTTGGCTCTCTCTCTCTCTCTCTCTCTCTCTCTCTCTCTCATTTCTGTGTGAGCTTCTCCATCCTGCACCTAACCCTAATGTGCAGGTTTGTGTGTGTGAGTGCGTGAGTCCAACACCAACAATTGGTATTAGAGCTGGGGGCTGCCTTGTGGAATTTTGTCCCTAATATCTACCAGCACAGCGAGTTCGTCTACTGCGAAATTTAGTTGACTGTGTATTTCCGTCGACCTGGCCTTCCGTCCGTCGAACAGGTTCTGGCGCCCAGTCCCAGTCTGTCCGCCGTTTGTCGCCGTCTTGTCCTGGCGAAGCTAGTGGAGAGAGAACCGCTGCTCGTCGTCCCACTGCGCCTCCTGTTTCCGGCGGTGCTACTGCACAAGGAACCGCCGCCGCCTCCTTTGCTCGCGGGGGGCTCCGCCCGTCGGCTGTGCCGGCTCCTGCAGTTCAGTCCTGTCACCAGCGGACTCCAGTTCAGTCCAGTTGCCAGCCGACTCTGAACTGCCCGCCGTCTGACACCGTCCGACCTCCAGTTCGGTCCCGCTGTCTATATGTGTTGAGTACCTGCGTCGGCCAGCTCGCGTGTGCCCTCTGCACGCCTGTACTTGCTCCACGTCCGTGTACTGCCAGCTCGCGTGTGCCCTCTCCATGTTCGTGCACTTCCCGACTGACGCCTGCAATACTCGCTTGTGCCTGTCCCCATCTGTACCATCCGTACTGTCCTCGCCTGTAGGTACTTTGATTTCACAAAAAAAAAAAAAAACCTTTGCAGCCATTTCAGGGAAGGGGTTTTCCAAATTAAGCTCAAAGTCAGCAATTTAAGCCTCTTCTGCTTGCAGAAATTTTAACTGCACATTGAAGCGATTGGAGTGCATAAAAATTGGGGCTTTTCAGATTGGAGCATGTAATTGGGCATTACAGCTGTGATTTGTCGCATATGTATACACATTGTGTGTAATTGGACAATTTGGTGCAGGTTTACACTTGCTTCAGTTTTGCAGACAAACATTTGCACAGGACATTTGGTTGCCTGGCAGTGCACATTGGTGCTTGGTTTGCTTGCAGGTATATTTTGTTGACATGGCTCAAAATGCTACAGATGTATTTGGTGTGCTCACCCAGGAGGACAAGTTGGATGGATCTAACTACTCCCTCTGGAGTTTCATGATCCGTAATTTGTTGGTAGCCAAGAGGCTTTGGGGCATCGTGTGTGGTGATGACACATGCCCACTTACCATTCAGCCAGCCACGCCTCAACGGGGAGGTGCTCAAAGAGCTCCTGAAGTAGAACCTGCTCCCACACAAGAGCAGAAGAGATGGGACTCAAGGGATGCACAGGCCATGTCATTGATATCCCTTTCAGTGAAAAGGACTATTATTCCGCACATGGGACACATTGGAAGCAATGTATTAGGTACGCAACGAGGCAAGAGTTGCCTACTTGAAGAGGCAATTGGATCTTCTTTCTATGGATGAGGGTGACTCCATGGTAGATCATCTCACCAAAGTGAAAGATCTGCAAGAACAATTGCTCAACATTGATGAGGTTATCCCAGACAGACAGCTGGTCACCAATACTCTTCATTCTTTACCACCTTCCTACTTGGGCTTTCACACCTCTCTCAACCTCTCTATGAGAGGAGGTGGTGATCCTGTTACTTTTGAAGAGCTGGTGGGTTTACTCTTGCAGGAAGAGCAAGCAAGAGCAAACTTATCGAGCAACCGTGGTGGAGACAAGGCATTTACAGCCAGGGATAAGGGTAAAGCAAAGAGCTTTAAGCATGGGGCACAACAGTCTAGCAAGGCTGGTCATGGACAACCCTCTTCTAGTGGTGAAAAGTCTGACAAAGGGGATGCAAACAAGCCCAAAAAGAAAGGCAAATGTCACTACTGCCATAAGCCTGGACACTACATCAGTGAATGTAGGAAGTCGCATTGCAAAAGAGAAAAGGAAAGAAGCAGGCAATGCAGTAGCAGACTTTTTTGATGACAAAGCACAACAATCAGCTAACGTAATTCAGGAAGAGTACACTTTTTTGGTCACATGCACTAGTGGCACACCAAGTGCTTTAGACAATGATATGTCTTGCATTGCATCTGACAGACGGGATGTATCATGTTATTTTGATAGTGGTGCTTCGAGCCACATCACTTCATGCAAAGATGTATTTCAGCACTTGGTTTATGCTTCAAATGGCCGCACTGTATCATGTGCAGATCATACCACATATCCAGTAAAGGGAATTGGCAATGTCATACTTATTGCAGCCAATGGTGCCAATATATGTATGAAAAATGTATTGTATGTTCCAAGGATAAAGAAAAATCTGCTCTCCGTCTCAGCCATTAACGACCAAGGTTTAAAGGTTGAATTTGAAGATGGGAAGTGTTTAGTAAAAGACCCATCAAAGGGTTATGAAATAGTCACTTCTGGAACACGATACAAAGGCTTGTATAAGCTGGACAGCTATGACAAGCGTACTTATGATGCAAATACAGTGGTTGCCCTCACTCCTGCTATGCATGATGTAGAGCTATGGCATGCTCGTTTTGGGCATGTAAATTTTCGGAGTTTGATGCTTCTGCAGAAGCATCATATGGTTGATAATATGCCGCCTCTTGAGTCTCCACCAAGACATGTATGTGGGGTGTATTTTGGGAAAGATGTAACGAAAACCATTCCCCAAAGATGGAGCTGTTAGAGCTGAAAGTAAATTACACCTCATACATAGTGATGTATGTGGTCCAATGAGGACACCATCCATAGGGAGGCATCTTTACTTCGTCACATTCATTGATGACTACTCTAGGTTTGCTTGGGTTTATGTAACTTGGTTGAACACAATGCTTATCGATACACTTAAATACACTAAGATTTGATGGACACTTGTTCAAATACAAGAAGTAAATTGCTTAATTGACAAGAGACGCACAATGAGCAGGAACGGCCGACCCCTCTCTCAAATAAAGTATATTGATCTTGGGAGAATTAAGTATATAGTGTCATGGGCATTTCTGACCAGATTTCCATACCAATGCATATGAATAAAGTATTGCAAATAAGTGGTTGTCGATGTAGACTTGCAACCCACACTACCCTCTCAAGTGCCCATGTTCCCTACCATCTGCTCTCTATTGTTCCACCAACACATGGTAGCAACAATCTGCAAGAGAGCATGTAGGACAAGAGAACACTACACAGGGTATGTGATCTTGTAATCCGGTTCCTCCCTCCTGCTACTTGCTCCCATATTAAAGCGTAAAAGCTTACCAATAGCAAGTAGAGTCGATGACAGCGGAAGTCTTCGCGATGGAAGTCCTTGAGTGTAAACCATAACACCATTTGAGGCTTGGTATACCGAAAGCCAACAGTGGATTATATGCGTACATTTGGGTGTTTGGCATATGCACATGTGCCAGAACAACTCCGAACAAAGCTAGATGACAAAGCAATGAAATGCATTTTTGTGGGCTACAACAATGAGAGCAAAGGATACCGTCTTTATAATCCAACAACACGAAGGATTTTTGTCAGTAGAGATGTGGTATTTGCTGAAAATTCAGAACAGCCCATGTACAACTTGTATAAATGTAATGATACAGGCATACATGACATGTTTGATGGACTATTACCCATTGCAATTAGTGGGGATTCAGATCAGCCTGCCCCTACACAAGAAAATCCTCATGTAGAACATGTGGAACAGCCAGCCATTCAGCCCTCTTCTATGGAAGAAGTGGAAGATCTTGTCAGGGAGGAGCAAACAGCCATAGACACAGCCAAGTCAGTGCCAAGATGGTTGCTGAAAACTTTGCAAGAAAGCAAACTTGTAGCTCCACTCACAGGTAGAACAAGGGCTAGTTCCAGCCATGCATCGTGGGGAGTCTGCATTAGCCATAGGTGGTCTCTTTGATTCAGAAGAGCCTTCTTCTTATGAAGAAGCACATGAGAATGAGCATTGGGTGCAAGCTATGCAAGCTGAAATCTCTTCTATCATGAAGAACAATACTTGGGATCTTGTGGAATTGCTTAAAGGAAAGCATGTCATTGGAACAAAGTGGGTGTACAAAGTCAAAAGGAGACTTTTGCTCCTACTTCAAGAATGACCACAATAAGATCAGTGATTGCATTGGCTGTAGATAAAGGATGGAAAGTGCATCAATTGGACATCAAAACTGCATTCTTAAATGGGGATTTACAGGAGGAAGTATATGTAAATCAGCCCATTGGTTTTGTAGTTCTTGGTGAGGAACATAAAGTATGCAGGTTACACAGAGCATTGTATGGGTTAAAGCAAGCTCCAAGAGCTTGGTATGATAAAATACATGCTCAACCAAGGTTATGTGAATAGTCCAGCTGAAAGCACATTGTATGTGAAGAAAACCGGTGCCGATATTCTCATAGTCATCTTGTATGTAGATGACATGCTCATTACAGGTACTAGCAAAGCACAAAGCTCAGATTTCAAAGCTGATTTGAAAGCTGAATTTGATATGTCAGATTTGGGGCCTTTACACTACTATCTCGGCATACAGTTTATGCATACAGATGATGGCATTGTTATGCAGCAAACTAAGTACATAAAAAGTTTGCTAAAAAGGTTTCACATGGATGAATGTAAGCCCATTTCTACTCCAATAGAACCAGGTGTACGGCTTACTATGCATGATATTGGAGAGCCTTTTGAGGCCGGCATTTACAGCCAGGCAGTGGGATGTCTCATTTACTTGTGTAACACGAGGCCAGATGTATCAAGTGTGAAAGGACACTCTACATATACTATTTTTTACTTCTATATTATATGGATGTGACACACATGCAAGCGTTGACTTGCATTTTGTGGCTACCACTCTCTCTCTCTCTCTCTCTCTCTCTCGCTCATTTCTGTGTGAGCTTCTCCATCCTGCACCTAACCCTAATGTGCAGGTTTGTGTGTGTGAGTGTGTGAGTCCAACACCAACAGAAAACATCGCCACCAACACCTATCACCTGCCCGGACACATGGCACTCCTATGCATGCTCCCTCATATCCTCCATCAGCCACCCCTATCCCCACCTCTAGATCCCCGCCCCACCACCTTCACCTTCTTCACAAAGGGTGGTCCTCGAGGCCATTCGTAGACTACGTAATGGGCGAGCCCAGGATCATGAGGGACTCACTGTCGAGTACATCTCGCATGCCGATGATACCTTGGCGTCCCTACTAGCCTACGTGTTCAATAGAGCCCTTCGTGAAGGATTTCCACCCTCTTGGTCCACCAACACCATCATCCCCATCCTCAAAGCTAGAGATCCACTTGATCCTAATAATTACAAGACGATCATGATTGGCCACACATTGGCCAATCTCTATGGATCGGTGCTAGAGGCGGAGCTCAGTTCATTTGCAAAGAGACAGGGATGCAGAGCCTCAGCCTCAGCCTCAGCCTCAGCCTCAGGATAGGCAGGCTTTTGGAGGAGCTACTCTACCCTTGATCACATTTTCACCCTCCGTGCCATCATCGAGGAGGGTACAACACGACATTAGAGGATTTACCGCTGCATTTGTGGATTTCCGCAAAGCTTTTGGTACTGTACCCTGAGCCAGGCCTACAGGAGATAGGAGTCCCATTTGACATGGTTTGGAGCATTATTGCGCTCTATGAGTTGGTCACTGGACGATTGAGAGCCCTAGGAGGTACATCGTAGGAGATTTCTATCACTATTGGGGTGAAATAGGGCTTCCCTCTATCACCCACTTTTTTTGGCCTCTGCATTGATGAGATCTTGAGCTTCATTGACGAATTAGGTGGGGCTGGTCCCACACTGGCAGGCATATTGATCCCCATACTACTTTTTATGCATATGCATTGTCCTCCTCTCAGATTCAGTAGAGGGGCTTTAGAGATAGTTGGATGCCTTATAGGACTTCTGCACTCAGCGGGACCTCTTTGTTAACCTTGGTTAAACCAAGGTAATGGTCTTCACCTTTTACAAATGACCATGCAAATCAACCTTAGCTAATGTACCCTTAGTCTACTCCTTTTCTAATGTGCATGCACCTTCTCTTGCTCATGTGACTCACTCCCTACCTTGTGCTCCCTGGAACCACATTTCTCAACAAGGAAGCAAGACGTGTGAGTTGAAGGATCTGTTTGAAAATGTATGGCCCTTGCCAAGACGGAACCAGCTTCTTGGCCCTTTTCAAAAATTTAGCCTGGTATAGGAGTACCTGGTCTCCGTCTTGGAACTGCGGTCTGCGAAGGTGACAATCATGCTAGGCCTTACGGTGGTGCTGCTTAGCCTTGAGAGCTTGGGCAGCCAAGAGTCTGGTCTCCTCCACGAGAAGCAGATTTGGTGGCTCTAGATCCTTCTGCGATGGTGACTCCTTTGGCATGAAGATAGGCTTTGGCAGCTTCAACTCCTTCGGCTTTGGTGGCTCTATCTTTGATGAAATCTTCAAACATTTGAGCCTTTCTTTGATCCTGTTCCCTATACGCACTCCAAGCAAGAAATTCTTCATCCGTGAGCAAACACGTGAATTGCTGAAAATCATGGCGCTCTTCTAATGATATGGCCGCGATCTCATGAGTAATGGATCGACGACCCTAGTTCCCGTCTTGAAGTCTTGGATCAGCCTCATAGTTGTTCCCTTCATTAGGCCCTTGGTTGCCCTCTACTCTTGACATGGTTTTGTCACCCCAAGAAAGGTTCCTCGAGAGAAATCTCACCCCAAGAAAGATTCCTCAAGAGAAATCTTGCTTTGATACCATTGTAAGTGAAACCGATCCTGTCAAGTGGGAATAGACTCCGTTGGACACCCACACGCGTAATAGCACAACTTAAATATCACAATTTGAATGGACAACTTAATAACAACTGAAAACTGAAATGAAATGAAATGTTTATCAATGGACACCAGCACTAGGGCCGGAACGGGCCGACCCCCCCCTCAATATATGATATATTATTGGGAGTATTTAAAAGATACAATGCTCCATGGGTTCAAAGAACTAGATGATGTCCATGTACAACTGAGATGAATACAGTGCCAAACAAGAGACTCGAAGTAGACGTTCGAAGGAAAGCAATCCACTTGAGTGGTCAAGTCTCTACGGTCCTGTGCCTTCACTGGAATCCACGGAGAGCGCCCCACTGGTGTTGCAGGACCACGCACAAACAGGCGCTCCCGTACTAACGCCTGGCTCTCTTGATCTCGGCACCCATGGACCGTGGTTCTCCCGAAGCTTGGACTACCCGGCACCGAACGGGTGTTAGCGGTAGAGAGTATCCCTTATTAGATTTACTTCAAAATCCTTTACTTAAATCTCAATCCACTTACTTGTAGCTCGCTAGTGGAAGACAAATACCCGAGGCGTCTAAGTGCAGCCATTTGGAAATCTGAGCGCAGCCGCCTGTTGAATGGGGAGGAGGCCTGGGCGTAGCCACCTGAGGAGGTTTGGAGGCGCAGCCGCCTGTGGAAGAGGGTGCAGCCGCCTGTAGAGACACTTGTAGAGGAGAGCGCAGCCGTCTGAGGAAGAGGGCGCAGCCGCCTGCAAGGGGAGGAACGCAGCCACCAGTAGCTGCCTGCAAAGAGAGCGCAGCCACCTGTAGCTGCCTGTGGAAGGCGTGCACAGTCGCCTGAAGGAGGCGCAGCCGCCTGCAGGGTAGAGGGGGCAGCCGCCTATGGAGAGGAGTGCAGCAGCCTATGGAGTGGAGGAGCGCAGCCTGCTGTGGAAAGCACAGCCGCCTGCTGTGTAGAGCGCAGTCTGCTGTGGAGAGCACAGCCGCCTGATGGAGAGGAAGTGCAGCCACCCGTACAGCCTGTGGAAGGCCGTTCGGAGAGGAGAGGCGCAGCCGCCTATGGCCGCCTGTGGAAAGGAAGCGCAGCCGCCTGCAAAATGGAGGCGCAGCACCCTGCAGAGTGGAGGTGCAGCCACCTGAGAGCAAACGGAGAAGAGATGATCGCCTGCTGTGTTCTCCAAGCGGGTGAGGTGGTCGCTCTTTTGTAGGTGTTGGAGAGAGAGCACACGACCACAGCTGGCCGGCTCCCCTAGCTTGCATGGGGGCGGCCAGTTTCAAGGTGGGGTGTGGGTAGGTGGCCATGCACCCACCCCCACACATAGGATTAAGAGTGGGGTTTCCCTCCCCACCTTGGCCCATACGTGGGTGCCCACTCTATCAAGGATATCATTAATTATTGGGAGGGTGCCCACTCTTTTAATGAATGTGAACTTACAACCTTATAAAAATAAAGGTTAGAAAGAAAGCTATTAAACAAACAAGTGCAATACACTTATCACCTGTTCACACGCAACAAAACTCATCAGAAGACAGAGCAAACTTCACGACTCACTGGCAGGCGTCCCCGCTCAGTAAATGGCACGTCAAACAGGCAAACACAAAAATACAAGTCATGCGAAAACAGTTCCAAACATGCAAAACATGAATGCATGTGCAAATAGTATCATGGACATATCTCCCGTTCATGGAACAAGTACAAAACATCTGTCGGGCACATGATGGCATGACAGAGAAACATAAATCCCGGTCTTCCTATGGAGTGACAGTCCCATAGGTAAGACACAGATTGCACGAGCCTCCCTATGGAGTGACAGTCCCATAGGCAAGACACGGCACAAATACTGGCTCTTCCATGGCGTGACAATCCCATGGATAGAACACAGTCCAGGTCATACACGGGTGGCACCAGTCTGGCTCCCGTCCATACGACACCATCTTGCTAACACACGGGTGGCACCAGTCTGGCTTTCGTCCATGTCATGCAAAATTACTGGTCCCTTCACATGAGACACTGGCCTGGCCTCAAGTGAACGAGAGACAAATCTGGAGATGGACCAAATGGTCGGCCAATTGGTGACACTAAGCCCAACGGGGCGTGATGTGACAGATTCCACCATGTATCCAAGAGATAGAAATATAGAGAGATAAGATAGAGAGAGGAAGAGAGAAGGGTTTAGGAAACTTTGCACAGGACACACGCACTGAGCTAGGAACAGGCTCCGCTCCCTTTCAGGTCTTGCATTCCCATAAACTCCCGTGTGGAATCTTGTGAGAACTAGGATTTGCATGCCTTCATCGCACACTTGGTGCATTCCAAACCCCAAGTTACTTAAGGGCTCTCACTAAAGGTTGAGTGTGCGCGTTGAGCAAAGGTTGGAAGTTCAAAGGTTATTTGGTTGGTAAAATTGTAAAAAGCAAAGAAGAATCTAGAAGAAGGGGAAAAGGGGTAGATTTATAGCCACATGGGCAGATTGAGAGAAGTAAGGTGATTGAGAGATTCTAGGTGTTGATAGAGCATTACAGTGGCAGCCCCCGTTCAAATAATCTCAATCATCTTTTTGAGGCTGTTGGGAAGAAATTAGGTGTATTCCTTTGGAATTTGGAAGCTGTGGGAAACACATTGTGATAGGTGATTAATCCTTCTCCAAGAAGATCACGGTCTGCCTTTGTTGAGATATCTGAGCAAAGAATACAAGGTTGTGCTCCTTGTAAGGATTGACTTTTCTTTTTACCGTTGTCATAATATGTAGCTCTATTTGGAAGTACTTGGGACCAACTAGTTTATTATCCAAGGTTTGCCTAAGCTTTCAATGATACGAGTAGCTTGCAGGTTGCCTTTTATGTCACCTTGGGAAGGTTAGGTGCCCAATAAACCCTCTCCCAACCCTCGTGGTTCAAGCAGAGCCACCTATCATGACAGGATTTGAAGATCTTCTTGCCAGAAATTGCCTTCTTATCAACTTCCTGGCTGGTTGGGACTTTGTTGGTGGAGTTAGACTATCGATTAGGATCAGAGAAGAAAACTCTTGTGAAGAGAAAATATTGAGGTAAACTCCTTAGTCATCAAGAGAATTGGGGAGATGCTGGACAGGTTAAAATTCACGAGTGGGGGGGCCTTAAAGATTGTTGCAGTGATGCAGGACAAGCCTAAAAGGAAAGGGAAAACCGGTGGCAGAAAATGTCGGAGCAACTCTGCAGCTGTATTGGGCGGATGCAAGGTCTGAAGAGTGAGAAGGTGGGTTCTGCCTGGCTGACAATAGTGGAGTAAAAGGCGAGGCAGGAGGCAGCTGGAAATGGGTGAGGTATTGACAGTTTGAGGAGGCAGGGAGTGTGCTGTTTGGTGATGATCGGATTGATGCTAGGACTCTCGTGATATGCTGCTAGGGGAGAGGTTGCAATGCATGTGAGCTGAGAAACGTTGAGAGAGGATGGCACTAAGTAAAGCTATGATGGGTAAGGTGGGCGCATGACATGCTGGGCTCAAGGTGGGGAGCTCCAAGCACTTAGATCTCAGCTTTGTGTACTGTGGAAAAAGCTACACCAATGACCAGATATAGATTCTTTGTTGGTCGTCGTGAAGTTGTTGCTCACTTTTCACGAAACTTCCAGCTAACTTCCATCTTGTTTTAAGTGGGCTTCAGTGTTTTTAGAACTTTTACACTTCTATCTGCATCATGGAATGTGGGTAAGAATCTTAAATGCTGGCAGGGGAGTCCTGGGTTTATGTCTCTATTTCCTTGTAAAACGTTTTGTCTATTTTTGTGATTGCTGGGATTTTGAAAGTTATATTATGAACAGTGTTACTTGTTGTTGGCCAGCTGTAGGAAGTTTTGGTGGAATGGGTTACTCAAGTTTTTCTTAGGCTTGAAACACTAACTTTAAAGGAGTAAATTTATGACATACAATTGAATATTTTTCTGCAGGAGCGCATCCTTAAGTACAGAGATAGAGTGTTGGCTGAAGCTTGGTACAATGAAAAACACAAACGATGGGAAATGTCACCGGAAGCTCTCAAATATGCAGTGGATAAAGAGCTCGTGGAGAGTGCTCGAATCCGGCATGATAGATGTGTGATGTATTTCAAACTGAAAGGCGATGATCGAATGTTTTTTGCTGATCTTCAGGTTAAGTGCTAGACACAGTGGCTTTGCTTTCAGTTCTTATATTATCTTGCATTTAAAAAAACACACAGTTGTTTTGAGACTAAAGGACAAAAAATTCTTGCTTTGTGAATTTTTAGGAATCTGCATAAACTACATCTGTAGAGCAAGTGCTTAGCGGAGATGCAAAACATTTTTAATTTTGAATGCAAGCAGATGGAAAGGCAGCTCATACAGGCACATACACTGTAGTGTTTTTTATTCTGCTGTGCTAATTTTTTGTAACTTGTTTATGGGAGATATCATATGAACCTGGCAGCCCTGAATTTAAATCCTGGGGGTATATCTTTGCCTAGTTGATCTGTGTCATAAGAGAAGTGTGAAGGCTTTGCAGGCTAGCATGTGCGAAATGTATTCAAGGGTTGATGTTGTGGCAATGTATTACTTGGGCAGTGACAGATCTTGTTTTTAAAGAGCACTGAACTTTGCATTTTTTTGTGCAACTTTGTCTAGCAATCCTAATTAGCTCTTATACAAAACTATTGATCATGTTCTTTTAGCAAGATTCTTTGGAAACCCTTGCCTTAAGTTTGTTTTTCCATGCTACAGGTTTTCGATGCCACCTATTCGAAGTATGGAGGCTTTGATGCGTTACATCTGAAGATGCTTGGATCTGGAATTTCTACATCAGTGGAAGTCATGTGGATACCGCTTAGTCAATGGGATCCTACACATGTTTTCTTCTTGCCATTTAAAGTGGTTTTAGGTGCATTCACTAATTTCTTGAAGGGTGCTGCTGCAAATCCAATGGTGATTCTGTATTTCCAGTCTCTAGGTGAAACTATTGAAGAAGTTTTGGGACGGGCATTTTTTCCAGCTTTAGAGAAGCTCCCAAAGCTGGTACGTCTGCCAAGGATGACAATACCCATTTTTGTAAGAAAAATTCCCTCAAGTGTGAAAAGTAGGGGAGAATTTACAATGAACTGAATACTCTGATTGCTGGTGTTGTAGGTTCAAGTAATGATAGGACTTCAACTCTCAGACAATGCACCTACACGCAGTAAAGCCCCATTTTTAATGGAGTTGAAGAAAGTTGTGCAAAAGAGAATGGAAGATCGCTTTGGGCAAGGTGAGAGCTCCACTGCATGGTGGATATCACTGCCACTGAGGTGCTTTATTGTATGGATTCCTTACGTGTATGTTTCAAGATTGGTGGGCAAGGTGTTAGGGCAGTTTCTTGGCACAGGAGAAGAAATGAATGAAGTGGAATGGAAGCAAAAAAAAGGGGTAAGCGATTATGCACCACTCTTTCCATTGGATATATTTGTGTAAGGATGCTTGTGCACTCTGTTAAACACTCTTGCAAAAGTATGCACATGCTTGCTTGAATGTAGCCATGCAGGCGATTTCTCATGTTTGCTTTGCCACCTTGAAACTTCTGAATGTGATCTTACTAGAGTTGGTACCCCTTCCTTACAGAGCCTTGTAACTTCTTATAAAGGAAGTGGGCGTCTAGATGCAACTAATTGTGTGAAGGTTAGTACAAGGACTTTTTTAAATGGAGTTCTCTCAAGCCATCCTATGGCTCCACTCCCACTCACAAGGACTTAGGAGCAGCCATCTTTTTGCTTTCAGTGTGTTTGATCCAAAGCCCTTGAATTCTTAAATAGTGACACCTTGCCTGGGCAAAGATGGGCTTCCGGTTTTAATCTTCTAGCGGCATTGGGATCTCTTGAAGGTTGGCTTTCGGGCGGCTTTCAATTAGGTCATGCAGATAGGCAGAAGTGTTGCCTGGTGTTTCAAAAATGTCACGTACGAAACATATTTCTGAAACGTATCGTATCTTGACAGTTCTGAAATGTTTTGTATTAAAAAGGGTCATGAAATGCCTGTTTTAGCCTGGTATATACAAAAAATGTAAATTTTGAGCATAACAACATGAAAATAGGTGCAAAGGTGATACAATACCTCTGCACCTATTTTCATACGTAAGAAAAGTTTGTTGGCATACTACCAAGGGTGTCTATTAATGTTGCTTCCTGCGGACGTGGAGTTACATCCAAAAGAAAATAGCATAAAAAACATTTCATACATAAGAAAGTTTCATACACATTTCGTACATTTCGTATTCTTTGAATGCATTTAGAAGCAACACCGACAGGCACCCTCCCGGATAGATTGGTGGATGGTCTTATTCACTTGATCCCAAAAGAGGGGGGAGACAGGCTTGAGGTGCCACAATGGCATCCCATCACCCTGGCCTTATCCCTTGCCAAGCTGATCAGCCTCCACCCCCATCCACACCTCTCTGATCTCATCCATGGGACCCAAACATACTTCATCTGGGATAATGGCATCCTGGATAACATCTTCACTTTTTGGGACCAGACCGCCTTGGCTCAGCTGAAGTAGGATATGGTGGTTCTCTTTGTGTGGACGTTGAGAAGACCTGCGATTGCATTGATTGGGGTTTCCTAGCGGGCACTAGGCTACGATGAGTTTCTTGGCCTCTTGGGGGGTCCGAGGAGTCCCAACCATATACATTGATACACAACCAGGTCCTCATTCAGGGTGCACGCAGGGGCGTTTCTCCATCTCCTGCTCGGTGAACCAAGGTTGTCCCTTGGCACCCTTTCTTTTCCTCTTCGTTGTGGAAACATTGAGCAGCTTCCTTTGCGCACACTCGCACTGTGCCTTCAGGGTCTTAGCCTCCCCATCCATACCTTGGAGGCGGTCTTGAATGCAGAGTTTGCGGATGATACAGCTGTTACCTATCTGGCTCAGATGGGAATCTCCTGACGCTTTGAAGATGCTACCGAGCTGTTTTGCCTCGGTTCTGGTGCACGTATCAATTGGAACAAGTTATGTGGTTTTTGGGTGGGACCTCCTCCCCCAATTTGGTGCCCAGTTGATGCACCCAGAGGCACATCCGCATGCCACCTTGGATGCCAGGTGGGTATCGACATCACACCAAAGCAACAGATAGCCCCCCTCCTCAACATCTGGAGGAAGCCACTATACTTTGGAGCTCTGAAATTCCCTTGGACTTGGTTGAGCACAAACTTGTCACACAGTGAACTATTAATACTAATAAACAAGATGAAATGGCACAACACCAGACAACATAGCAACATGCGTGTGTCAGGCAGAGACATAGGAAACCTTAAAGGTCAAGCATGCGGATGCAAAGTAGGTTAAAAGAATTCATAGAAGCTATTACCAGTGAATTTGATGTAGTTTGCAGGCTCCAATCAAATTCAGGCTAGGCGATAGAAATGTTCAAAAGCATTTTGAGCAGGTAGTAAGAGAGCAGCTGAAAAGAACAATGGCATATCTCATCATGGAATGGAAAATAAAACAGAAACAAAACATAAACATATTTATCTCACTTGGGTGATACAAAACTGTCCATGGAAGCTCATCATGGAATGCTAGGAACATAGAAACATGAGAGCAGCATCAGCCCCCAGTAGATGGTATACCACTCTCCAAAAGCATGGGGCTAATGAGTATGGCCGAGAGATCTCCCTCAGCGATGTCACGAGGAAAGGTAGCTCGATGGCGGTGGGGCATGTCCTCGATCTGAAGTTGATGAGGGGATCGTGGCCGATGGCCGGGGGCGTCGGGCATACTGGAGTGCGGAGGCCCGGTCCGAGTTAACTCCTCTTGGGGGCGAGGTGGGTCCGCAGCAGCTCGAGGTGGGTCCATAAGATCCACTGTATCGGTGTCCTCCACCTCTTGGGTCTGGAAGAAATTGGTGATGGCTGTCTAGAAGAAATTGGTGATGGCTGGTTGGTGAGAGAGAGAGTAATATGTAACAATGCTTAAGAGAGAGAATATCTACATGGCTCAATGATTTTGATTAGATTGATGATTGTGTTGAGCTTACACTAAGTACATGCTTTTGTAGGTTGTAAGCTCTTTTGTTTGAAGGGAATCACACACACATACTAGACAAGTGACACATGGCACATTTATCTTATCCACACTTAAGGGTGGGTTCACACACACTAACACACTTAACCCTTGTTAGGGGCTGTGCACACACAGGCACAGGTGGGTACACACACAAACAGGGTGGTTGACACACATGAAGACTCCGAAATACCCAACAATCCCCCTTCGGAGCAAAGGTGGTGAGACCCAACACACAAAAGAAGCAGCTACCTTCTAACTCCATCACATGCTGCAAGGGAGTGATCTAGCCATGCGCACCTCTTGTGCCATGCTAATCCTCCAGTTAGCACCGTGACCGAAGCAACAAGGCCAACTCTTCATCGCCCCCCCTGCCTCCTAATTGGGATAAGGACAACACAACACCTTTTATAATGGAAGGCACACAAAACACTTAATATAAATCCTTTTTAGGGGACATCCCGGCACATAACCCTTATTAAATCTCACACATAAAAACACAAATATTGATGGGAGATGAGATCACCCCCTTGATCAGATGCTGTTTGCGCCGCCGACGCCAAGCTATTGATGCTTGGCAAGTCATTTTATCATTTTAGTCTTGGGGGCTAGGGCAGAGGACCCGGAATGTCTTCAATGTGTTGAAGGAGGCTTCAATTTGGAAAAGCCCCAAATTTCGGATGATGTTGAACCTTCTATTAGATGATTTTTCAGCATGAAATAAAAAACCCCCAATTTTTTATGGATTGGAAAGCGTATAGATGAGGCGAAGATGAGTTGGTCATTTCATGGACTGTAAACCCTAGCTCTAATACCAAGTGAAGGATCATTTCATGGACTGTAAACCCTAGCTTTGGATGCAAAATTTAAATCCATAGGAGATGTAGAAGCTATCGAGGATGAAAGATCTCCATGGTGGAGAGAAGCGATGTGTAGAAGCTACTAGGATGAAAGATCTTTATGGTGGAGAGAGAGAGAGAGCGTCTACTAAAGACCCAATGGGCCTATGAGACCAAAGTGATACAATAATGTCCATGGTATATCTCATCATGGAATGGAAAATGTAACTATTTGGTCCTCCTAGCTCTATTTCACATGATGAAATCCATGCCCGGACACCAGACAGGTGGAAGAAGACATGGGGACACGGTCCATAAGGATTGATTCAGAAAAAGCACCATTCTTGGTCAAAAAGCAAGAAAAAGCAAAAGTCAAACAAGGTTGACCGCGAGTCAAGGGCACCATTGGAAAGAGGAGATTGAGCTGGACCAAAAAGCTAAAAGGCACTTTCTCAAAAAGCAGCTCTAAGGCCAAAAAGCAAGGCCTTAAAGCCATAAAAGCAAAGCACCAAAAGTTGAGTAATATTTTATTAATAAAAGTAAAAAGAGCAAAAGCAAACGCAAAAAGAGAGAAGCAAAGGGTAAAAAGGCAAAGCAAAAGCATGAAGGCTTTTTGGCAAAAAGCAGGGTCTCTTACAAATATAAAAAGGATTGGACTTCTCTTGTAGTATCATGAACAAGATCATTAAAGATTGAAGGAGATCGTGGAGTGTGTGTGGACATCATTATGATCATGAAGAGTTTCTTCTTCGCCATCAACACCTTCTCCAACTTGCTTTTTAGATGTACGGTCAGCCCTAGACTTGTATGGGCATATGCATGGGCGATACGGATGCATGTACGGAACTGTACGGACAGAAATTTCAAAAACCCTAAAATTGCTCCAAAAACCCTAAAAACTACTTTTTGGATGTTTTTATCACCCAAAAACCATTAAAACAGGTTTTATATTAGTTTTCTTGCGAGAAAGAGCTTTTCCATGGTTTTCTTCATGGACAAAGGCTATAGGAGTTGTGGAGATTACTCATGGGATGAGCGAGTGTTTCTTGGACTTGGACATGGAGAACTTAGGCATAGAGCTTGGACATGGAACATGAAGCTTGGACATAAACATGGAACTTAGACATATAGATTGGGCATGAAGCTTGGACATGAACATGGAACTTGGATCTAGACTTGGACTTGGATTTGGATTTGGATATTTGGATTTAATACTGGCCCCGTGAGAGATACTTGTGGGTCATCCCCGTGGTGTGCTCTACATTAGAGATCTTGTACGTCGACATTGACATCGACTTGGATATCCTACTTTGGCATATTTATTTGTTTTGTATTCATTGATTGTATTGATCCTGGCCAGCGTGCCCGTGGATTGTTCCTGAATAAATTCTTGAAAGGGGGCGGGGCCTGTTACCCGCTCAATGTGGTGTACTGTGCAAGATCCCCATTCCCTTTTCTCTCTCTCCCCTCTCTCTTTATATTTTTATCTCTTGGACATGTGGTTGAGTCTGTCATTGCACGCCCCACTGGGCTTACAGAAAATAAAACAGAAAGAAAACATAAACATAGCTATCTCACTGGGGTGATACAAAACTGTCCATGGAATACTAAGAACATAGAAACATGAGAGAGAGTAATATGTAACAATGCTTAAGAGAGAAAATATGTGCACAAATCAACGATGTTGATTACATTGATGATTGTGTTTGAGCTTACACCAAGTACATGATTTTGCAGGTTGTAAGCCTTATCTTTTGACTCGAGGGAATCACACACATACTAGACAAGTGACACACGGTACATTTATCCACACCTACGGGTGGGTTCACACACACTAACACACTTGAATTTTTCTAGGGTTGTTCACACACATACACAAGCGGTTACACAATTAGGATGGACACACACGGGATGGTACACACACATGAAGACTCTGAAATACCCAACATTGATCATTGGATTGAGCTATTGCTTGGTAGTAATCTTGTCTCCTGGCAACCTTATCAGTTTAGCTAGAAGGAGGAAGACGAGATTGCTCGGCAATTGCAAGATTATCCTAATAAAGGTTTTCTCTAGTCTAGTAAGTCTCCATGGGGCGCTCCCGTTCTTCTGTCATGGAAGAAGGATGGTAGCGTGCGCTTTTGTTTTTGTGTAGATTACAAAGGCTTCTCTTTTGAAACATGTCTTTGAGAAATCTTTTAACTTGAAATTGGGGACTTGCAAGTGGGTTAACAAGGCCTCCGTTATAGCCTCTTGAAAGTTATGTAGGCATCTGACAAAAGTACGGTCAAGGACGAACTTAAGGATACCGAAAATGCCTATAAGAGTAGAGACGAACAAACTCAAGATCAAGAACAGGTTTATTTTGTCGAGGATGGATGACCTGGCAGATTGTCTTTAGGGTGATAAGTTATGTGTTGCCTCATTGTGTTAGGAGTTTGAGTCAAAGCATATGAATAAGGGAGATTCGATGGGGATGGTTTTCTCACGAAAATCAAAGATTTGAAGAAGTAGCTTGCAAGTGTGGATGAGATGTATCCTGATAGTTCATTGGTTCCCATTGGTCTCAATGTATTGCCAGACTCGTACCAAAGTTTTGCCTCTACCATTAGACTCATGATGAAGGGTAATCCAAATGCACTGTCATTTGATAAGTTGGTTTTAGTGCTCTTGCAAGAAGAGTATGAGTTTTTGGTCCTACCTTTTGGACTGACCAATGCTCTTGCCACTTTTCAAC
The DNA here is from genome assembly GCF_041138505.1 of Cibotium barometz. Lineage (NCBI taxonomy): Eukaryota > Viridiplantae > Streptophyta > Polypodiopsida > Cyatheales > Cibotiaceae > Cibotium > Cibotium barometz. Next base: position 26,990,137 of record NC_141074.1, on the reverse strand, counting down.
AGGGGATGATGATCGATTTATTTTATCTATATCTGGGAAGTGGATTGTTGTCTTTTTGGATGACATACTGATTTACAATAGGTCATTGGAAGAGCACATATAACATCTCAGAGTCGTCTTGGAGATACTGAGATGAGAGAAGTTGTACGCAAAGGAGTCAAAATGTGATTTCTTCAAGCAGAAACTCTTGTATCTTGGTCATGTTATCTCTTGGTCCACGTTGGTTGTAGCCCACAAGATCCGAGTGTTCCGGACACTCGGATGAGTGCTACTGAGAGAAGGATATTGGATAGTAATTCATTAGAGTTGGATTACTATTCAAGGATGCGGGATATCATTGAGGGTCTAGTGGTCCGGCTGGTGAGAGTGGTGGGCAGCGGAGGAAAGCACACCTATATTGATCCAACTCAAGGGATGGTTACAGTTTCTTGGAGCCTCTGGTTATATGATGGGTGTCCTATTAGATACTTGCATTGGGATCGTGGTGAGTTGGAGTGGAGGGATGCTTTTAACCCCATGAAAAGCATGCCCTTCTTTAGTTACACTGCGTGGAAGGAGACGAGAAGATGAAGAATGATACAAAAGGGAACAAGAACTCCAAGTTCAGCGATACAAAAGGGGACAAAGAAACTCCAAGCCCAATATGAAAAATCATGGCCAAGTATAGGCAACAAAGTTGGGCACGGATCGATGAAACATGGGCACATTTCATGGCAGCATCAACAAAGGCCAAGGAGGAATCACCTAGGGTTTAAAGCAGCCTAAGACCGAGAGCGTTGACTCGAGAAAGAGAGAGCTTCCAAGATGAGTTCTACGTGATCACAGAAGGAGGTGTTTTCAAGAAGATGCCATTATCGAGGATGCATGTGCCAGAGCCACCACCAGAGCTAGAAGCGAAACCATAACTAGAACCAGAACGAGAACTGCGGATCGAGAAAGTAGATCTCTCCAAATCCTATTTGGACAGTTTATGAGGAGCTTCTAGAATATCTCTTCGAATCTTGTGAGTACGATCCGGACGGAATACTGAAAGACTAGATAAGTCGCACGAATCGCCTCCGCACCAACTTTCATAGATATCGGGGGCCAATACTTGAATGTTCATAGTGGATGGACTTGAACCTTTGATGGTATGAGCCCCTAACAAACTGTTATAAATATCAAGAACAGTCCTCGTGTTGGCAAAGCCAACGCAAGTCCTTCTAACGGATGCTAAGGCATTCTCGCCTCTCGAATCAAAGCACCGAACAGAGAAAGTGCAAATACAGCTGGTACTTGGCCTTTGATCGTTCGATCGCTACCAACCCCACAAGGAGGTCATCAATTTGCAGGTGGTTATTAAGAGCAGGAGGATGAGACTAAATGTGATCCAGAAGATCCGGATACGGACCCAGAGAACTTGAAGACCAAGTCAAAGAGCTTGGGGATTGAGCCGAAGGATATGAAGTGGAGTCTTCAATTGCACTGGAACAAAATCAGAGCAAAGGTGTATGGAGTACCCCAGTGCCCCAAGCTTAGCAAGAGGGGATGTCATGTACATCCATTAATCCTGATGCTCTTGGCAATGATTATCTTTCCTAGCAAGTATATGGGCAGATTTGGACCTGATTTTGAAGCCCTACAGGCGCCGAGAAGTGCCCAGAATATGCGCCCATGGTTGCGACACCTTTTGGGCACAATTTGGAGGTCAAATATGACTTTTTGGCCATTATTATGTAGGTCAAAAGGAAAAACCAATCTAAACACGACTTTCCATCTAAAGGAGGTCAAAGGGCATGGAAAGGCAAAAATCAGATAGATCTCTTAGGCATCTCACAGGTGTGGGTAAGAACCCCTGCATTGAGGCAGCCCAAGGCATCTTTAGGCAAGAAGGCAAGCATCTGTAGAGCGCGACCAAGCTGTGCAATGAGCAAGCTTTTGTATGCACGTAGATTAGCATGTACGAATTTGGATCTAGGTCAAGATCCAAGATCATTGTACATATTTATGTTTGGAGTATGCAATAGATTAGGTATACCATGTCTTCAGTGAGTGTGTGTGCTAAACATAGGATTAGCGTCAATGTCTTTGCTTAGCGCTAATCATAGACACGCTTCCGCAACGCATGTCACATTGGTCACACAGAGCTTCGGCTCATGTTACAACATGTGACCTTGAATGGGAGAAACTAGCCATGATCAACTAATAATGATATCCGCCTCAGCCAATGTGGATTTGATGGCGTAGAGAATATGTGGCCTCTGTGATGGAAGCATATGTCTGCGTGGAAGAACCTTGTGGATGCACATCTGTTCGGTGGAGGGTTGTGATGCTCTGGGTCGGGGATGTCTGGCCAAAAGACCCAAAAAGTAGTACAATGAATCCATGGGAATATTGAAGCATGGAAAATTTAAAAGAAAACTCTCTCTCTATGCCCATGATGTATCTATATCTTGTGTTTACATGTTATCATGAGAGAGAGAGAGAGAGAGAGAGAGAGAGAGAGAGAGATTTAATAAAACGATTTGTGGTTTTTCAGAAAGAGATAATGAAAAAGCTAAATGCAGACAACCCAAAAGTTGTAGAAGATCCTGTGAGGCAAGCATTTGACAAAATGAAGGTATAGTCTCAGACCAGGTGCTTTTGTGCGAGTTTTGTTGGGCTTGAAAAAAAAAATGTATCTTTGATCCTGTTTTCCCTTTTTCCCCTATTTGGATTTGTTTTCTTGTTATGTGCTATTTATGAAACACAGTTTATGCATTCTATAAGAAGCAATAGAGCTTATCAAGCTTGAAAGGACACTCAATTGCAAGAAATTAAGGGGTTCTCTAGTGTAAACACTTCAAGAAGGTAAAAGAGTGAAACACCACTAGGTTGGAAAAACATCAAGAATGTCTATCAAGAGCTATTAGGTAGAAGGATATGTATGGTTATAATCTTTGATAGGGGAGGGAATACATTGTAACAATAGTGGACTCATGGTGATTGATTGTCCTTTCACATGTTTTAGTAGCTAGAGAAAAATATTTCGTGGGTGAATGCAAGTCTACATGGCGATACCATGGGTGTACAGTGTCATGGAAAAACTAAGAAAAAAGGACATGAAAACTGAAAACTGCAACATGACTGTGTGAGCCTCCTGATGGCTGATGTGGCTATGGTGAGGGCATGCCATGTCGTCAGAGATCTCATGGATTTCTGTGTGTGTGTGTGGTGGAGATCCTTGGTGCTTTGTGTCGGGGGCACCTGGCACGTAGAATGGAGTAGGTCTGCCCACTTAGGACTCATCCGGGACGCGAGTATCGCCTCTGTGTATGGGTGGTATGAGCTGATGTCGAGGTGGCGGTGTCGGCATGGGTGGCTGACGTGGATGCTTGTGCCGTGAAGAAAATAGTGATGGATCTCTGGGCAACGTCTTATATGGGCCGGCCTTGTCTCTCAGCATGTCCTTAGAATACTCCGTCCCTATGCCATCCAGGTATATTCCAAGACTTCTTTGGTCCTCATACTGCATCACCCGTGCTAGTGGCCCGAACCCCTCCTAGAAGAGGTCGTGAAATCTCCTGCCTCTCTCATAATACGCTGGGCCTCTGTGGTAGCGGACGGAGACAGTATCTGTCCAGGGAGCAACGTCCTGAATGTAAGTAATGGTGTGGAAGAGAGCATTTGTGACCAGTGGGTCTACCCCAAATTCTGCATGTATTATGTCATGGGGCACAGTCGGCTTACTCTTGATCATTTGTGACAACATCAGCACCTCAAGCCTCTGAATACTCCACACATCCTCCCCCAATCCTGGTCTGCAAATGGCTGGCCATGCATACCTGCTGGCCATACCTACTAAGGTGTGTCAAAGAGCCAATACTTACTGCGGGTTTCTGAATATGTGCCAAGAAGCACTCTCTTTCCAAAGAGGCCAAGGTTGCATGCCCTCCTGCTTATATGTCAGTAGTAGTAGTAGTCGTACTGTGTAGCATGCAATAGGCTGACTGCTGTAACTCACAACAAAGCATTCTTTAAACCTGTGAGTTTATGCAATCCACTTTACTTAAGAGAGAGGAGTTGAGAGAGAAGATTAGAGTCGACACCAGATTGGGTCTCGACTCTCAACTACCCACTGAAGGGCCTCTGAGGCAAGGTCTCAATTACCTACTGAAGGGCCCTTTGTGCAAGTAGGAGTATTTGCTTGTATTACTTTGGAGAACTTTGTACAATGATGTGAATGATGACTAAGGACTGCCAAACGCAAGAACGAGAAAGACCGAATGCAGGCTGAACAATATGCTGACCCAAAAGCACTGTAGAAGACTCTATGAAGCCACTTATGCAAGTCCTGAACTGCTGAGGATATGCACATATGCTGGCTGAAGATGAGAATCTTCTATGCTGCCTAGGGAATGAAGCATGGGATGCTTGAAGGCTGATTGTATGCTCTGGAAGAAACCGGATGCTTTTAGGCACACATTCACTTTCTGCTTGATGAACTTCTATGAAATGAGATGATTTATGCAAGGGATCTATGGGCTGCTTGTATAGTAACCTATGCTGCTGGTCGGTGATGATATGCTGCTGTCGGCCAATTTCTATTGTCCATGACTAGCTAAAATGAGCATTAAATGCGACAAAAATCATATGTGCAATTTCGTAATGATGGTGGACTGCTGTTGGATGATGTTTATGTTGCCCGAGTGCAGATATATGATACCCATGCTGGCCGATTGGGTGTTTAGGGTTTGCCTACAATGTTTGGCATCCTACACAAGGCATAAATAATGCCTTGCATGTCCCATGGGCTGGACCATATTGCTATACCTCTACATGCCTTTATATGCTTGGTTTAATGCATTCTAATGGACTGACATATATGCCCTATCCTGAGATGACCTAAATGGTTGGTCTCCAAGTGAGTTAGGGGACTGACCCTGGCATCTAAGGTTGACCTACATAGCTTGTGCCTAACATGTCCCGGACTGGGGCTCACAATGGGGCACGGAATACAACAATATTTTTGAAAGGGTATTATTAATGTATACTGTTACATGCCACATAGCACCACAATGTACGGTACACATGACTTTCCTCTTGCTTAGCTTGGCGGCAGGTTCATGGCTTCTAAGTAGTTCCACAATATCTGCGGGTACTCTTGGAAGAACTCTTCATCTAGCCATACAGCTTCAAAAGTGCCTTGGTCCTTGAACTTCGTGTAGAACTGTCGTTTGCGACCGAAACCATGCTTTCATCTATGGAGGAGAATTTGCTCGGGCTCGATGACTTCGGCTTCGTGAAAAATCTTATTTTGTTGCTCATCTAAGACCAGTAAGACACATGGAAGACTGTAGCATATGCCAAGCTAGGACCATGTGAAACAACAGGGCCTTCTTTACACCCAAGATTAGCGAGTCTTTAGCAATCCTCTAAACAATATACAGGGGCTCACGGCATACCACAAAATCTCCTAGCAAGGTACTACTTCTGGACATGTTTCTTGCACTGTTGATGAGCCAGTGTGTCACCGTGTCTACAATGCATGGGTGCACGTGACATTCCCTCCTCCTTAGCTTGGTGGCAGGTTCATGGCTTCGAGGTAGTCCGCTAATAACTATGGATACTCTACGAAGAATTATTCATCTAGCCAAATGGCTTCATGGGTTCCTTGATCTTTGAACTTGGTATAAAATTGATTGTCGTCTAGAACCATGCTTCTAATGTGTAGAAGGATCTGCTAGGGTCTTATCACTTCTGCTTCATCAACCATTTCTCATTGCTTCTCTTTTGGAACATTCTGCAATGAAGGTCCGATGTAAGGCTTTAACCAAGAGACATGGAAGACGTGTATCGTGCGTCCAATTGTCTGGCAATGTGAGTTACATGGAGACATCACTTAACTTCTTGATGATGGGAAAAGGACCAAAATTCTTGAATAATAACTTTGGACAGCGCTTGCCCACTTGCTTGAGTCTTTGTGTCATGATCCTTAAGTATACCCAATCTCCTTCCTTGAAGTTGACATCTCTTCTTGACTTATATGCCTGTCTTGTGTAATCCTCCTGAGCTTTGGTAAGGCACTCTTTGACTAACTCAATGATGACTGAAAATGTTTCTGATGTCTCGTTGGCTTCCAAAGAGGGAGATATCATCCGAGTGAGAAGGGATGAAAACCTTTGACCAAAGGCTGCCTCATAAGGAGTTTTGCCAACACTTCATTAGTGTGTCATTGAGAATTGCCTGCACCAATGGGAGATGAAGCTCCCACTTTGACTGCTGATCATGGCGGTACACTTTAAGCACATTGAAAGCCAACTAGGTGTAAATCTCTATTTGGCCATCGATTTGAGGATGGAATGCACTGGACAAGATGAAGCTCCCACTTCAACTGCTGATCATGGCAGTACGCTTTAAGCACATCGAAAGCCAGTTGGTTGTAAATCTCTGTTTGTCCATCGGTTTGAGGATGGAAGGCACTGGACAATTGCAATTTGGTACCAAATTTGTCGAACAAAGCTTGCGAGAAGTGAGATGTAAACTTTGGATCTTGATCTGAAGTAATGGTCCATGGCAAACCACATACTGGATACCAAAGAGCTCAACCATGTCTTTTGCTGTGGCCGTCTGTTTGCATGGTATAAGCATACGAAACTTACTGAATTTGTTAACTATCATCATACATTGTGTTCCGAGATCCAATAGATGCGGGGAGTGGTCCAACGAAATCCATCGAAATGTCATGAAAAGGACCCTCAGGAACGGGCAATTGCCGAAGCAACCCAGCCTGTTTGGTTTGAGGTACTTTAACTTTCTGACATATGGGACATGCAGAGACATAGTTGTATACATCTCTGTGCATCTTTGGCCAATAAAATGATCCTTCTAACTTCTCCAAAATATTGTTGATCCCATGGTGACCACCAACGAGTGAATCATGGACATCATGGAGGAGTGCCGTTCTCTTCTCCTTGAGAATACATAGTCGAGTCTTGTAAAAGAGCCAACGGTTTTGAATGTTATAATGATCCGGTTCTGAATAAAGGGCCATATTGTAAGGAGTCCTGAATTCTGGGTAATCTGCATACTATGCCTTCATACTATCTAAGTCCTTTCCTTGTATCTCCAACGGAGTGGACTCCTATAGTGTCCGAATACTACCTTTCTGACTAAGAGCATCTGCCACAGGGTTGTTCTTACTTGGTACGTACTTAATCATTCTGCCAAACTGTTGGAACAACTGACTCTACCGAGTCTGCCTATCGCTCTACTAGGCACTTGGCATAGTCTGTAACCACTTCAAGGCCTGGTGATCTGGTTTCATAGTAAACTTCCTTCCATAAAGAAAAGCCTTCTATTGTTTCAAGGTTGTGATAACCCCTAGCAACTCTTTGTCATAGACAAAATAGTTCTTTTCTGCATCATTCAACTTCCTGTTGTAATACGCCACGGGTCTTCCTTCTTGTTGTAATATTGCTCCAATGGCGAGATTACTTGCATCAGTGATTAGTGATCACCTTGAATGGATCATCCCATGATGCGAGTTTGAGGACTGGTGCTTCGGAAGCCAACTTTTGCAGAACAAAGAACGCCTTGAAAGCCTTACCTCTGACTGAACTTCTGTCTTCTAGTCTTCATTCCCTTGAGCAAATCTGTCAATGGCGTTGCAAGGTTAGAAAACTGATCCATATGCGAGCTATATGCTTGGCAAAGCTTCATGAAGGATCGTATCTCTTGGACTTTCTTCGGAAGTCCCAATCAAGGATTGGCCCTAGTTGCTTAGGGTCAAGGCGAATTCCGTTGGAACTGATCACGTAGCCCAGGTATTGGACTTCTTGAACTCCAAATATGCTCTTCTTCGCATTGGTGTAAAGTTCGTCATCTCGCAAAATTTGCAAGACCTGCATATCCTTCTCATGCTGTTTTGTAGTGGCAGAAAAAATAAGAATGTCATCCAAAAAAATGAATCGACATTTACTGCTGAGTACAGTGAAGACTCGAGACATCATCTTGTTGAAGGTAGCTGGTGCAAAAGCCATGACCACGAATTTGCAATGATCTCGTTCTGTTCGAAAGACCGTCTTCGGGATATCGGCTTTGAAGATTCCGACTTGGAATGGGTGCACACTGGTAGAACCACTAAATCCCTAGGATCATGTCTCACCCGAGGAGGGGCGAGACAATGAAATCCCCTTGAAACTGGGCCTTCTGGACTGTGAAGGTGAATTGTTGAACCTGTCCACGTCCAAATGATAAGGCACTAGGGCACATCTCATCTTGGTCACAACTTTGGAGAGAGGGCATCTTCGGAACTGCCCATTGCAAAGAGGATAACAAGTTGTTACCCCTTTTTTTTTTCCGAGAAAAGATCCTTTCATTAGTTATAAAAAACGCCCGCTGCGCGACAAAAACTCTCCTGCTCATAAGAAGGCAGAGCAGAGATACAATCAAGGCAGCTAGGGAGACTCTCCCTAGGTTTAAAAAAGTACAAATATCAGTACAAATAATATAATAGGAGGGGGGAAAATCCAAACAGGTGGCCTGTAATGCCAGCGGGGGGTACCCGCGTGTAGGGTATAGAAGGGGCCGCTGCGCCAAGTGGTGTGAAAGGCCTGGCACCGCAAGATCGCCGCATCCGAGTCGCCCCGGATGCGGTCATACTGTCCTCGCAGTGTGTGGATCAACTCCTGCCAAATCCCCCGAACAGTCTCTGCTAGTGGCTCCAGTCTCCCCTCAAAGGCCCTGAAACACCGGGCTCTCCTGGTGAACCATATGGTGAGCTTGCTGAGGAGCTCCCATCGTAGATCCCTCTCATGTGTCCAGCCGGCGGACGAAAAATCTGGTGAAGGAACAAGGCGAGGCTGGCCCCTAATGAATCTGATGGCGTGTTTGTCCTGCTCCGTCTCGTATCCCAGAGCAGGCCCTGGCGAAGTCGACCAAGCAGCGGCACCCCACGTATACATGCCCTTTGGAGAGAGGGGGGCCAAAATGCGCAGCATCCTCAGCCAAATCTGTTGCGCTTGTGGACAGTCCCATAGGCAGTGTGTCTGTGTCTCCAATGGGTGGCCGCATCGGACGTAGGCCGTCGGAAGACCACTGTAGACAAGCCAGGTGCCAACTGCAGAGCCCCTGTGGGCAACCAGCCCACTGGAAAGTCGAGATCCTGCGTGCGTGTCGGCTAGCCCAGAGCCTAGCCCAAAAATCCTCCAGGAACTCCTGTGAGAGTCCCTGTAGCCGCCAATGCTCCGATGCAGCTGGAGAGACCATCCTCCTTGCAGACAAAATATGCCCCCCCAACCGAACAATGTACTGGAAAAAGGTGATTTCTGTGGCCTCGGGGGACGCATAAGGGTCATGCCACTCGTACTCGCCAGGGTCCCACTGGTGGAACCGGGCCAAGGGGTGCGCAGCATATGCCCATATGCGCCAATCAGAGTCCACATCTGCAAGGTCTGGATCAATATGCCACTTGCGGGAAGCGGTGGCCACTACCCGTATCCTCTGAAAGATGCACTCTGCAACCAAAGGCAACTCCGCCTCCACTCTCTGAAGTCTGCCCTCATCCTGGATCTCATAGTAGAGGCATCTACCATCCTGAGTGCAAGCTCTGACAGCAATCAGGATCTCCAACTGTGTAAAGGCTCCCATCCACCGTGGGGCCACTGGCTCGAAAGGCGTGAACCACTCCTCAGTGAGTGCCTCTTGAATGTCATCCCTCATAAATAGCCCCCCTCTGAAGTGACTCAGCCTCTCCACCTGGATCTCCTCTGGGAGACTGCAGAAGGCCTGCCAATCTCCAAAACTGCGTGCTGGGCCTGCCGCCAATGGTCCCCAGGCTAGACGAGGCCGAGAACCCAGCATATGACCTTGCTCTGTGCGTACCGCGGGGCTCCAGATGAGTGGCTGTCTGGCTCGCTCCTCATCACAAGTAGGAGGTCTCTGAGAAAGCCCCGGTCTCAACAGCTCCCAAGCTCGCAGGATGCTCAAGGCAAATCTGTCCTCCCATCCTTTACTGAGGCCTGTCCTCCTCATCTCTATGAAGATCCATCGTATCTCTGGTGCCCAAGTGCCCCTTGCTGGGGGAGCCCTAGCCTGTAGTCTCGCTGAAAAAGAAGCTCCTTCCAATGCCCAGCGCGTGGAAGCAGCCCCCGAACAATAAGCTTCCCCAATAAGGCTCTACTCTGATCAACTGGATCTTTAATGCCCAAGCCCCCTGGGCCAGCGGAAGAGTAATAACTACCCAAGCAACCTTAGCCCGATCCCGCCCAGACCAAAGAAAGTTCCTGATCAGCCTCTGTACCTGGCTGATGCAAGAACTCGAGAAGATCCAGCAAGACGTGATGTACCACATAGTCGCTAAAAGCACCTGATTTGTCACTACCACCCTCCTAGCCAAGGATAGCCGAGCTGTACTCCAATACAAAAGCTTCTTCCGAGTGCTCAGTAGAAGCGGGGCGATCTGCTGCTCAGGTGACAAATCAAGTCCAATCTGGCATCCCAAATACCGTACTGCTGTGCCATGAGGAATCCATCTAAAACCCAGGTCTAGGCTCCATGCTGGATCGGGAGCGCTACTGATCCAAAAGGCCACTGTCTTGCGCCAATTGATCAATGCTCCCGAAGCTGCACCAAAAATGTGTAAAGACTGCTCTGCCCTCTAAAGATTGGCCTCCTGGCCATGCAAAAACAATCCCGTGTCATCAGCAAACTCAGAATCGAGTAGGTCCTCACCCCGGACTGGGAGCTGGAGTCCTCTCAAACCAACCTCCTCTACTATCAGATACATGCTCATAGCCTCAGCAAAGAAGAGAAAAAGAAACGGGGCGAGAGGGCACCCCTGACGGACTGATCTGGTCAACTCAAAACTCGGCCCGCATCCTCCTGCCATCAACACCTGGCTACGAGCTGTGGAATATAGAGCCGCCACTCCTCGAATCCAGACTGGCTCAAAACCCAGGCGAAGCATAGTGCCCTCTAAGAAACCCCAATCGACTCTATCGTATGCCTTTTCAAAATCGAGAAGCATCACGACCAGGTCCTCATCGAGAAATCTAGCTCGGGTTGTCGCCTCCTAGAAGGTGAAAATGTTGTCAAGGATACTGCGCTCCTTGACGAATCCTGTCTGGGTAGCATGAATCAGCTCCCCAAGGAAGGGCTGGATCCTCAAACTCAAGGCCTTTGCCAGGACCTTGTAGACAGTATTTTGAGGATCGTAATAGGTCTCCAATGCCGAATATCATCTGACACTACCTCCCCTTTGGGGATAAGAAAGATCAAGCCCTCTGAAAAGCTCTGTGGCATCACCCCAGTGTCCAAAACATACTGAAAGCCCCTGTGGAGGCCTGGCCCCAAAAGGTCCCAGTAGCGCATAAAAAAGGCAGGCGTCAATCCGTCCTCCCCAGGGCAACTATGGCGCGGAAGGACCCTCAAAGCCTCAACAAGCTTGTCCTCTGAAAGAGGCTCACCTAGAACTGTGCGCATACGATCTGTGACCCTCCTCTGCACATGGGCCCACACAGTCTGTCTGCAAGCATCACGTGCCTCCGTGGCTGGCTCCGCTGAAAGCAAGTCTCTATAGAACTTAGTGGCAATGGCTCTAATCTCTCCGGGCTCATTAGCTAACGATCCGTCCTGCCTCCTGAGTTGGCGTACTCCTGCTCGAGCATGGCGGGGTCCGGTAATCTCAAAGAACTCCCCACTCACTCTATCACCAAGCTGCGTCCACCACTGAGAGGCCTGGCGATGATAGTAGAACTCATGTCTCTGCTCCTTTGCGTCTCTAACCTCCTGGCGTGCCTGGCTCAGTTGGGACGCCACCCACTCACATGTAGGCTGTTGCTCCTGAAGGCGCTGGAGCGAAGCAAGGCTACGTCTCAAGCGACGCTCCCGCTCTCGTGTCTCTCCCAGCCGTGTCAAGGCTACAGTGTGCAAAAAAGAGCTGAGCTTGATGAATCTTGGGCACACTGGCCTGCTGCATCCAGGTCAGAGCTCTGGCTATCATGCCATATCCTCTCATGGTCCTTAGAAAGACTGGGATCTGTAAGTATCCTCTCTGGGATCCTCAACTGCAAGTTGGTCTCCCGTGTCCTCTCCTCAAGTGTCAAAATAACTGGCGCATGGTCTGAAAAAGAGGTACCAGCGAGAATGCCAACGGAGCCCCCACGCTCCCCGAACCTGTCGCCCACATAGAAGTGATCAATCCGTGATAGATTAGTCCCTCCCTGCCGACGATCCGACCGAGAGAAACTAAGACTGTCCTGAGAGCGGGAGAAAGCCTCATGCTGCCATGCATCAGTGATCCGCAGTGTCGTGCAAAATCGCTTCCAAGCTGCAAGCTCCGTGCCGTGCATTGTAACATGACTGCCTCCCACCCTATCGGCCGGGTCCTCAAGCATGTTGAAGTCTCCCCCGACACACCAATGTGCGGCCTCGGGTAACAAGGGTCCAGAACTCTGCTCTGGCACTAGCATGGTTGGGCGCATAGACATTGAGCACGCCAAAGAGCTCATCGTGCATCCTCAGAATAACATATTGTGCTCTTTGGCACTAGCATGGTTGGGCGCATAGACATTGAGCACGCCAAAGAGCTCATCGTGCATCCTCAGAATAACATACTGTGCTCTACCAGGCACAATGACCCCGCGATCCACAATGGCCTGCCGCCCTACATCCGCAATGACCATACATACTCCTCCCTGCCCACCCAAGGGGCCAAACCCTGCAGACCAAAATGTGTCCCATCTACCAGGCATCACCGAACCATATCTCTGAATCCTGCTCTCACTCAAATGGTGCTCGTGCATCATCAGAATATCAATATTGCCCCCAACCAGGCATCTCTGAAGCTCTTGACTCAAGCAACCACAATAACGTACATAGTGTGCGCCGCCAAGGCCCTGTACATTCCATGAGATGATCCTCATTGATGACCTGTTGAGGTGGAGGCTGTCTCAGCCATACGGTGGGCCTTCGCAAGCGGCTTGGATGCAGAATAGTCCCCATCCGAGCGGCTACGAATCTGCCCACCTGGTGTGCTGCAAGAATCTCAGATCAGGCGCCAGTGGCTGTGTCCCATGGCGACTGCCTCCCACTCAGAGAGAGCAACCTCGTGTATGCATACATATCCAGGGTCGCGTGCTAGGTCTGCCACTATGCGAACCACCAAATGTGGAATCCCGGAGGCATCCGCACTCCCGGTATCAAAGAAATGAGCCAGCTCCCAGAGTCGGCCTATCACGTCTGTCATCTCCAGATCGCTCACATGGTGAGAAAACTCAACTCCCTGAGTCTTCAAAATGCTAAGAGCGAGATCCAGAGTCCACTCCGGGTCGCTAGTGCCACAGAGAGGGACGGAGAAGGCCACCGCTGAATCAAGTGCCTCCTCCCCTTGGGCCAGAGGTATCACCACATGAACTCTGATGGGTGCTGGCTCATGGGGGCCTTCCGCTCCAAAAAGCCGTGTGAAGGAGTAGTCAAAAGCCTACGAGCGTTGTCTAGTGTCGAGACTACTCAGCCGATTGCGGATAGAGGATATCCGTGAAGCCCGAATCGGCATGGTAGGTCTCCTGTGCGGTGCTCGAGCAAGGTCGGTGCTTTGTGCCCGCCGGACTGCAGGTGAGCGCCAGGGTACTGCCAGGGCCTCCCGGGGAGCTGAGGCGAGCGGAGGGGGAGGAGGGGGGGAGAAGGGGGTGGGGAAAGAGCTGCTGACAAAAGGGGAGCGGGAACGGGAGGAGGCGAAGGTGGAAGCGAGGCGGGAGGGGGGGACGGGGGAGGGGTGGGTGGGGGCGAAGGAGGGGATGCTGGCATCTCCTGATCCTCAGTTTGCGCCGGGGTCTCCTCCTGGAGGGGAGCAAGCTGTTCCTCACTAGAACCCAGTGATGCTGAGACTGTGACTGCTGTTGCATCGGTCTCTGGGCATGCTGCTGTGGCTGTCTCCCTCTACGGCGCCCGTGTCCAGGCTGCCAATCCGAGGTCTCTGTGGGCTGAGCAGGTGTCCTGGAGGCTGCCTGCCGAGCCGCATTTGTGGGCGGGCCATCGGGGGCCTGCTGCTGCTGCGGTGAAGGTCGGGGTCTCCTGCGAGGGCAGGCCTTGGCGAGGTGGCCGACCTGCCTGCATATAAAACACTGGTTCGGGAGCCCCAAAAACTCCAGTCTCTGATCGATCCACCCCCCCCATCCTAGGTAGCTGAATGACCTTCGGAAGGGAGGAGATGTCAGGAACCAAAACTTTGACCGAAGGCAGGCCAGTTGCTCCAGCCACCTCTGAAGCTACTGTGGGGCCAGTCTCAAGCACCGAGCCCACCAATGCTCCTATCCTAGAAAGGAGTGGAAGGTACTCGCGGCGGAGTCCACGGAAGCAAACTGTGACATGGAATAGGCGCTCTCCGTGCTTGGCCGCTGCTGGGTCGAAGCCATGTTGCCAAGGTCTGAAGAAGGCCCGAGCGCCCGTGATGTCAAGGGGACTCATGGCTAGGACCTGGGCCACGCTCTGGGCCGTCTCGAACTCAATCTGGTAGTGTCCGCGACCCAGTAACTGAACGTCCAGGATTTTTGCCCACATCTGCAAGAAGGTGGGCTTGTAGAAGATCCCGGATCTCCCCTCTACTGGGGCGAGTGCCGACTATACGGCAGATGGTGGAATGTGCCTGGAGGCGTTCCACCTCTGCGGCGAGGCTCGCTTCCTCTTCTGGCGAAAGAGAAAGCCTGATGGGGGTATCCTCAGGGGCGGGCGAGGGGGCTGCGGAAGAGTCCCTCTGAGGTGGGGCGGGAGAAACCTCCATCAGTGTGTGAAGCTTAGTTGAAGGCGAAGCGAAAACGGAGTGTCCTGCAAGAACCGAGCTGCACAAAAGGCGGAGCGGGGAGGGGCGGAGGAGGAAAGGCGGAAGACAGAGGGGGAGGGGGGAGACAGAGGGGAAGGGGCTAAAAACAGACGGGGGCGGAAGAAAAAGAAATAAAAATAAAAATAAAAATAAAAAAATTAAAAAATTTAAAAAAATTGAGGGGGAGGGGCGTAAGGTAGAGGCGGCGAAAGGCAGGGGGGGCGGAGGAAACGCGAAAAAGGGGGGGGGGAGAGGGGGCGGAGGCAGGCGGAGGGGGGCGGGTCACGGAGGAAGGGGAGAGAGCAGGGGGGCGCGAAGTAGGCGGGGCAGGCGGGCAGGGGGCGGCGGGCACGAAAGAGAAGGGGCGGGGGGCGCGAGAAAACCATGCGGGGGGAGTAGACGCGAGGGCGGAGAGGACGGGGCAGGCGGGGGGAGCAGTCGTGAGGGCGGGGAGGGGGGTGTGCGAGCAAGCGGCAACGCAAGCAAGGGGGGCGAAAGCTTCAGCGAGCGAGTTCTCAAGAGACTTCCGCACAATTTTAAAATTGTTACCCCTTTGTTGTGCCATAAGCTCTGATAAGACCCTTATGGAACTCCTCAAATCCGCCCTCTTGCTTATCATCGAATAGCACTACGGGTACTTCATTGAAAGCGGGCAAGAATTGAACAACATTGGTGATTGAGGGTGGGGATGGTAAAGCTGTGGATAGAATGCTCTGGACAACTATAGCTTTGTCCCAAAGTTGTCGAATAATGCTCTTCAAAAATGTGAAGTAAACATGGGATCCCTCTTAGATGTAATTGTCCTTGGAAACCACATATGGGGTACCAAAGGTGAAGAAACAAGCGAGGCGTATCTTTTGTTGTGGCCGTTTGTTTGCACGGAATGAGCATTCAAAACTTACTGAATCGGTCAATTATCATCATGCATTGTGTGTTCGTGGATCCAAATGCTATTGGAAGGGATCCTACAAAGTCCATGGTGATATCGTGGAAAGGTGTATCTGGACCTGACAAAGGCTGTAGTCCTTGTTTGCTTCTATGAGGAACCTTAACCTTTTGACAAATCTTACATGACTATACATGCTGATAGACATCCCCTCTCATTTTTGGTCGATAAAATGAACGCTCTAACTTCTCCAATGTACTGTGGATAGCGTGGTGACCTCCGACAATAGAGCCATGGGCATTGTAATGAAGTGCTTGTCGCTTCTCTCTTAGTATGCAAAGCTGGTTCTTGTAGAACGAGTCATCTTGGGTGACCCAGTTCTGACTGAAGGACCAATCTATACCGAGTCCTGAATTCCAAAGAATCCTTGTACTGTGCCTTAATAATGACTAAATCCTTTCTCTGTATGTTGAGCACAATGGACTCCTGCAGAGTGTGAATGGTACCTTTGCGACTTATATTATTGGCAATGGGATTTTTTTTGGTAGAGATGTATTCAATAATACCTCTGAATTGCTGGAAAATCTGATTGCACTTGGCTTGTTTGTCACTCCATTTAGCTTTAGGCATGATTTGCAGCCATTTAAGTGCCTGGTGATCCGTTTTAATTGTGAATTTCCTCCCATAAAGGAAAGGTTTCCAATGCTTAAGAGCCGTCATTACCCCCAATAACTCTTTGTTATATACGGAATAGTCCTTCTCTGTGTCATTTAATTTCCAGCTATATAATGTCACTGGGTGCCCTTCTTGTAGGAGGACAGCTCATATGACTGACTTGTTGGCATTGGTAACACCTCAAAAGGATCATCCCATAAAGCCAACATGAGAACCAGAGACTTAGAGGCAACTTGCGCTTGAGCAAGGCTGTAAGAGGTGCTGCGAGGTTGAAAAATTTGCCTATATACGTGACAGAGACCTGCAAAAGAGCGGATCTCTTGAGCATTCTTGGGAATATCCCATTGGAGAACTGCCCGTACCTTTTCCTATTCAAGGCTAACCCCATCTGCGTTGATGACATATCCCAGATAGTGGTTTCCACTACTCCAAGCTTTGCATTGATAAAGAGCTCATTGTCCCGCAATAGTTGCAACATCTTTTCCACATCCCACTCATGCTACTCTTTAGTGGCAGAAAAAATGAGTATGTCATCTAAAAAGATGAACACCCGCTTTTGTATGAGCTCCACAAAGACCTTGGACATCATCTTGTTGAATGTGACCAGTGCATTAGTGAGACCAAATGGCATTGCCACATTCTTGTAGTGGTCTCGTTCAGTCGTAAAGGCTGTTTTTGGAATGTCAGCCGTAAAAAGACGAACCTAATGATAGCCACTTTTGAGATCTATCTTGGAAAAGAACTTAGCACCATTGAGTTGCTCAAGGATATACTCAATCCTAGGCATTGGGAACCTATATTTTTGATTGTGAGCTTATTGGATGCCTTGAAGTCCACACATAATTGTGCACACTTGTCTTTCTTTTGCACAAATAAAATAGGTGCAGCAAAGGGTGAGGATGAGGGCTAGATAAATCCAGCTTGGAGTAACCAGGAAAGGTGGTCCTCCGGTTCGTCCTCAAATGCCTTAGAAGGATGAAAAGGGAACTTATTGAGTGGTTCTATCCTCGGGACCAACTCAACGCGATGATCCTCAGGAGGAGTCAGGACTAGGGGGGAGTTGGGACGGGAGATCATCCATCAACGAATCATTTGGCTCCTTTTTTAATGACTCTCTGGGCCTATACATGCGAGATGAGTGGAATGTCGAGAATGCTCCTATCCCTGCGAATCAGGACAGGCTCAAGAACACCATCAAGTGTTCTGCCTCCAATCAAGAATGGGTGCATATTGTCTAAACTACTAAATGCCGAGAATCATATCTCATCCCAAAAGAGGGAAGACGATAAAGTCCGGCCAAAATGTGGGCTTTTGAACATTGAATTCAAATTACTGAGCCTTATGGGAAATATGAGTGCGAAGACTAGGTATGAGCCCGTCTATGTCGAGATGATGGGTACAAGTGTACAACTCATCTTTTTAGCCAATCGAGGAGAAATGGCATCTTCAGAGCTGCCCATATTGAAGAGGACAATAAGTTGTAGTCCCTTCACTGTGCCATAAGCATAGATGAGAGCTTTCTTTTGCCCCTCAACCTCACCCTCTTGCTTATTGTCAAATGCCATTGTTGGTATTGAGTTTAAAGCGGGTAAGAGTTGTATGTTATTAGTGGCCGAGCCACCAATGTTCGAAGTGTAGATGAAGCTGAGGTGGTGGCTACTGTGGAGGCAGATGTCTTGGAGGCTTGTGTAGCCTTCCACTTCCAACATCGGCATTAGTTGCCGATGTTGGAAGTGTGGATGAAGCTATGGTGGTGAATACTGTGGAGGCAGATGTCTTGGAGGCTTGTGTAGCTTGTCACTTGGTACAATATTTCTTATCATGTTCCATGGTGTCGCAGAAGAAGCATTGGTTCTCCTCCTTGTACTGTGTTTGCTCGTCTGGTTGGAGATATCCACTAGTAATGCCCTTCTTGGCCTTTTCCTCAGCTGTCTTCTTAGGCTTTTGTATTCCCTATCTATCTTGCCTCCTAAGGTGATATAAGAATCTTTATTTGTATCCTTGGTATTCTGAGCTCCCTTTCTCGATTGGATGGGTGGTGGATGATTCTAGGTTGGATCTGCTTGGGCTTACCTACATTTTGTAACTCGTAGTGCCGAGGAGACTAGGGCCTTTGACACACTTGTTGATACCAGCAATGCATATTAAAACATTTAAACATGGCCATAGCCTTAACACATATCCATCATCACTTTGCATAAAACATAAAAGTTGGACAAAACATCCACAAATGCTGAAAATGGAGCTTGCACATGTGACACCGGATAGAGGTCCGAACGGGCTGACCCCCTCCTCGGAGTATTTTATCACCCAAGGAGAATAATATCATGTACAAGCTTTGAGGGCCTTACTCTCTCCACGGGAGATGTCGGATTATCCACATACAAATGCCATAACACAACCCAACACGAGGCAACCATAACATTCTGTTGGAACACAGGCTGTAGAAATGCTGAGCCAGCAATATAATCCATATACCTCCGTGTGGGTACTGATTCTTCCCCAAAAACCATGGGTCTTCATGCAATAGAGCTGGTACATCAAGTACAACTCTCCATTTAGCTGGTACAACAAGTGCAATGGTTTGTACAGTAGGTACAGTGGTTGGTACAACAAGTACAGTGGTTGGTACAACAAGTGTAAGGATTGGTACAACAAGTGTAAGGGCTGGTACAACAAGTGTAAGGATTGGTACAACAAGTATAGTGGTTAATCCCTAACATCAAGCTCCCTCAACATCTCCTTTGAGGTATCATAAAATACTGTCTGGTTATGGGCGGTCCTGGCATTGAAGTCCCCCAGGAGAATGATGTCACCATCCCTGGAGAACTCCCAAATGTCATCATCCAAAATAGAAAAGGGAGACTGCCCGCTAGGTGATGCATACACTGATGTACTAGGAGCAAAATAGCATGGGGCCATCTCTGCCCTCAGTCTAACCCACATGTACCGAGCCTGCTCATCTCTGCGGACTATATGTATCAGTGGCTGTAGCTCCTCTCTAAACAATACTGCCACTCCTCCTGAGCCCCGTCCTCTATGCTCTGAACGAGTCTCCTGTCTACAACATTAGGAACTCAATGGAGTCTTTTTGGGCCCTTTAATTTGCCATGAGGTTATGGAAACGTTTAACTTTTTGACAAATAGGAGCCCGCCATGTAAGCAAAAACCATTGGTGATTAAGAGAGGTGTAAGAGTGGTCAAAGGGTGCACTTTTCCCCCCAAAAGGGGGGAGGGGCAATTTTACAATTTTTGGACCTCCATAACTTCTACATACAAGCTCCGATTTGAGCGGAGATTACAGATCCGTGATCTAGCCACGCACACAAAGGCATGGAGAGTGGGAAAGAAGAGAGAAGGTAGTGGTGGCGAATCTTCTAAGGAGAGAGCACTTATCATTCGTTTCCCCTCCATGGAAGCGAAGGAGGACTTCTTGAAGAGACGTCCTACACTCAAGAAGACGGGAATATTTCTTGGAGATGACCTCACACTCTCGCAACTTGCCCACATGAAAGAAGTTATGCCAGAGATAAGGGCAGCCCGAGAGAAAGGGAAAGTGGCCTTCATAGAGATGGTAGAGTGGTGATTATGGAGAGGCGCTCTTCATGACGGCGCGAGACCTATGGGACTACACTCAAAGTTGCTACTTGGAATTGTAATGGATCTCTACGTCTTGATGTAGGGGCTTTTGAGGATAGTTTCACTTGGAGGGACATCATCTTCTACTGTGAGACGCATCAGGCTCCTGGACAGTCCATGCCACATGTTAGTGGATACCGATGGGAGACAGCTCATTAGGACCTCAATGGAGTCTTCTTGGGCCCTTTTATTTGGCAGTTTAAGGGAGTCAAACCTTTTCTCTTAAGAAGAAACGTTTTCTAATTTGAAGCTTCAAAACGGCTACTTTATTCGAATTTGAATTTTGGGGGAAAAATGGAATTTAAAATCTAGCGGATAAAACCATATAATGAAACATATCTATGGAAAGCTCTTGATGCGTCAATGCCCATCATAGAGAAGAGCTCCTTGGTTTCCCCTTCCGCATCATCACGGTCTTTTAGACCGGACACTCGTACATGTAAGGCCCGGGTCTTCCTCCTTTGCTCCTCTTCAAGGGTCATGTTGATGATGGTGGGAGTGGGGATGGGTGGCGATTCTTTACCTTTCCCTGTCTTGGCGACCTTGATCCATTTCTCCGCCTAGTCCATCTTCTTTTGTGTCTTTGTGATCACCTCCACCCATGAAGATGTCTTCTCTTTATGTTGCTCCTCCTCCTCTCGAATGATCCTCATTTGTTCCTTGATGGTATTCAGCTCTTCAAGAAAGGAGGGCTGAAATTTTCCATCCTCAAGATTGCTTTTTGAAGTGGCTGCCAACTCCTTTTTGAGAGAGAGAGAGAGAGAGAGAGAGTCATCGTAGAAACTCTCGCATGGGACGCTATAACATGAGGCCGATCTCATCTAAAGGTAAAGTGCTTGGTAGGCCTTTGCTGGTGCTTGGCTATGATCAGTTGTATCCTCTGGTGTGTACGAGATCTCCTGCAAGATCCTCTGGGCTCATGTGTCTGGCTCTACTAAGTTGTAGCACCTGATCATGTGTCACTCCTCCATCTCGGTGTAGATGCTAAGGGGGTCTGGGGTTGAGCAATCCTGCAAAGTAATACTGAAATAGTTGGTCAGATGTCTCTATACTGGTCCTCTGATCATGGGTCCACTGTTGCGTAGAATCTCCTCTTTGTGCGGGCATAGCTCCAATAAGAAAAGTCTGAGCCATCTCTGGTCAGTGAACTCCATCACTGTGGCGGCGAAGGGTCTGAAGCCCTCTCTGAAGAGACAGTGAAATCTCCCTCGAATCTCATAGTAGATTGGACAATGGCATATATAGTACTCTTGGACAAGCAACAGATGCGCTCCTTTGCAAGAATCTCTATGGTCCAGTGCGGATCTATCCAATAGCACATCTAATGCCATGTGAGAGGTGTGTGCATAGTCACAAGAAATGTTTCGAGGTTTTTTTCGTTTCGGGATTTTTGGGGTTTTGCCTCGAGAGGTTTCATCCCTCGGCTAAGAAACTGCGAGGTTTCGAAAAATCAATAATTTCATAAAGTATAAATACCTAAAGAACTTATAGTAGCCATCTAAAAACATAGTGCAATGGTGTCTTCTCACACATCTCGGGGAATCATCCTTATTTTGGTGAGACATTATGGCAATTTTGCTTGATTAGATGCCACAAATGGTTTAATTAAGAATTCTTAAGCAATTGAAGAAGAGAAGGTAGAAATTGGGAAAGATTTAAGACATTGAAGGATGGTGTATGAAGAAAAAGGGGAAAGAAGAGAAAAGGAGAAGATGAGAAAGGGAGAAAAAGAGCAAGGAAGATGAAGAGGAGAGAAGAAGAGAATGAAGGAAGGAGGAGTAGAGGTGAAAGAAGTAGCAGAAGATGGCTAATGAGGTGATAGCTCAAGTGGTGAAGGTGTTTGCCTAGGACCAAGAGGTCCTGGGTTCAAAACCCCCCCTTGGTGCTCACTGCTTCCTCAGCAGCATCGCCTACGGGTGGATAAATAAGCACCTATGGGTGGCTGTCTATGGACAGTGAAATTTGGTAACTATGGGAGGATCTTGGACCAAAGGCCAGTTGAAAAAAAAAAGGTAGTAGAAGATGAAAAAGGGAAGGAGGGAGGCAGGAGAAGAAGAGGGAAGAAAGGTGATGAGGAGGATATGGAAGAAAAACAAAAGTAAAAAAATCCCATGAAAATCGGAAGGGGAAAAGAAAAACTAAACCTAAAATTCGGGTGAAACTGCCGTTTTTAAAAACCGTTTTGAAGTTTCGAGGTTTCGAAAGCTAGAAACAAGTTTTTTTGTTACTATGGGTGTGTCCATGTATCTCGGGCGTATGATGAACCCATCCTCAGTGGTATGGAGAAGATGATCTCTATAGAAAGCCATCTTCATCCCTGACTCCTGTGTCAGTGTAAGCCACACACTCTCAGTGTCCAACCTGGTGAGAGAGAGAGAGAGAGAGAGAGAGAGAGAGAGAGAGAGAGAGAGTTATATTAACGTCTACAGAAGACCGCAAGGGCCTATGAGACCAAAAGTAATACAATGCTACCATGGATATACTGATCCATGGAAAACTGAAAGAAAAAGTAAAATGAAAACATCCGACAGTACATGTGATCAACATATGATCTTGTGTACAGTGAGATATGCTGTGATCAGCTAATGATGATACTTGCCTCGGCCAGAACCGATCTGATGGTGGAATGAATGTCAGGCCTCTGTGATGGGAGCATGTCATGTCGGCGGAGAACCTCATGAATCCGTCTTTTTGTGGTGGAGGTTCCTGATGCTTTGGGTCAGGGACGTCTGGCTTGCAGAATGGATCGAGCTCTCTCGCTAAGAACTCCTCTAATCCAATCTCGAGCCTATGCACTCTTCCCAATGGAATGAGGGAAGGCTGCAAATCTGAGGCTGAGGTAGGGGTTGATTGGGACTGTTTCTAGGCTATATATGAATGCTGAGTTTTACCTTCACCAAAGTGCTGTAGCAAAACGATGAAGATAAGGATGTTGAAAACTGCTCCTAGGCAGAAAACGCAAGGTGACCTGAAGGGCTGAATGCTGTAGATGCTGCGTTTTGATGGAGAATGGCTGAATGCTTCATGCGTTAATGCTCCTTGTGCTGTGGACTGAAAACGCTGAATGCTGAGGTGGTCTAGGGCTGAATGATCAATCGCTTATGCTCCTTGTGCTGAAGGCTTCAACGCTTGGATGGCTGATTATGAGATGATGGAATGAATGGTGCAAAGCAAGCCTATTTATACTAATTTGAGAGCTGGTCGGTTGGCACTTAATACTGGCCGACTAGACACTAAATGCTACATGACTTGCATATGATGGATAAATGGTATTAAATGCTGGAAATTATGGAAAAAATGCCAGATAAATACTAATAAATATCCTAAAAAAACTAGATATTATTTGAAGGCTGTTGCAATGGTCTATATGCGATGGATGAATGATATGCAATATGCATATGATGGGATATTTGTCGTACGCCGTGACCCCATTGTAATTCTCAATCCAGGATAAGTTAGGCACAAGCTACGCAGATCATTCCTCAGCCAGAGCCAGTCAGTAAGTCAATCAAGTCCCTTAACCCACTTAAAGAGATTAATTCATGCATGTAGAGTTAGTAGAAACCTCGTTAGACAGTCGGAAAAAAGGGGAGTCCAAACTATACTGAAGGGGGGGTAGGCAGTCCATGCAGAGCCCGTATACTGAGAACCAAGTGGAAACCAGTGCATACCATACTCCAGAGTGCCCCTCAAGTGCTGGCTGTTTGGAGGACTCCAGGGCAAGCCTCGGGTACGTGTGGGGTTCCATGTGACTGATGCGATGAAGGTACGTGACTGTCTGGAAGAGTGCCTCCACTACCATCGGGGCTGCAACAAACTCTGCCTGGATAATCTTGTGTGGGACTGATGGTTTGCTGCGGATCATACGGGAGAACATCATGACCTGGGGCCTCTCAACTCGCTACCAATCCTCATCCGATAAATCTGGCCCCCAGAAAGCTGCTCCATACATCAAGGCTGGTGTGACGAGGGTGTCAAAAAGCCAGCCCTTCGTCCTGGGCACCTGGAAATGTGCCTGGAAGCACTGCTGCTCAAGTAAGCTCAAGGTTGCATATCCCCGCGTCACTCTGGCATGTGCTGCGGGAAGCATGATAAAGCATGGGGCATTGAAAGTGACACCAAGGTAGACATAGGATGAGACAATCTCCACATGATCCCCTCTATATGTGAAGCTCAATCTGGATGTGACGGGGCGAGAGGTATTGAAGACCATTACCTTGGTTTTACCAAGCTTAACAGAGAGGTCCCGCTGAGTGCAAAAGTCACGTAAGGCATTCAACTGTCTCTGAAGCCCTTCGGCTGAGTCTGAGAGGAGGACAATGTCATCTGCATAAAGTAGTATGGGGATCAATATGCCTGCCAGTGTTGGACCAGCCCTGCCTAATCCATCAATGAAGCTCAAGATCTCATCAATGTAGAGGCCGAAAAGAGTGGGTGATACATGGTAGGCCTGTTTCACCCCAATGGTGCTGGAATCTCCTGTGATGTACCTCCTAGGGCTCTCATTCGTCCGGTGACGGACTCATAGAGGGCGATGATGCTCCAAACCATGTCAGATGGAACTCTGATCTCCTGTAGACGGTGTAAGAGGCGGGCTCGAGATACAGTATCAAAAGCTCTGCGGAAATCCACAAAGCAGCAGTAAATCCTCTCGTGTCGTGCTCTACCCTCCTCGATGATGGCACGGAGGTTGAAGTTGTGGACAAGGGTAGCGTAGCTCCTTCGAAAGCCAGCCTGTCCTGAGGCTCTACATCCCTGGCTCTCTGCAAATGAACTGAGCTCTGCCTCTAGCACTGATCCATAGAGCTTGGCCAATGTGTGGCCAATCATGATCGTCCTGTAGTTATTACGATCAAGTGGATGTCTGTCTTTGAGGATGGGGTGGATGGTGTTGGTGGACCAAGAAGGTGGAAATCCTTTACAAAGGGCTCTATTGAACATGTAGGCTAGTAGGGGCGCTAGGGTATCATGGGCATGCGAGATGTACTCGGCAGTGAGTCCCTCATGATCTTGGGCTTGCCCATTGCGTAGTCTATGAATGGCCTTGAGGACCATGCCCTTTGTGAAGATGGTGGAGGTGGTGGGGCAGGGGTCTGGTGGTGGGGGTAGGGGTGGCTGATGGGGGATATGATAGGAGTGCCATGTGTCTAGGCAGGTGATAGGTGTGGGAGGGCGATGTTCTCAGAGTTTCCTCCATGCCTCTTTGCAATTCAGCCCTAAGAAAAGTCGGTATAACTCATCCTCTTTCCCAGCATAGAACTCCTGTTTCTTGCGTCGGGTGAGCCGTTGAGAAATCCGTTGTGCTTGGCGCTTCGTGATTTGCCCAATCCGTACCTCACGCTTAAGACAATAGCGTGTGGCCCGACATTCGTCATCATACCAACAGTTGTGAGCATGGACTCGCAAGGTGGCTTGGCGGTAGACCGCCGCGTGCATATGAAAGAAGCTGTGGCGGATGTGTGGAGTATGGTGGTGAGTTGTGTTGTGAGGGTGGATAGGGGGACAATAGGTTTCACATCCTAGAGTTGGCGGTAGATGTGGTTGGAGTAAACAAGGTCAAGCTCGTGATCAAAGAGGACCTGAGTGTAATGTGAGATGGGGGGAGGTGGTGGAGGGACGGGTGGTATGAGTGAAAGAGAGGGGGTGACGGAATGGAGAATTCGGGGATAAGGTGTGCCAAAGCCGGAGATCCCATAAGGTAGTCCACATGTGATATGCAGCGGAAGTCTTTGTATTGGAAGATCCTGTCACACAGATGCTCACACCGTCTTCTGTATCCTGAGTTTCGTGAGTTTAGCAATCCATTTCAATACTTCAAACTTTAAAGAGATGAGAGAGAGATATATGAGAAGTGTACACTAGATTGGGTCCCGAATTACCCACTGAAGGACCCCCTATCCCGATAACGAGATAGTATTTGCTTTATTTCTTTAGAGAGAATGACTGTGGACTGTAGATAAGCCAAACGCAAGATCTCGGAGGATCGGAGATTGGCTGAACTGTACACGGCTGTAGAAACACCTCGATGAACTGATCTCGAGCCTATGCACTCTTCCTAGGGGCATGAGGAAGGGCTACACACCTGAGGCTGAGAAAAGAAGATGGTGGACTGTTCTACGCTATGTTAGAATGCTGTAAATGCTTATGAATGCTGTGTTACCTTCACCAGATGACTGTTGCATGTATGGATGATGCACAGAAGGTGGGGTACTGATGTAAACTGATGATTCAGGGCTGAGAACTGCTGTGGATTGAAACGCAGACCTGTAGGGATGATGCTGGACTGAAACGCAGGTTGTACGGCTGCTGCTGGATAGAAACGCAGGTGTGCTGCTGCAGGACAGAAACGCAGGTGACTGTACGGCTGCTGATCTGTAAACGCAGAGGACTGTAGGCGGCTGGTGCACATGCAGAAAACGCTGGTCTTCTTGCTGATTCAGGGGGCTGATCTGATGGTGAATGCAGGCGCCTAGGGCTGTAGGGACTGTTGAACTGCAGGCGTTGGATGAACAAGGCTGGCTGAAGCAACCTCAAGCACTCCAAGGGCTGGATGAGACTAGTCTAGTGCTGAAGGCAAGGGAACTCCAAGGGTTGAGGAGGAAAGCTCTTAGCACACTGAAGACTGAATGAGAAACTAAGCCCTATGCAAGCCTATTTATACTAACTAGAGGTTGGTCAAGTTGGCTGTTAATTTAATAAAGTTTATATTTATAAATGACAATAAATGCTAAATAAATAGTATAAAATATGGGAAAAATACCAGATAAATCGTAGTAAATTCCCTAAGGCTTCTGGGATGTTCTAAATGATGCAAAGGCATATGAATGCATATTATGCAGGATGCAGAGTGCTTTCTGATGCAAACCCTAAGGCTTCTATTGACTCTACATGCATGAATGATTCTCTTCAAGTGGGTTAAGGGACTTGACTGACTAACTGACCCGCTAAGGCTGAGGAATGACCTATGTACCTCGTGCCTGACTTATCCTAAACTGAGGATGTACAATGGGGGCATGGCGTACGACAAATGTCATCCTACTGGGTTCTAATACTGTACAACTGTTGCACTGCTGATGATGAGCCATCTTGTCACCATGCATTGAGTGCAGTGTGCATGTGACATTCCCTTCTGCTTAGCTTAGCGGCAGGTTCATGGCTTCCAAGTAGTCCGCCAATAACTGGGGGTACTCCTCGTCAAGCCATATGGCTTCGTGGGTGCCTCGATCTCGGAATTTCGCATAGAACTAACGAATCCGTCGACCGGAACCATGCTTCCATCGATGAAGAAGGATCTGCTCAGGCTCAATAACTTCTGTCTCGTCTACCATGTCTGGCTGCTGTTCATCTGAAACATCAAACACTTCTGGACCAACATATGGTTTTAGCCAAGAAACATGGAAAACATCATGCATTGTCCAACTGGTAGGCAGCTTTAACTTCATGGAGACATCACTTAACTTCTTAACTATTGGAAAAGGGCCAAAACTACGGAATGAAAGCTTGGGACAACGTTTGCACACTCGTTTCAATCTCTGTTTCATAATAGGCAAATAGACCCAATCCCCTTTCTTGAAGTGGACATCTCGTCTAGACTTATTTGCCTGTCTGCCACTTGAGCTTTGGTCAAGCGGTCCTTGACTGACTCAATGATCTCGGAAAATGCTTCCGTGGTTTTATTAGCCTCTAAAGATGGAGACACCATTCTCGTTAAAAGAGAAGAAAAACGGCGACCAAAGGCTGCTTCATATGGAGTCCGTTCGACACTGGATGAATGAGTGTCGTTCAAGATAGCTTGAACCAATGGAAGATAATGTTCCCATTGGGAAACTGGTTATAAATTTCTGTCTGGCCATCTGTCTGGGGATGGAATGCACTAGACAACTGCAACTTAGTTCCGAAGTTTTCAAATAATGCCCTCCAGAAATGCGAGGTAAACTTGGAATCTCTATTTGATGTTATGGTGCTAGGCAAACCACAAATTGGATACCAATGCTTGAGAAACAGACGGGCTATGTCCTCGGCTGTGGCCGTATGCTTGCATGGGATGAGCATGCAGAATTTACTAAAGCGATCCACAATGGTAAAACACTGAGTGTTACGGGATCCGATGGATGCTGGTAGAGGCTCTACAAAGTCCATAGATATGTCAATGAAAGGTCCGTCGGGGATAGGCAAAGGTTGAAGTAAACCTACCTTCTTTGTATGGGGAACCTTGACTTTTTGACAAATCTTACAGGCTTGTACATGTGCGTAGACATCACGCCTCATCTTTGGCCAATAAAAGGACCGTTCTAATTTCTCGAGGGTACTGTTGATACCCCTATGTCCTCCAACTAAGGAGTCATGGGCATCGTGGAGAAGAATAGACCACTTTTCCCGAGTAACACAGAGGCGGTTCTTGTAGAACAACCAACCGTTCTGTACTGAATAGTGGCCAGGCTCAGAAGTGAGGGCCAAACTATACTGAGTACCAAACTCAGGGGAGTCGACATATTGGTCTTTCATACTATCCAAGTCCTTCCCCGTGATTTCGAGAATGGTAGATTCTTGGACTGCCTGGATGCTGGACTTTCGACTGAGAGCATCTGCTACTGCTGGGTTATGCTTACCAGGGATGTATTCAATCATACCTCCAAACTGTTGGAAGATTTGACTCCACCTGGCTTGTTGATCACTCCACTTTGCACCTGGCATAGTTTGAAGCCACTTAAGTGCTTGGTGGTCTGTTTTCACTGTGAAAGCCTGTCCATAATGAAAAGGCTTCCAATGTTTGAGCGCTGTTATCACACCCAAAAGCTCTTTGTCATATACCGAATAATTCTTTTCGGCGACATCCAACTTTCTACTATAATATGCCACGGGTCTATTGTCCTGCTGGAGGACTGCACCTATGGCTACATTGCTGGCATCGGTGATGACCTCGAAAGGTTCGTGCCATGATGCTAACTTTAATACAGGTGCTTCTGAGGCAGCTTTCTGGAGTGCACGGTGCATCAAGTGCCTTATAACTGAGACTTTCTGCTTGCGAGTCTTCACTCCCTTGAGCAAGTCGGTAAGAGGTGCTGCAAGGTTGGAAAACTGATGGACATGGGTACTATAGGCCTGACAAAGACCTACGAATGAATGGATTTCTTGGGCGGTCTTAGGAATGTCCCAACCTAAGATCTCCTGAACCTTTGATGGGTCCAGTCTAATCACATCGGAACCGATGACTGAATTCCTAAGATCATGTCACACCCCAACAGAGGTGAGACGACGAAATCTCGTTGAAATGAGGCCTTCTGAACTTCAAAGGCAAATTGCGGTGCCTTTTGGGAAATGTGGGTGCGAAGACCAGGTGTAAACCCGTCCACATCCAGATGATATGGACTAATGTGCAGTTCAATTTATTAGCCAACTGGGGAGAGATGGCGTCTTTAGAACTACCCATATCGAAAAGGACTACAAACTGTCGGCCCTGGGCAGAGCCATAAGCTCGGATGAGGCTCTTCTGAGCAGCATTGCTCTCACCCTCCTGCTTAGCATCAAATACCACGGATGGCATAGGATGCATGGAAGGTAAAAGTTGAACTGCATTTGAGGTAGTAGGTGGGGCTGGAGGAGCCGGGGAGGCTGTGGCAACTGTGGCAAAAGGAGCTTTGGTGGCTTATGTGGCAATCCTTCTTACCATGCCCTATAATATGACAGAAAAACATAATATAATAGTATGCTGCTGAGTAGCGAAAAAGCACTGCGGGGCAGCAATATATCATTGATCATCATGAAAACCCCCGATATTTTTCTTTCAACCCTATAACATGTAAAAGCATAAGAGAGGAAACATAAAAGGGAGAGATCTCTTACCTTATGGGGCTTGTATGTGTGGTCCTGCGGATAACCTACAAAATCAAACCAAATAAAGAAAAAAAGTATTACTAACCCTAATAGAAAGCATATACAAAACCCTAATCTTAATAGAAATCTTAAGTAATTGAATCTTCTTTTTTCCTTCTCATTGAAGCTTGACCCTAACCCTAGCTTTTACATAGAAACCCTAATAAAGAGTTTTGATGGAGAGCTATAATCTGACTGGTACTTCCTTTGCTCCTCTGGCCAGTAATGCCTGCTTTAGCCTTTTCATCAGGGGTTTTCTTAGGTTCTTCATCTTTCTTACCCCCTGAACTAGAGCTATTACTGCTGTCCTTCTTAGCATCTTTAGAACAGCACAAACACGAAAGATGGATATCAAGTTACCTGAGCCCTACAATGGCCGCCGCGATAAGCGGTTAATCGATCACTGGCTCTACAAGATGGAGGTTTATTTCTCAAATACCAAATTGCCCGAAAACAAAAAAGTGGCATTGGCGAGTACCCTCTTGAAAGATACCACCTTCCTTTGGTGGCGACGCAGGATTTCAAATGGCAAGTCTACTCCAACGTGGGATAAATTTCGGCGTGCTCTTCGTGCAAAACTTTTGAGCCTGCAAATGTGAACTTTTATGCCAGG
Source organism: Cibotium barometz (assembly GCF_041138505.1). NCBI lineage: Eukaryota > Viridiplantae > Streptophyta > Polypodiopsida > Cyatheales > Cibotiaceae > Cibotium > Cibotium barometz. The sequence continues at coordinate 26,959,672 of NC_141074.1, read as the reverse complement.
TCTTCTCTCCGTCGCGTGAGTCAAACTGGCTCCGTGGTCGCGTACATCTCAGAGTTTCAAAAACTGGCTCTCGAGATAGAGACACTCAGTCCCTTTGACCAGCTTCACAGCTTCATTGACGGGCTTGAACCCACGATCCAAGACGAAGTCCATAAGTACAATTCTGCCACCCTGGATGAAGCAATCTCGTATGTCGAGCGCATTAGTGATTACCGGCGTCCTCCCAGGAACTTTTCCTCCGACGCCGGTTCTTACCAGCGGAATCGACCAAATGGGACTAGCCAACCCCAGCGTCCCAATTTTGGACAACCCAACTCTTGGCGACCATATTCTGGACAACAGTCCTTCCAGCCGCGCTTTTCCGGGTAAGCTCCCGCGTCAAATGCAGGATCCTCTCAGACCGAATCCTCTGGTAGCAAAAACCGAGATCGGTCTCGACAGGACCGTCGCAGCAATGATCGGCGCAACTTCAAGCGAGAAACCTCTTCAGGACAGCAAACCTCCTTATCAACTGCCACTTCATCCCAACCTAGTCGCCCAGGCCTCTGTACAATTTGTTCTGGCGATCACCGGTGGTATGAATGTCCTCAGCGCCCTAAACCCTCCAATACTCGGCGCAATTCTCAGGTGGACAGTTGCCACCATGCTGATCATGACCCGCCTCCAGTGAAAGACAAGAACAAACAAATAGCTTGTTCTGTTCGCGTTTTTGAAGTTGTCAGTACCCTGATGCTTAATGGCCAAAGTACCAACCCTGTTCCGGTAAATCTTTCCAAGAAGGTCCTTAGTCTTCTGGGTTTCATTGGCGACCATCCCATCAATGTGCTGGTGGACCGTCGCTGTTCCACTAATTTTGTGGGCACTTCTTTGGTTCACAAGCTTCGCCTACAGACCCGACATTTTGTGGATGCTTTTCAAGTAGAGCTTGCTGATGGTTCCTTCCTTAATTGTAACAAAAAGATGCAACGGCTTCAGTTCCAGATTCAAGATTATCAAGATCACCTTAATTTTTCAGTGATGCCGTTGTCACATTATGACATGATACTGGGACAATCTTGGCTGTATCGATATGATCCAGTGATCAGCTTTCGTTCTCATTCAATCCAGTTATGCCTTGATGGTCGAGAGCTGGAACTTCGTGGCCTTTTCAGTGCCAAACCCATCACTGTTAAATCTGCCCTGCAAGTCAAACGTCTCGTCCGCAAACGTGACTGTACAACATCCTTGGTCATGTTACGGGAGATTGAAGCAGAAACTAGTGAGCAATCTCAAGCCTCGTCATCAACAACTGCTTACTTGGAGCAACCCTTCTTCAGGCCTTTTCAGGATCTGTTTCCGAATGATCTTCCGACGACGTTGCCTCCTCGTCGTCCTGTGGATCACCTGATTGATCTTATCCCAAGTCAACCTTCTCCAACGCGAGCTCCATACCGTGTTTCTTACTCTGAATCTCACGAGATACAAAAGCAATTGCAGGAGTTGCTGGACAAAGGTCATATCCGTCCCAGCAAAAGTCCCTTCGGAGCCCCGGTTTTGCTTGTCAAAAAGAAGGATGGATCAATGCGGCTTTGCATTGATTAACGTGCTCTCAACAAGCTGACAACCAAGAACAAATTCCCTTTGCCTCGCATCGATGAGTTGTTTGACCAACTGCTTGGTGCCATAGTCCACTGTGCTCGCTCCCCCTGTAGAGTTCCAGTGTGTGAGAGCATCTGATCCTTGTTGTAACTTGGTTGAACACAATGCTAATCAATACACTTAAATACACTAAGATTTGATGGACACTTGCTCAAATACGAGAAGTAAATTGCTGAATCGACAAGAGACACACAATGAGCCGGAACGGTCGACCCCTCCCTCAAATAAAGTATATTGATCTTGGGAGAATGAAGTACATAGTGTGATGGGCATTTCTGACGAGATTTCCATACCAATGCATATGAATACAGTATTGCAAACAAGTGGTTGTCGATGTAGACTTGCAAACAAGTAGTTGTCGATGTAGACTTGCAATCCACAGTACCCTCTCAAGTGCCCAATGTTCCCTACCATCTGCTCTCTATTGTTTCACCAACACATGGTAGCAACAATCTGCAAGAGAGCACGTAGGACAAGAGAACACTACATAGGGTATGTGATCTTGTAATCTGGTTCCTCCCTCCTGCTACTTGCTTCCATATTTAAGCATAAAAGCTTACCAATTGCACGCAGAGTTGATGACAGCGGACGTCTTCGTGATGGAAGTCCTTGGAGTGAAGAGATCTTCGATTTTTCGCATTTCTTCGCGACAAAAGTTTTCAAGAGGATGAAGGGAACCTTGGGAAAGCTTCCCCTATGCATCAACTTCAAAAAGGTGGGCTGAAACTAGGGTTTTTAGCAAAAAGACCAGAAATTACAGCAATAAAGAGAGCTGTTTTGCTGAATTTCCGTCATTGGGAGTGTGTAAGAGAGTGATTAGCATCCGGAAACACTCTTGGAAGCTTCAGAAACACCTTAGCAAGCTTAGAAATGGAGTTGGGAAGGAGAAAGTGCATAAAATGCAGCCCAACAGCCCTCACGAAGGAGGCGCCTATCTCTAGAGAGAGGAGGAGGAGTGAGGTGGTGAGTTGTCTAATGTAGGTGGAAGGCAGGTGCTTTGTGGAGCAAGCTAGAGTGGACACATGGCTGGTTAATCCCTCTGTACAAAGGGGATAAGGTCAAGGCAGTGGACATTTATAAGTGAGTTTTGGTCGCCAAAACTTAATGAAGTGTGTATACACTCACTTATAAATTAGTGCTAACTCCTAAGGCTAGGTTTTTGACCAATACTTACCACCTGTCACATGCCACATAATCATATCAGCAGACAGTTTCACGCGCACGGTTCGCGGGCGGGCGTCCCCTTACCCGGAACTACACATTGGTCAAGCAAGCATGAAAACAGCATGCAATTTCAATTGCAAGCAAGCACATAAAGATGCTATGCAATGCAGTATTGGTATGGACAATCCCCGTTCATGAGACTATACCAAAATAGATGTGCTCCAGGCAAGTACACGAAGTACCAGACCTAATGGAACACCAATCCACTAGGCATTTCCGGGCATGTACACAGAGGCACAAGTCCCAACAGAAAGCGAAGTCCACAATATCACATGAGTAGCATCAATCCTCGGCATATACAACTGCCATGGACACCAGTGCAATGTACATACATGATAAGAAAGCATGGGTGGACCAATTGGGTGGCGAAATGGTGACACTTGCCATCTCGATAGGCCATTGTATATGACCAACCCATGTGCACTCCCAAGTGTGAGAAAATGCCTGCGATAATGTGTAATCTCCCCCTCATCCTGTGCTGATCTCTGCAACTCTACATTCTCTGCCGTGATCTCCCGGTACATAGCCTCTTGAGTATCATACAGCTCCCAATTCCCATTTTGCAAGGTTAAAAAATGGGAACACGGTAAAACCTTCTAAGATTTTGTCGAAACCCCCTCATGTAGCATATCATTGGAAAACTCTAGAAGAGTAGGTCCTAAATCCACATTCTCTAATAACTTTGGAATTGGTATGCTCAAGATACACCAAAAAGTAGATTATAAAGTAAATTCCCAAAGTAATGGGATTTTCCCAAACTCCCTAATATGGTCTTCTCCCTTGTTTCTAGCCTTCAAGCAATTTGCTTGGTAAGCACCATCTAATAAATAAACTCAGTAAGATGACAAAATTGAAAAATTGTTCGGAGTCGCATTAAAGTCTCCCAATAGTAATATGTCTCCCATGCTGGCAAACCTCATGATATCATCATATAGTGGCGTATAGGGCGACTCTCCTGATGGTGCAAAACTGGAGTGGAATGGGGGGAAAGTAGCATACCGCCACATATAGCTCGCGGAGTCCCTCTCTGCATATTCGAACCCACATGTACCTCGCATCTGCATCTCTATGTACCACATGTATTTTGTCACGAAGCTCCTCCCTGAAAAGTATTGCCACTCCTCCAGATCCTCTGGTACCCTCACGTCATGAAGTCTCTTTTTTGTGCACTGATGGGTCTCCCTGTACATAGCAATATCACTGTGTCTAAAAGTATCCTCAAAGTATCCTGCATCTGTTCTAAGGGCTCCATTGCAATTCCACACCGTGAATCGCAAGGTCTCATAGGTCGCGCACCGTCAAGCGGGCCTCCTCTCTGTAATGATGACTCGGCCATCTCTGTATACCGCCCATTTCCCCTTTTTCCTTGGCTCAAGCACACGCGACATGTGTTCCTTCCGGTGTGCTATCTATGCCGGTGTGAGGTCCTCATCCAAATAAATCTTTTCCCCCGTAAGGGCCATCCTTTTGGAGAGGAAGGCCTTCTTCTTCTCCACGTCACCAAACGTGATGATCAATATCTTTGCCCTGGTTTTATCTCTGCCTACTCGCCATGATCTAGTAATGGGTACATCAGTGGCTCCAATTTTTGTTGCAAGAGCTTTTGCATCCTCTTGGGGATTTCCCTTATCTTCCCACCCAACTACGCGTACATGGAAGGCACCTGCCCATCTCTTGGCTTCCTCTACCAATGTAGCATTCATCACCTCTACTTTATTGATTGCTGTATCCTTCTGCTTTTTTACAACTTCAATTAATGGGTTGACTTCATCAATTTGTTTCTTTGTGGCACTGGCAATTTCAGCCCATGAATGCATTTCCTTCTCACTTGCAGCCACTTTTGCTTTACATGATTCCAAAGTGTATTGCATTTCTGTGATGTCTTTTTTGCGGTCAGCCATACATGTCTTCAAAGTGCCCTCATACGATGCAACTGTTGTGGCAATCTCCCGGAGCATGTCATCCTTTCATTTTTGCATCTCTTTTTTCATTTCCATGTGCATCAAGGCCTGGGCTAATTCCATTTCAACCCGTACTTGGGCTTGCATTTCTCCCTTCAATTGGGCATATATCTCTTCCGTCAGCGTTTTGTATATCACTTTCCTTTGGGCATGCATCTGCTTGGTCCATTCCTTTTCAAGCTCTTGTCGCATGGTGTTCATCTTTGTCCTTATGTGCAGCTCTCTCTCCTCATAAAGGGCCTCATCTCGTCGGGCCATCTTCGCAAGCATTCGTGAGCTAGGGGACATGATCCCTTCCCTCAGTCTTCTGCGGTAGGCATTTGGTGCCTTCGTGGGGGTGTGAAAGGCTGTCTCACCATCCTGTTCTCCCTCCTAGGATTGAGACATGTTTTACCCTAGTTGCTGCTTTGGGGGCCCGAGCAGGGGTGGGTGGATGGATGGGTGCATGGGTAGGTGGGTGGGTGGGAAAAGCGAGGTGAACCCCTATGCACAGAGCGGGCAGAGGCGCGCAGGTGGGCAACGTAGCCAGAGGCGCACAACGACAAAGGCGTGCAGGTGCCTGCGCATAGATCACATCAGAGAGGCGTGCACAGAGTAGAGCAGAGAGGTGGGCAGAGGCGCGCAGGTCATCTCAACAAGCTCACATCTTAGAGGCACGCAGGTGGGCAGCGTAGCCAGAGGCGCACAGCATAGGTGGGCAGCGTAGACAGAGGCATGCAGGTGTCTGTGCATAGATCACATCAGAGAGGCGTGCACAGAGTAGAGCAGAGAGGTGGAAGGTCATCTCATAGAGGCACACACAGAGCGGTCATCTGAGAGAGAGAGAGAGAGAGAGAGAGAGAGAGAGAGAGACGCGAAGGGTTTATGCGACGATGAATAGTACAATGATACAATGAGTATACAAGGCCATGGAAAACTATAAAAGAACATGAAAGCTGAAACATGACGCTATAAGCCTCCTGATGGCAGATGCTGCTATGTTGGAGAAGCTTATGGATTTGTGTCTGCGTGGTGGGGATCGTTGATGCTTTGCGTTAGGTGCCCTGTCACATAAGTTGGAGCAGGCTTTGTCACTCAAGACACCCATGGGACGGGAATATGGCACTTGTACGACTATCGACATCAGCGGTGTTGGCGTGGGTGGGTGATTTGGATGCTCATGCCGTGAAGAAATCAATGATGGAGAAATGGAGAGAGAGAGAGATAGAGAAAGAGAGCTATATGAAATGTCCTCAAAAGACCAGGTCTGTGAGTTATAAGGGACTACAAAGATTATGCGCTACAAAAAACTGGTGAATAGATGAAAAAGACAAAATAATCGTGCCTAGCTAAAGGCCCAAGGCGTTTGGCCTTCGGGCATGTGTACATCATGTAGCTGGTGTGTCCATGCCATCCTTATCTACATCTATAAGGTGAGACACATCCACTGCTTGAGGGGGGGGGGGGGGGTGTTTTGGCTCGGATATCGCTCAAGCATGTCTCCCATTTGGAGTTGTTGTGTCGAGGGTCTACGCCTGGGTGGGCTTGGACGTTGGGCGTGTCGGATTTGGCATGCTCTCTCAATGGTGACCACTTGTTGATGGGTGCTTTGGGTAAGGCTTTGGTGGGTCACAGGTATGATGTCTTGTCACCTCAAGGGCTGTCTGGGCAAAAAACTATGTGAGGACTATGTGATGTGGTCACCTCAAGGGCTGTCTGGGCAAAAAACTATGTGATGTGTCCTATCTTGGTCTCTATGCCTTGAAAAATCTATCTCTGTGGCGATGTATCTCGAGCAGAAATAGGCCTAGGCAACGCTGATGCTTGTAATCCATCACCCTAGAGAGCAGGCCAAATCAAGGTCACCCCGAAACGTTTCACTATCGAAATGAAACGATGCCGAAACGTTTCACTATCGAAATGAAACGATGCTTGTAATCCATCACCCTAGAGAGCAGGCCAAATCAAGGTCACCCCGAAACGTTTCACCCCAAATCAAGGTCACCCCGAAACGTTTCACTATCGAAATGAAACGATGCTGAAACGATTTATTTTGGAACAAAATGTTTCAACACCAGGTAGGTGGACAATGAAACGTTGGACCGAAACGATCATATACATAAAATGTGAAGGTAGTGGCCAATAGTTACAAGATGATTATTTATCATCGGTAAACAAAGAAGACATACAAACGAGAAGAGAAAAGAACAAATAGGATGAAAGAAGGAAAGAGAGAGAATTACAAAAGCTAAAAAAAGGAAAGAGAAAGAATTATAAAAGCTAAAAAGCACACAAAATGAAAGCTTTTTCCCCACATGAAACGTTTCAACACTGAAACGTGAAACAAGTTTCAAAGCCACCGAAACGAGTTTCATGGTGACCATGGGCCAAATCCCTCTCTGAATAGAGTTATTGATATCTTCAAAAGGCTAGAGTGCCGTAAGAGCCAAGAGTGGTATTGTGTGTAGAGTGTCAGTATTATGTAACAGGAGTTGCACGGCCATCCCCTAGGACTGTTAATATTAAATGCCATATGGTGAGTGCTGATATGTTAGTGCATTCTGCCCAAGTAGTCTGCTGCTAGGGCTGCAATTTCACTATGTAAACAGGACGTTGGAGTGCTTGTAGGCTTTCTATGAGTTCGTGTACTAAGAGTGTGGATCAGTTTTGTCCATATGGGCATGGGTAACTGCTGATGATTCTAAAGTTTGCAAAGAGAGAAATTCTTCATGAGACTAGAGTCTTGCTAGTGTATAGTTTAGGACCCTAGAGTTCTACCAGGTATTCCAAACTACTAAATTTCAATGTTTGTCCTCCTTATGTACATTTACAACTCCTATGTTTGTAATTTTGTCCAGAGGATAAAAGATCCGGATATCAGATTGAAGGATTTTTCTGGTCTTGATATGGTTAAAGATGAAATCAATGAGATCATAACATTTCTACGTAATCCCTCAGTGTTCAAGGAGATGGGTGCACGGCCACCTAGGGTAATCTGCTATGCCTTTGTTTTCCGTCTCCACTTTACAAGAGCATGTAGGAACCTGTGGTAGTTGATCACCTTTTGTTTTCTATGTTCAAACAAACTTATAAAATTGTTTATCTTCACAGGGTGTTCTCATAGTGGGACAGCCTGGAACAGGGAAGACGTCACTTGCAATGGCTATAGCTGCTGAAGCTAAAGTGCCGATGGTAGAGTTGGATGGACTGGAACTGGAAGGTGGAACATGGGTTGGTCAAGGAGCATCCAATGTGCGGGAACTTTTCAAGACGGCCAGAGAATTGGTTAGTCTTTATTCGAGATGCAAAACATCAACTTGGACTTTCATAGCTGCTTGTGTGTACAGCTTGATACATAAACAGATTTTGTTGGTATTACCAATTGATTGTTAGATGGGGAAAAACATTTCTGCACCAAACAAGTTTTGGGGTACTGAGATTAGGGTTCAGTAGTTAAAATAATGTGTTTTATTTTGTTGGACTGGTGGGTGGTGTCAAGCAAACATCTTATTCTGTTAATTTGTTTTGGCATAGGCAGTTTTATTAAACATGCTTATAGTTTTTATACTCAAGCTCTAGAGAATTACAGGCTCAAGGCGTCACCTTTGCATAAGGCCTTGCACTGCAAATGGGTTGTAGTCATGTCGGTGCTCACAATAATTGCACATTACAAGTGTAGTTCTCTATTTTGGTCTGTACTATTAAAAAGCACGAGATCTCATTAGGGTTGATAGAAAAAATATATTCAGGTCTCAAACTATGAGAATGAAGTCATAATGCTTTGTATCAAGAAAGCAACTATTGTGTAGTTCCTTGGATCAGTTTGTGACATTTGGGACCTATTAGCAGCAGTTACAGTGTCTCTCCCATCTCAGGATTTTGGAATAGAAGACTAAAATCAGCCTGGTTTATATTGCTGGAAGGGTTTAGGGAGTGACACAGGATTTCAGGTCTCACAAGCAACAAAATTGCATTTGTAATAGTTCATGAGCTCTGGTTTGTGTTGCAACATCATGGACTTATTTGACGCGATGAAGATATCGTGATGGTTGATTGATATGGATGCTGGGCCTTTGGATAAGTTTGTATATGTTTTAACATGATAACCAAAGCTTTTCCCTCAATGATAGAGTTGGTTTAGCTACATATGTTGCTGTGTTATGATTACTCTTTCCTCCCAATGTTGTACTTTCATTCTGCAGGTGTTGATGCATTCAATAAGATGACTTGTTACATATCCTTGTTGTTCAGAGTGCAAGAAGTATCTTGGGGAGCCTGTGTGTGAGCAAGTCTTGAAGTTTGCAGTCAACCTGTCCATCCGGAGTATTCCTACGGGCGAGCTCCCAATCTTGAGAAAGTGTTTTTGTTGGGTCTGCTTTATGACCTTGAAGATGTTTGAAAGGATTTTCTGGAATATCCATCCACATGGAAGATGATATGCTACCTCACCATACCTATATTCCGCAAAGTAGCACTGTATGTCCTGAGTTTCAAACTTATATTTCTTCAGAGTCCAGTGCTCGATCCATGCTTTGAGCCATTGATGGTTGGATGGGACTTCTGCTCCCATATGCTTGAAGGTGTCCACCACCTCCATTCATTGGCCATAGTAAAATATAGTGGGAGAAGAGTCTTTTGTATGTTAATTTTGGCCTTTCCTACGTTGACTATAAGCCCACAATGTGCACATAATTTTTTCAAAGCAGCCATAAGTAATATTTTGCCTTTTTGATGTGAATTTGGGTGCTGAATTTAGAGGCCTTGGGTAGATTTGAACCCAAGTCCTCCCTTTGGGAGGCCCAAGTGCTACCACTCAGGCTAGAGCCCATTGGCTGATTTTGAGTGTCCTCAATTGAGTTTTTCATAACACCACATCATCTGTGTACATGTGGAGGAGGATGTGTGCTGCTTTGATAAAAGGCTTCTTGGCGTGTGTATTCAAGCACTGTAGTCTTAGCCTATGAATGCAAAGCTCGAATAGACAAGGAGACCAAGGATACCCTTGTTTAATCTTTCCCCACACCCACACCCACACCCACTCCCCCTTTTCCCTTCCTCCCCCTGCCTCATGCCCACCGCCCCTGATCCTCCCCGGCGTCAGTAGTTCGGCTTTGTGTGCTACCTGATCCTTCAGTTTTCCAACCCAGTGGCGATGACAATCGCTGTTTCTGTAGTGGCGTCTGTACCCCTAGAGTTGCCTGGCGGCCAGCTCCGTATCATGGGGGAGCCAGTGGACTATGGTTTCTCCAGGTGTCTTCCAGTGGATGCAAGTGAGTTTGGGAGGTCTGGCCCCCGCTCTGGGTCTGTGTGACCTTTCACCCCCCCTGCTATAACCCCCACACCCCCCCGCGACATTGGTGCAGTGGTCCTCCGGGTCCCCCACAGTGTCACCTCTGGCAGCCAGTGGGAATGTGAATCAGCGTTTTCTCCTGTCCATTCTCAGGCAGTCTCTCTCTCACGACATTGGATACGGGCGCCTAGTTGATATTGTTTCTCACTTCTCGCCCTTGTCTTCCATGGAGCTAGGAGGATCAGGGCACCAGACTAGGTAATAGGGATGGCAGTCTTGACCCCTCGAGCCTAGAGGTAATCCTCTTTGTCTTCCTCGATGTTTCAGTGGCAGTGCCGCTCACAGCGACATACCATTACCTCTACTCTGATGGATGGAGACCAGTGCACATAGTAGGGCAGCAGCAGCGTGGGCCTTCATGGAAAGTAGGATCAGGGCCCATGTAGCTTGCCTCAGGCCCCGGACAGACTGCAATTACTCCCCCACTGAGCAGAACTTGCTCTACCCAGCCCTAGCCATGCGAATCATCTCTTGGAACATTCAGGTGTTGGGTGGCCCTCACTTTCGTGTCTGAAGGGGGCACTTTGTCAGGTGCTACAGAGAGCCGTGGTTAGACGCTCACTGGATATTCTTTTCCTTAAGGAACATGATCTTTCAGTAGGACAAACCCATAGATGCGTGAAAGTCTTGCCCGGTTGGAGTCACACCTTGTAGTCGCTGGGTTTTGGCCCCGAGGGATCCAGGGGTTCATGTGCATCTCAGTCAGTGAGTAGGTGCTCCCATCAGTATCAGATTCAGGAACCATTGTGCAGGGTAGAGCGTAGTGGGTTATCATCATGGTAAGGTAGAACACTGTGGGTCTCCTCAATCTGTACTTCCCCATTAGGGACAGAGAGTGGACGGATTATTGGATCTAGGTACGGCAAGAACTTCCACAGGCAGATTTGTAGAGTTTAGGTGGGGACTTCAATATGTTAGAGGATCCAGAGGATAGGCAGGGAGGAGGGCTGGACATTATCTAGAGTCTGCAGAGTACCCCGCTTGGAGGAGTCAATTCTTACCATGAGAGGGCAGGATGCTTGGCACCTTCTTGAGTTTGGTCGCACTCCCTGGAGCCTCCGCTTTTCTAGATCGGACAGGAGGATGCATAGACCTAACTTTTCCTGCATTGATTGATTCTATGTAGATCAGTGGGCTTGCAGCTGCAGGGGCATGATTGGTATTCTTGCAGGCACCACTCTCAGACCACGCTCCAGTTCTCCTACACTTGAGGATCCATGGCGATCAGAGATGCAACAGAGTGTTTGTATCCCAGAGAGCTTGATTCAGGATCCAGAGATCGGCAGGTGGGTTGAGGAGACAGGGGGGAGCTCTTGCTTTCAGGCAGTGCTCAGCTGTAGCAGATCTCAAACCTTGGCCTTTGATTAGAGATTAGCTCTTTCCTCCAGAGGGCAGCCCAGGACCATAGTATCAAAAAAACCCGTTTCTAGCTTTCAAAACCTCAAAACGGCTACGGCAGTTTCGCCCAAATTTCAGGCCCCCCCCCCCCTCTCTCCCGGTTTTTCTGGAATTTTTTTTTGGTTTTTTTTTCCATATCCTCCTCATCACCTTCCTTCCCTCTTCTTCTCCTGCCTCCCTCTTCTCCTTTTCCATCTTCTGCTACTTCTTTCACCTCTACTTCTTTCATTCTCTTCTTCTCTCTTTTTCTTCCTTTCTCTTCTTCTCTCCTTTTCTTCTCCCTTTATTCTCCTGTTCTCTTCTTCTCCTCTCTTCTTTCCCCTTTTTCTTCATATACCATTCTTCAATGTCTTAAATCTTTCCCAATTTCTACCTTCTCTTCTTCAATTTCTTAAGTCCTTGATTGAACCATTTGTGGTATCTAGTCAAGCGAAATTGCCATAATGCCTCAGAAAAATAAGGATGGTTCCCCGAGATGTGTCGGAAGACACCATTTTTTCATCGTTACACTATGTTTTTAGATGGCTACTATAAGTTCCTTAAGTAATTATACTTAAGGAACTTATGTTTTTAGATGGCTACTATTAAGTTCCTAGAACTTTAAAATCTGATCTAGGTACATGAGCAGAGAGCTCTCCTATCACCCTAATACAATCCCTCATGGGCCGCTGTGACATGATGCTCAAGGTGGTAAAACTGAGCTGGCACGAGAAGGTCCTAGGATGATGGCCCGGATCTTCCTGTGGTGGTGTGGCCGTGGGCAAGGGCCATGGGGTCTGGGGCGTCAAGCTCTACATAACTCAGTGGCTTTGTCGAGTGTCACGCCTCTCGGCCGGAGCTCCTACACTAGCCTATGGTCTGGGTATGATGGGTGGATCCGCCCTCGGAGTGCTGGTATGGAAGAAGTAGGTGAGAGCTCTTTGTGTTGGTCCTCGAGCAAGTACAACTGATGTGGATCTCACTAAGGACTCCCTGTGTCTACGGAGGTCTAGAAGAAAAAGTCCCAGGCATCTCTTATCCGGGAAGTCCATGATCCTGGAAAGTGGTCCGAACCTTGCTCGGAAGAGGCAGTGGAACCTCCCCTGAATCTCATAGTATACAGGGCATTGACATATGTAATGGTCCTCTTTCTCGGGCTCTGTGTGATAGAGCTGGCATATCTTGTCCTTTGGTGCGGCCGCCCTAGGCCCATATCTGGCAGTCTCCACTCTCAGCTGGTGTGACGAGGTGCGGATCTGGCCGATCGCACATCTCACCCGTAAGGATAGGTGTATGTCCATGTAGCGTGGACGGATGATGAACCCATCCTCTGTCAGGCATAGGAGGTGATCTCTGTAGAAGGCCATCTTCGTCCCCAGTGGACGACTAGGTGAACTCCATGTCCTCTAAGTATCTAGTCTAACATTGTCTTTCCTGATAACCGTGTTCTGCTCTATGCGGTTGAGAGCAAATGACGGGGCCTCTATGCTATACTGGAAGGGGGGGAGTGCCTCCATTTGCATACCATGCATGCCAAACCAAGTGCCTACCTGTGCATACCAGCACTATGTATCTCCCTCAAGTGTCAACTGTCTCGAGGACTCCATACAGTAGTGCAGGTGTAACTGGAGTATCAAATAACCAAAGCTTCGTCCTCGGCTCCTGAAAGTGTATCTGTGAGCATTGCCTCTCTAGCAAGCCAAGGGCTGCATATTCCCACATCAATCTAGTGTCGGCCGCCTTCGCATCGAGAATTGAGGTCCAGCAAAAGTGATCCCAAGCTATACATATGAGGTAACATACTCCACAGGCTCTCCATTGTATGTAAACTGTGTTGCAGATCTATTTATCCACTGCGAGGAGGTGTTAAAGATCATGACCTTGGTCTTTCCAAGGTTCACAGTAAGGTCCCGGTCCTCGCAAAAGGCCTGTAATGCATCCAAATGCCTTTGCAGCACCTTTGGTGAATCAGAAATAAGAACAATATCATCTGCAAAGAAGAGGATCGGTATTAGGACTCCTGCCAAATGTGCTCCTGGTCCTCCCTGTCTGTCTATGTAATCCGAGATCTCGTCAATGTATAGACCAAATAGAGTAGGAGACAAGGGACAGCCCTGCTTCACCCCGATAGTGCTGTGTATGATCTCTGAGTCACCTCCTGGAGCCCGTACTCTGCCTGTGTGACTGACTCATAGAGTGTAATGATCCCCCATAGCATCTCTGCTGGCACTCTCATATCTAGCAGTCTCCTCATCAGTTTGGCCCGTGGGATAGTATCAAAAGCTTTGCGGAAATCCACAAAGCAGCAGAATATCCATTGCCCGTGAGCTCTCCCCTCCTCAATGATCCCCCGTAGTGTAAAGATATGATCTAGTGTGGAGTGCCCTCTCCTGAAGCCTGCTTGCCCCGATGCTCTAAGTCTTTGCTCCTCGGACCATCTACTAAGCTCATGCTCCAAAATCGAACGATAAATCTTGGCCAAGGTGTGACCAATCATGATAGTCCTATAGTTGTTGGGGTCCATGGGGTCACCTACTTTCAAGATAGGTACAATAGTATTCGATGAGCAGCTGACGGGGAAGCCCTCACATAAAGCCCTCACATAAAGCCCTGTTAAACATGTGAACCAGTAAAGGGGCTAGCGTGTCCCGAGCATGGGAGAAATGCTCGGTGAGGAGTCCATCATGATCCTGTGCTCTCCTAGTTTGCATCCTGTCAATAGCATCTCTCACCATGCTGAGGTGAAAGAAGGAAGAGTGTGGGGGACGAGGTTCGGGTGGATGGGGGAGAGGTGGCTGCTCGGGGACATGGAGAGGTGGCATAGGTGTGCCAGGTGCTGGGTGAAGTAATCGGAGTTGGAAGGCGATATTCCTGGAAGATCCTCCGGGCCTCCTTACAGTCCCTTCCAAGAAATAGCTGGTATAGCTCCTGCTCAAGCCTGGCTAGGTAGGCTCTCTTCTTTCTCCGTGTGAGATGTCGAAAGATCAGTCGCGCTTGGTAGTGAGTGGTGGATCCTAGTGCCATCTCCCCATGTAGACGGGCTCGGGTATCACGACATTCATTTTCGTATTAGCTATTCTGTGGGACAGTCCCTCATGGTGATGTAGAGAGAGAGAGAGAGAGAGAGAGAGAGAGAGAGGACTGTCTACTGTCTACTATTTCTGTCCCCCCTTCCCCCTTTTTCTGAGTTTGTTTGTGTTATAGCCCATGAGGCTTGTGTACATTACCTTTGCATAAAATTACGTTCTTACCTTTACGAAAAAAAAAGAGAGCTTTTGAATGTGCAAGCTTTGTATTGTTTACTTGATTTACATTTTTACTTGTGTCCTAGCTTGGAGACTGTACTTTGCCCTTCCTTTGAGCCCTCTTTTAATGTTTACTTGTGTCCTAGCTTGGAGACTGTACTTTGCCCTTCCTTTGAGTTGTTTGTGTGCGCTTACTTTTGTTTTGTTTTGGTCTGGTCAAACAGGCACCTCTAATTATCTTTATGGATGATTTCGACTACTTTGCTGGTGTTCGTGGTGATTCCGGAGACACAAGAAAGCAAGATCATGAGTCTCTTATTAATCAACTACTTGTTGAGCTTGATGGGTATGCTGTTGTTTTACTCTTTGATGTTTTGAACGGACTTTGTTTGTCAATCTCTTTCTTATTGTTGGTGGCTATGGGCGGTGAAAAATGACAACTATGGGAGGATCTTCGGCCTAAGGTCTGTCTGGGAAAAAAAATATGTTTCTTACTGTGGGGCACATTGTCTCTTAAGGTTTGAAACACAGGAAGGGGTGGTGCTTCTAGCTACAAGTAGCCGACCAGGAAATATTGATGAAGCTTTGCGGAGGCCAGGAAGAATGGATCGTACCATAATGTTGCCAATGCCAAATAAAGGAGAGCGAGAATTAATATTAAGGAAAGCAGCAGAGGAAACCATGGACTGTGATTTGATAGAGCTAGTGGACTGGAAAGAGGTAATCCATCAAGGCTCTTCCATATATGTTTTGCCTGTAAAGTTCACTTGGCGTTTGACTGTTACCTAGAAGTTATGCACATGAAAAAACTGAAAAATGGTCTGTTACTGCTATCATACTGAGAAATTTCAGCTAGTCCAAAAGTAAGAGTTAGAAAATTTGTGGTGTTTGAAGCAAGCTTCAGGCTTTGAATTACAACTGAAAGGAACTTGGATAGATTATAATGCTGAAAAGTCCTTTTGCATCCAAGTTTTGATTCAATTCTGCACGCTGTATTGTAAATAAGAGTCCTGTCAATAATGTTGGACATGGTAGTGGTCCTAGATAGGGTAGCTGCATGGCTGCATCTTGAAGGCATTACTGCATTTAACTTCTTGCACAATTTATGGAGGGCCATACATTTTTTCCCCATGAGTAGATCCTCTGTGGTAGTAACTTGAGTGCACACCAAAAGGCGGGGTACTCTCCCACCCGAAGGTGGTACAAGTATGGCCGCAACTAGCATAGATGCTGCTGGGGAGCCTACAGGGATCAGGAACACCCCCTTCCCGGCAAACCCACACCGCTAGGCTACACACCCATTGGAGGGACACACATTGTTTATCAATAGCAGACGAGGCTTGCCATGCGGCAATCAGTATCAAAGTAGGCTGTGCATGTGGTAATCAGCATAAGGGAAGGCTGTGGTACAGTGTGCATGGGTTGCAGCCTGCAGTACAGCTGCATCAGCAGTTCATCATCAAAATAGGTTGTACACGTGGTAAATAGCGTAAGGGAAGGACGTGGTACAATGTGTATGGGTTACGTGACTGTAGTACAGCTGGCATCAGCAGTTGTCATAATATCAGTTGAAAGGTATGGAGACAGATTTGCACGGCACAAAATATCTGGTCTGGAATTTTCAGATTAGGAATGTTGTTTGTATTGAAGTATTGTAGACAACAAAGATAAAAAAACAAGCTGGGGATATTTAGAATCCCAGAGCCTCAAAACTTGGAAAGAACTTAACATGTGCACTTTATGGCTGTGATTTGTCTATTCCTGATGATATTATTTTTCAACTTTTTTTTTTCCATCCATTATCTACCGAAATGCAGCCCAAAGGGCTAAGTAAATGACTCAGTCTCAATCACAGGAGACAAGAAAAACAGATGGGGACAAAGAGGCTCTTCCTCGCTTGCTGGACGCTCTGGGAGGAAGGCTTCCCGTACAATAGAAGAAAGAGGGGAAAGGGGAGGGGGGACAGCCAAATAGGTGGCCTGTAATGCCAAGTGACCTCACTGTCTCTAGCCCCGAGGAAAGGATTGCTGCATCATGAATAGCCTCTTGGCGTTTCCGCATACGCTCGGAGCTGCCTTGCAATTTCTCCCACTTGCGACCGAGGGTGTGAATGGTGGCTGTCCATTGCTCAGCCAACCTTGCGGGTGGTGTGGTAGTGCCCTCTATGGTCTTCGTCATAGTCACAGGGGACGGACCCTTGGAACGGGGGGATGCCGTCCCAGGAACACTTTGGGACGGGGACGGACGGACGTCCCCAGCTGGGTGTCCCTCACAAGGGATGGCGTTCCAGGGATCCAGGAGGGGACGGCTACATGGGAATGCCCCACGTTGATCTTTTGGCAACGGTCACATTTTTGACCCTTTTTTTCTGGCCGTTTGGGGGGGGGGCTTTTCATGGGCCTTTAGCCTTGGCCCATAGGCCTTGAGCCTTTGAGGCTTTGGGCCTTGGCCTCTCTCTTGCCTCCCTCCCTATACGAAGACACACACACACACACACACACACTCCCTCTCACTCTTCAAGCTTAAGCTTGAAAGTTCACACACACACACACACACACACACTCTCTCTCTCTCTCCCTCAAGCGGCAAGCCTCAAGGGCCAAGGTCTCAAGTTTCAAGCTCGCACACAAGCAAGCTCTAGCCTCTCAAGACTCACACACTCTCTCTCGCTCTCTCACACACACACACACACTCTTAAGCTTCACACACAGACACACACAGACACACACACACACACACACACCCACCCTCACACTCAAGTTCTCCCTCAACTTACAAGGCTCAAGCCTCACTCACTCTCTCTCTCTCTCTTGGTCTTTGTATCAGATCCACCATGATGTAACTTTTGGTCTCATAGGTCATTATGGCCTTTTGAAGACGTTAATATAACATTTCATTTCATTTCATTTCTCTCTCTCTCTCTCTCTCTCTCAAGCTATCAAGTGACAAGAAGGCAATGGGCATCCATCATCCATGGCATCCTCCTCACGTGGCGGCAGCACTTCAAGTTCCAACTTCCCGTAGAAACCGAAGGACAACAAGGACATGGTGGGATGAGGTCAAACACACCCCATCCCCTCATGGAGGTGGTGCACGGCCATGGGCATGCAAGCTTTGCCCGTATAGGCGAGTGGGTGGCGCCGACAAAATAATTTTTAAGTGCCGTTCCTACCCTTGTCCCCGTTCCCTACATACGCCCATCCCCCGTCCCGTTCCCGTCCCCATCCCCCATTACCGTTCCCCGTCCCTTGTGACTATGGTCTCCGTGCAATGAACTCGCTAGATGTGCCATGCTGCAATGCGGCTAAAGATCTCCCACCTCTGATAGGTGCCTGCGGTACTCCTCTCCTCAGGGGTTACTGAAAATGGGGCTGTCGTGATCGTGCTGTGATAGAGGAGAAGGGCAAGGCCCTGTCTTGTCACCTCATATGCAAGGGCTGGTCTTGACTTATGGGCCCAAGCAACTGCCCTGGAGGTAATGGTGCGGGCAGATGCCTCGTCCATGGTGAGATGCGGAGGATCCTCTACCATACTTGCTGGCCCTTGGGACAATCCCAAAGGCAACGACACTATCCACACCTAGAACAGATCACCGTCCGACCACCAATTCCCAGCCCAGCTATATGCCCTTTGCCGAAAGAAAAGAGTAATCTACCATGGCTGTAAGCTGTCCCACAGCCGTTTCCAAAAATCCTGGAGGAAACATGTGGGGATGTCTTGGGTTTGCCAATGTACTGCTGACGCTAGCATGCTATCAACTTGTGGCATTTGAATCGTCTGGCCTACATGAACTGTATACTTGCAAAAGGAGTTGTTGGGGGCATCCTTTGAGGCGAAGGGATCGTGCCATTGCCACTCACTTTGATCCTAGTGCAAGCTCATCAGTGGTCGGTGTCACCATTTGGTCCCTTCACCAGTCTTGACCAGTGTTTTACTCACTGAACAGAGCTAAGGTGAGAATGGGGTTTTTGGTCCCTTCACCAGTCTTGACCAGTGTTTTACACACTGAACAAAGCTAAGGTGAGAATGGGGTTTTTCCACATAAGAAAGCTGAAGCATTGAATGGCAAAGTTTGGCGTGAAAGATGGGTACAGAGCACGAGTAACATGGGATTTTATTCATCAAAGTGACTTATAATGCTTATAAATCAGATTGTTAAAACATCATTAATAAAGAGTTGGACTTATTATTATTTTGGGAATGGATCCGTGGATAGGAGGATGTGCCTAGCACAAACTTGGGCAACAAGCCGGGAAAAGCATAAAATTGATATTCTGGGCCAACGTAGCTACTCTTGGCAGAAAGGAAAAAGCACAAACCAAAAGTAGAGCTGGTTGACTTTATATAAAAGCAAGCAGGTGCTGTTTTTATCAGCATGCGCATACTGCTATTGGCCGGCTGCAGCTGCTGATTCTCTCCTCTGAGTGCTGGTCGTACAACAGTCTTCTTCTCTTGGCTATTTTGCGCTGGCTGTACACAGGGCTGCAGCTGATTTGTTATTCTCTCTCTCTCTCTCTCTCTCCAGTGCTGGCCATACAGATTCAGGCGGACAGCAGCTAGATCTCCTTTCTTCTATGCACTTGAGATGACAGAAGTCAGCTGTTGGTAATTCTTCTACACTGGCTGTCTTCTGCTGGTCTCAAAGCTGGCCATACAGCATCCACAAGTGTGGTTTCAGCCAGAGTTCTTCTCTTTCATAGTCCTGGCCATGTAATGGGCGGTGTTTGGACTGATTCGTGGAGTGTTTTGAGACAAATTTTGACAGCTTTTGGTGCTGTTTGTATCTTGGCTTTAGACAGTGTTCTGCTGACGCTTTGTGGAAAATCCGGTTCACAAGTCTGCACCCGCAGCTTGGTTTGTTGTAAAAGCTTCTATCTAAATAAAGAAGTTTTCGGCTGTTCTGTCTCAGTGCGATGTTTTTATATTGTGTATGGTTCTTTTGCTCTGTTTCAAAGCATTGTCTGGTATTTGAAGAGCCGGTCTATTGCTCTTGGGTCCCCGATTTCGGTTACACTAGTATCAGAGCATAGGCGTTCTCGGAAGGAGGCTTTCTTTCATGAACGAGAAAGAGACAAGATCAAAAGTGGGGACCACCCTGACCAACTGTTTTGCTATTGAGCATGGCCAACTTACTCGCTTATGGAAGCAGTCATGTCTCAAGAGCATGAGCAGTAGACAGCTTGGACTAAGGATTTATAGATTCAGAGAATTTATCCTCGAAGTATGGAGTTGGCTTTATGTGCCCGTGTTCAGCACTCTTTCCATATGGATCATTCTGGATTATAAATCAAGATTACAACAAGCTATATGGAGCTATATCTCAAGATATATTATGTGTATGCTGAGGAGATATTTGTTTTTGCTTCATGACGAACCTGGCAAAGAAAAGCTAAGTATACTTTGAGTTTTGCAAAGTTCGTGCTTTTTGCAATTTATTGTAAGTGTTTTTGGACACTTAACCCTTGTATGCCCGTACAAGGAGAATTGTGTGTTGTTTGCCTTGAACTATTTCAGGTAAACACTGTTGGTGGTTGAAAAGCCTAGTTTATATGTTTTTTCATACGGATATGTTCAAGGACTGTGAATTATATTTTTGGCATATCTTTGCTTGAGGATTTATGCATATACGATGGGATGTTTTGGCGCATCTATATGGTTATCATTTCCTCGGTGATTCTTGGGCTTTACATGCAGCTCTATGGCTCCCTTTACTGGGATGGAGGGGATGCAGTGGATTTTCGGAATTTATGGATATCTTATAGATTAGGGATTTTTCTATTGATTTTTATTATCGGCCGAAATGCTTGTAAAACTATCTATCACAGACATGTTTATGGAGAACCAGGATCTCTATGCTTGTGATTTATTCGTATCTTATGTTATACTGCACTCATGAAAGAGTTGGTGACTCTGCTGAGTGAGAATCTGAACTCATGGAAGAGTTGGTGACTCTGTTTAGTGAGAAGAGGTTGTGACTCTATCTGAACTCTTGGAATCATGGAAGAGTTGGTGACTCTGTCCAGTGGGTATTTCATGAACTCATGGAAGGGTTGGCGACCCTAGTGAGTGACTAAGGGTTGGTGACCCTATGAACGCATGTAAGTGTTGGTGACTCTAGTGAGTGAGTATCTGGACTCGTGGAAGGGTTGGTGACCCTAGTGAGTAAAGTCTTGAGGAAAGAGGAAACTTTGGCGAGCATTTTTGGTTTGATGGAAGGGTCGTTGCCCTAGTGAACCACATGGACATGTGAAGCATGTTTGGCTTGGGCATGCACATGGATCCTAGGAGTGGTGCTCTTATGTAGTCCAATGGCATGGCAAGATGTTTTGTGGCTATGTATTCTGATTATTTTCTTTTTGCAGGTACTTAAAGTTACTTATGAATTTATGAATATTTGGGACATAGTTGGCTCTTGTACGTGTGTCAAGTTGTTATAAGAGTTGTTGACTTGGGATATGGATAAAATTTGTTTCTCGATACGGTTGGCTCTTGTGTCCATATCTGACTTTGGTTACAGTGGATTTGGACTATAGGCTTTAATGCTTGGATTATGAAAAAACTACAGGTTGGCAGTGGATCTGGTACACTTCAAGAGTATTTCAGTGGTATCATGCTTATACACTTGCGGACAACTGCTTTATAAGGTGGAGGGGATGTCACCATTTGGTCCCTTCACCAGTCTGGACAAATGTTTTACACACTGAACAAAGCCAAGATGAGAACGGGGATTTTCCATATAAGAAAGCTGAAGCATTTACCGGCAAAGTTTGGCCTGAAAGATGGCTACAGAGCATGAGTAACATGGGATTTTATTCATTAAAGTAACTTATAATGCTTATAAGTCCACGTGTTCACAAATCATTAATAAAGGGCTGGACTTATTTTTATTTTGGGTATGGATCCCTGGACAGGAGGAGGCGCCTAGCACAAACTTGGGCAACAAGCTGGGAAAAGCATAATGTTGATACTTTGGGCCAACTCAGCTACTCTTGGTAGAAAGGAAAAGCCAAAAGTAAAGCTGGTCGACTTTATAAAAGCAGGCAGGGAGCTGTTTTTATCAACATGCGCATACTTCTACTGGCCGGCTGCAGCTACTTACTCTCTCTTTCCTCTCAGCGCTGGCCGTACAGTAGTCTTCTTCTCTTGGCTACCTTGTGCTGGCCGTACACATGGCTGCAGCTGATTTGTTACTCTCTCTCTCTCTCTCTCTCTCTCTCTCTCTCTCTCAATAGTGCTGGCCAGACAGATTCAGGCTGATAGCAGCTGAATCTCTTTTCTTCTATGCGCTTGAGAGCACAGCAGTCAAGGTGTTGGTAATTCTTCTTCACTGGCCATCTTCTGCTGGTCTTAAAGCTGGTTGTACAGCAGCCACATGTGCGGTTTCAGTGGGAGTTCTTCTCTCTCATAATCCTGCCCATGTAATGGGCGATGTTTGGACTGATTCGTGGACTGTTTTGAGACAGTTTTTGACAGCTTTTGGTTTGTATCTTGGCTTTAGATAGAGTTCTGGGCAAGAGTTCTGCTGACGCTTTGTGGAAAATCCAGTGCAAGTCTACACTTGCACCTTGGTTTGTTGTAAAAGCTTCTATTTGAATAAAGAAGTTCCTATGGGGGGCCAGCCGTTCTGGCTCAATGCGGTGTCTTTATATTTTGTGGCTTCATGCTGAAAACCGATCTCTCTCTCTCTAAAGTGCAGCTACTCAGGTCCTTGGTTGATGGGGTGGAGCGGCTCAATCTACCCTGTGGTCCAATAGAAAAACTCATGAGGGTGCCTTCATTTGCACCATGGACGGCATTGGTATATCATGTCTGGTAAAAACCTGTATCCACTCAGGGGGAGGTGGGATGAGGATTGGTGAGCCACTTTGCAGAACAGAAGATTTGATGTTGAAGGTAAGCATGTCTCTGCCTGGGATCTTAGTGAGGAGGCTCTGCTGCTGTTGGGCCTCCTGTGTGAGCCGTTTGTAGGTGAGCCACTCTCCAAGAGAGTGCCGGTCCCTCGCTCAAAGCCCCCGAAGAGACGTGTGGGCAAGAGCCTAGCATGTGGCTAGTGGGAAGGGTAATCAGGGGGTTCCAAGCCAGAGGTTGATAGAGTCTGGCCTCATCGAGGTTTTGATGAGTCTCTCCTCATCGAGGTTTTGGTCAGAACAAATGTGGTCCGAGGCAAGGAAAAGGCTGGCTGCAAAGCGGTCCTCCAAAGCTAGACTCTGGCCGCGGGTTCCTCATCTTTGTAAAGATCCATCTCAGGCTCTAGGGCTAGGGACCACCAAGAGCTGGAGTATGGATGGGCCATGAGAAAGTCCTTCAAGACCTCACCACTGGGGAGGAGGCTTCTGATGCTCAGCTTACCGAGAAGGGATTTGCTTTGCATAGAAGGATCAATAATGCCCAATCCACCTCTGAGTTGAGACTTAATGATGACTGTCCAAGCCACCTTGGCTTGTGCCGGCATGCCATTGTTGCCTGCCTAGAGAAAGTTGCGGATCAACAGCTGTATGTGTACAATACACACCCTCAACAAGGCCTAGCTGGTGGTGATGTATCAAATGATTGCAAGGATGACTTGGTTCGCTACCACTACTTTGTCGGCCAGAGAGAGCCTAGTTGTGCTCTAGTATAGAAGCATCTTTTGAATGCTCTGACGGAGGGGGGCAAGCTGCTGCTTCAGGAAAAGGAGACTTCTATAGACCATACAAAATCACAGCTAAAGCCGGAACAAAACAAGACCTCATCCCAAAATGTAGGGTGATCTCAAACAATATGGGACCCGAAAGTGCGAAGAGAGTCCTATGGGGGTCGTTGATCCTTTGATCACACTTCCTCATGAAAACAGTGCGCTTTGTATGTGTAGATCTAGATGGTCCCTGTATACGAGCCCATGCAGCCATAATAGTGAATAATCCCGCTCATAAAGTACCAATGCTTTGAGTGTCGTATATCTGAGTACACTTAATAGCCTCTGTGCATTTGGCTCTCCAAATCTGCCAAGTTGTGATATTGGCAATGAGCTCCCAAGTTATAAAAATCCTGTATAGAGGTGATCTATTCTGTGTATGAGGAATATCCTATAGCATGCAACGTTTGGCAACATCTTTGCATGACATCTCAGGCAGGCAGGGTGTACTCCAAAATTAGCACTAAATCTCTCTTGCATCAATGGGGTGATGTCATAGCTCTTCCAATGCGGCTGGAGTGTAGGAGTCCTTTGAATCTAACCAAGTCGGAATAGCCTGGCATTACGGATAATGTAGTTGAAAAAATGTTGACTCTTCATAGGATTGGCTGTATCAATCCACTCCGACTCACTAGGATCCCCATGAAGATATTTGATAGGACATCCACCATACAACCATAAGCACCAAGGCCTAGGGGTCATAAGGTAGAGGGTCAACATCCAGTGCTTTCTTGAGTGACTAACTACTCTCATTGGATGAAGAGCATTGCCAGAAATAAACTCCTGTGTGTCACATTTCAACAATCTCCATCGTGAGTGGATAGAAAAAAAAACCAGATCTCCCTCCTCATCTTGATCCAGCAAGGCTAACAATTGTAATGGCACTCCTAACCTGGAGAAAACTCCTAGCCACCTAGGATGATGTCGATCGTGAAATGTGCTAGTAATCCACTCATGAGGTATAGCTGCATCAATTTGATTGACCCGTCTAAAACTCCCTCTAAGGTGCTGGGTAGGCGCAAGTCTCCGATCCTTAGGGAGACTTTTAAAAGTTTTCCAAGCAATAACTCTCAATGCACCTCTCTCCCAACTAGACCACTATTGTTGGGTATTTCAGAGTTAGTCTTGAGTCTGGTGAAGTGTCCTTAGTGGTGTGAACATAGTAGGTGTGAACACCCTCTTATTAAGAGTCAAAAGATAAGGCCTTAGTTTCCTATAAAAGCATGTATTTGGGTGGATGCATTATTACATTGAATATCATTTGAGTTGTGCAAACTTTCTCTCTCTTGGCTTTAGTATCTCATCTCTCTCTCTCTCTCTCTTACTTCCTCTCTATCTCTTCACCTTGCACAACCATTGCCATGGCTTAAACCTTCTTCTCTCTTCTTGCTTTATCTCTTCTACATACTCCACCGTGATAATGATATTTCACCCTCCATAGCTCCTCTTGGGATTCCTTGATTCCAACATGGTATCAGAGCTAGGTTGCCACATCTGCATTTTTAAGGTTTCTGCACTTTTTATGCTGACAAAATACCTCCATAACCATAGCTTCAAGCTTTGTAAATAAACAAGAAGGAGATAAATATAGCAACTATGTACGACAAAAATAGTGGGTTCAATCTTCTCCCATGCATGAGTGAGCACGCTTCCTCATGCATGTATTTATGTATTAGCAAAAAGCAAGTGCTCACAAATATAGCTTGATTCATTCCACTTTGGGCCATTAATATCAAAACATAACTTGGTCCCCAAGCTTGTCTATTTACATTAAAATTGTAGCAATTTAATTAAATGAAACTATGGGCAGGCGACCATCGTCGCATATCAAAATACGACGGCCGCGCACCGGCCAAAATCCACTACTCCGTGCACTGATCTGCTCACCAAAAACACAACACATTAAATCTCGCTTATCCGCTCAACAAGATGCGACCATTGGTCCACGCTCTCGCGCGTAGTGAGTCACTACCATGTGGCAAATGAGCGTACCATAAATATCACATAAAATATCAAATAATTCCACAATTAATTCCACAATTCTCATTTCCATAGCATACCATGGGGTTAAAAAGCAACTGTTTTGAGTTATGTGAAATAAACAAAAGCAAGGGTGGCCAACCTCATGTTAATGTGCTGCCTCAGTAGGTGAATCGGCACTAAATCAACGTGCTACCTCAGTCGACGAATCAGCACTAAATCAACGTGCTGCCTCAATTGGCGAATTGACACTAAATGAACATGCTGCCTCAGTCAGCGAATCGGCACTAAAACATGTGGAGAAACTATGACACTGCCTCAATCGGCGAATTTGTGTTCATAAAAAAATCAATGTGAATGTGAGTGGTATGCCAGAATCAAGTGTCGGTAGTGCGGGGTAGGCGATGTTTCAAGAATCCACTGTGATTCCTCAATAGAATGATTCTTATACTTCACCGAGTAACGATGATACATAGTGCCAGTATGGGTGGTTGTTTGGTCATGGTCTATAATACTTTTAGGTACTAGAACTTCAGAGTCATTCTTGAGGAGAGGTGGATCATCAGTAAGAGGGTTAATAGCAGTGGGGCCTTTAAAGGGTCCCAATAAACTAATTCGGAATGAGTTATGTATCTTCCAGTGAGTGGGAATGCCCAAGCAGAATGCATTTTCATTGATTTGTTGGATAATTGTGAACGGTCCATACAATCTAGGAGCCAACTTGATCTTAGGATGCTTGGCTATATTCTTTAAGCGTCTTTTCTCTATGCGAAGCCAAACTAGATCATTTTCTTTGAATTTCATTGGTTGTCGTTTCTTATTAGCTTGAGCGGTGTATTTCAATTGTGCTCGTTTAATAGATTCAGTGACTTCAGCTAAAATAGTGGCATGGTTATAAGCTAAAGTGTCAGCAGCTGGAACATCACTAATTATTGCAGAGACATGAATGTGAAGTTTCTTGCCATAGACAATTTCAAAGGGAGCTCAATCAGTAGCAGTATGGGGGGTATTGTTATAAGCAAATTCAAGTAAAGGCAAATGTTGATCCCAATTAGAGGGTCAGTCAATAGTATAGGATCTAAGAAGATCCATAATAGTGTTGTTGGTAGCTTTAGTCTTGCCATTGCTTTTTGGGTGGAAAGCGGATGTAAAGTCCATTTTAGAACCTAAGTTCTTGAATAAAGCAACCCAAAAATAATTGCAAAAGCGGCCATCTCGGTCAGAGAGAGTGACTTTGGGAAAGCCATGGTGAGGAAAAATAGTCTTAATGAATAGCTTAGCAGCTTGAGGGACAGAGTATAGCAACCTACTTGCAAGCGTCGGATAGCTTTGCTACAAAATACATCATGAAAAGGACACAAATATCACAAGTATATGTGACGTTTTAATTTGCTGTGATGATTAAGAGTATGGAAAATGGAAAAACTTACTTGGGTTAAACTGCAAAATATCAGTGAGAAGAAAACTAATCAACAACTAACAATTTTTATTTACCTAAGGTGAATACTTAACTAGTAAATCATCATAGATTTTTGTCACGACCCTGTGTTTTTCTCTAGACAGTATGGAGGTGTGCACGGGGACATGGTGGACAGTGTGAATGGCATCAGATTGGAGTCAAAAAAAAAAAAGTAAACCCATGTGTGGACAACCCCAAGTGTGAAGGGGGCCAAGTGATTAAAGTCTTTTCTCATAACCCATGGGGACAAAGGTTTAAAAGCCTTTAAAAATAAAAGAACCCCTTTTAGGGGGTAATCGTGGCCTTCATGTTTTTTTTTAGAGGGAGTCGAGCTGCAGCTTCAGTCGCATGTGCTTTTTGGGAGGCGACTGCTGGATTCTGAAGGAGGGAGCTTCTAAGTCTTTCTCTGTCGACTGATGGCCTGAACTCCACGTGGATGGACTGCACGTGGGCTGGACAGAGGACAGGGGTGGGCTGGATTGGCAGCAACATGTGCTCACTCTCTGTCTGGCGACTGTTGGGCTGCAGGACAGGAGGTGGGCTGGACTGCAGGTGCACAGGGCTGCAGCAGAGGAGTGTGTATGCTCTCTCTCTCTCTCTCTCTCTCTCTCTCTCTCTGCTGAAAAGCGGACAGGTCTGCAGGCAGCGCTGGACAGAACAGTGCATGTTTTCTCCACGCACAAGGGGAAACTGTAGGCGGCTGCTGGACAAGACGGTAAGCGCTTTTCTCCACATGCCTTTGGAAGGCTGGTCGGGAAGTTTACAGTCGGGCTGTGCTGCAGAGTGCGGAGGCGCAACCTAGTACTTGTTTACACATGCTTTTAGGGGATTAAAGTCGGCTGCTGTGCTGCACTACAGGGCAGAGACACAGGCCTACTTCTCTCTCTCTTTCTTTGGCCGATGCAGGATTGGTTGGTTGCTGTGTGGCTGAGTATACAGGCCCGTTGGGGACTGTTTTGAGACTGTTTATGGGCTGTGTTTGTTTGGCTGCAAATTCAGCTATGTACTTGGGTTTCTGGCTGCATGTACAGGTCACTTGGTTATGTTTCTTGGCATGGGAGTGATGCAAGCTTGCATGGCTGCGTGCTCATGGAGCAGATTGTTTTTCTTCCTGCTAGAAAGGAACAGAGGGACCTACAGTTATGGGCATCTCTATGTTGCTAGATGTTTCATGAGGGAACAGGTAACTAGATGTATGCTGTTGTTGGCACTGTTGTTGAATGGTGCCGTGAATGGTTCTGTATGGAAATAGGACAGAAGTTTCAAAGGGAAACAGGCCTAAGGGTTTCATGTGGAAACAGGTCGTAGGTTTCTCGAGGAAACATGTTTTTGGGTTTCTCCAGGAGATAGGTCACATGCAGGCAGAAGGTACAGGAATGGACACATGTTTGGTACAACCTTGCTACTGATTGGGCAGGGGACAGGGAATCCATGATAGAGATGGATAGTACCCTTGGAAGGTAGAGAGGGTTGGTACAGGTGTGCCGACTGTATGGTATGGTGTGCTGTGATACGAGTTCTTTTTTGAGAGAGAGTTTGAGAGTCTGTGTTGTGATGCAGAAGCACTGGATGTGTCAGGGTGTGATGTTGTTCATAGGGTGAGAGGCTATGGATGGTTGTGGCAGCCCTGATCATGGGAGAAGAGTTATGTATGCAGGACTCAATGTGTGAGAGTGTCTTTTGAGGTGAACAATGGCTCGACTTGTTTGTGGATGCCGAGTGGATATGAAGCCATGATGCAGGGTATTTGCAGGCTTCAGGAGTTCTACTATGACGGCTAAGTTCCGAGCCTTATTGTAATCAAAGCTCTTATAATCAATTAAAGAAATACCGCAAGGGGCGCCACTGTGTTTTGGGGCCAATCGGTGTCCATGTACTGTTTGCAGGAGCACTCTAGCTCCCCCTATTTGTTTTCCTTTTCTAGGTTCTCAATGGCGTTGAAGTGTTTTATGTGCGAGTGTTTGTTTCACCGGTTTCAATTTTGCATATATTTATCTACATGTTAGTTTAAATTCATAATATATTATCAAACTTCAATTGTTAATTTATAAAATTTAGAAAGTGTATTTATTACTTAGCTTTCATCCGTAGATCGTAAGAATTCGGAAGCTCATATGTTGAAGAGTAAGTAGTGTCATTTAATCAACAAAAAATAAGTCATAACAAAAGTATGAGATATTGTTGATTTTATAGAGTTTCGATGGTAGTCTCGGATAATGCTTTGAAGATCTTGAGTTTGCTCAAATTGCTTTTCCTCTTGTAATCCTTGCTATTGAATTCGCTTGAAGCTTGATCCTGAGTTTGCTCAAATTGCTTTTCCTCTTGTAATCCTTGATGTTGAATTTGCTTGAAGCTTGTACTTGAGTGGTGTGGCCATTAACAAAAATAAAAATAAATAATAAAATTAAAACTAAAATATTAAAACCCAAGCTTTATAATATGAGTTTTAAAGCTTATATTATAAAGCTGTAGAATATAACGTTTTACACAACTTTAATCTTCATCCCTTTCATGAAATCAGGGTAGCGTACTTTACTTTCAAGGGGATAATTTTAAAAATCTGTAAATTGCAGGATTTATATTAGTCTTCCATTATACAATTCAAGCTGAGGATAGGCTTAGCAGTTTTGAAGCTAGAGCAAGAATTTCCTCAATGAGTTGATTTTATCTATAAAGATGGATTATGAAGAGGATTAGTGAGATTAAAGGTGGTTTTATGGTTTTCTCAAATCCACTAAAGGTTTTTCACCTTGTTTTACCCTTTGGACAATAGATTGATGGAGATTTGTTGTCCAGTGGTTAAAAACAAGCCTTCTTTAAACCATATATAAACATAAACGTATTCTTCTTCAAATTAAATTAAAAAATTACCAAAATCACCTCTGCCTTTGTGTCTTTCACCTCTTTGTCCATAAGTCTTCGATCGGCTTCAAGAAGCTTGAATCAATCCAAAGCTTTGATACCAATGCTGTTAAATAAACCTCCATAACCATAGCTTCAAGCTTTTTGCAAATAAACAAGAAGGAGATAAATATAGTAACTATGCACGGCAAAAAGATTGGATTCAATCTCCCCCCATGCATGAGTGAGCACGTTTCCTCATGCATGTATTTATGTATTAGCAAAAAGCAAGTGCTTACAAATATAGCTTAATTCATTCCACTTTGGGCCATTAATAAAAAAAAGTAACTTGGTTTCCAAGCTTGTCTATTTACATTAAAATTATAGCAATTTAATTTAATGAAACTATGGGCGGGCGACCATTGTCGCACATCAAAATACGACGGCAACGAAATGGCCAAAATCCATCGCACCCACGCTACTCCCTGCACTGATCTGCTCACCAATAACATAAGAGACATTAAATCTCGCTTATCCGCCCAACACGATGCAACCACTACTCCACGCTCTCGCGTGTAGCCACCATGACCATGTGGCAAATGAGTGTACCATAAATATCACATAAAATATCAAATAATTCCACAATTAATTCTAGAATTCTCATTTCCATAACATTTTAGGGTTTTTGCGTTTTGTAGGTATTCTAAACTTAGGATTTTTGTGTTTTTCTGTTGGACTCCGTGAAGCTCTACAGTTGCCATCATCATTAAGGTTGAGTTTTCCGCCACTGCTGAAGCTGATGATATTGGTGCCTTCACAACCTTGCTGCCAATGTTGTCTCTCTATTTCTGCTGTCGTCGCCAGTCCACAGCCATCAGCAACGCCTCTGCTACGTTTTGACCAGCCGCGTGAGTAGCACTATTTTGACATTTTTTGCTTTGCCCTCCTGAAGAGCAGCGCTTTCTGCCTGTCCTGCCAACGTTTGCTCCACTAGTCGCTTCAGCCCCTTGGCTGCGTTTTTTGTGCGAACTTGCATGCCCTCTTCTGCCTTCTGATC
The DNA here is from genome assembly GCF_041138505.1 of Cibotium barometz. Classification (NCBI taxonomy): domain Eukaryota; kingdom Viridiplantae; phylum Streptophyta; class Polypodiopsida; order Cyatheales; family Cibotiaceae; genus Cibotium; species Cibotium barometz. The sequence goes on along the minus strand of NC_141074.1, from coordinate 26,928,887 downwards.
AGATGAGCTCACATCGGTATACATGTCCGATGAGTAGTGCTCACGTCCAGCAGGAGCAGTGGCGGCGGGTGGATCATCAGTGGCAGGAGCATCAGCAGGTGTAGCAGCAGCTTGTGCCTCTTCAAGTAATATATCATATATAAGTATATATATATGTAATTCAATAAACCAAAATCATTCGTTTAGAGTTTTCAAGTACCTGTCGACCGTATGGTCTCATGGCCATCTCAAACTAACTGCGCATCCGTAATACGTCCCTTGGTTCTGAAGAGGGCCCCCACGTGTCAAGGCAAAACATCTTCTCAAGGGAACACGTGAGGGTCAGCAAGTTTTCTTAGTCAAGCTCAACAAAGCCATTGAACCTAGTAAGGAGACAGAACCCTCTTGGCTCCAAGAATTCTCTGACGTCTTCCCTGACGAGCTTACAGGGCTACCGCCTCCTCGAGAAGTCAATCATGAAATCGAGGTGATCCCTGGAGCTCAACCCGTCTCAAAATCGCCCTATAAAATGTCCCTTCCTGAAGCCATTGAACTTAAAGAGCAACTTTCCCAACTCATTGAGCAAGGATTCGTACGCCCAGTAGCTCTCCTTGGGGGGCACCTGTTCTTTTCCAAAAAAAGGACGACGGAATTCTCCGCCTCATCGGGGTTGCAGCAAACTCTGCCTGGATAATCTGGTGTGGGACTTATGGTTTATTGTGGATCATACGGGAGAACATCATGACATGGGGCTCTCAACTCGCTGCCAATCCTCATCGGATAAATCTGGCCCCAGAAGGTTGCTCCATACATTAAGGCTGGTGTGACGAGGGTGCCAAAAAGCCAGCCCTTCGTCCTGGGCTCTTGGAAATGTTCTCAGAAGCACTCCCGCTCAAGTAAGCTCAAGGTTGCATATCACCGTGTCACTTTGGCATGTGCGGCGGGAAGCATGGTAAAGTGTGGGCCACTGAAAGTGACACCAAGGTAGACATAGGATGAGACAATCTCCAGAGGATGCCCTCTATATGTGAAGCTCAATCCGGATGTGAAGGGCGAGAGGTATTGAAGACCATTATCTTGGTTTTACCAAGATTAACGGAGAGGTCCCGCTGAGTACAAAAGTCATGTAAGGCATCCAACTGTCTGTGAGGCTCTTCGGCTGAGTCTGAGAGGAGGACGATGTCATCTGCATAAAGTAGTATGGGGATCAATATGCCTGCCAGTGTGGGACCCCGCCTAATCCGTCAATAAAGCTCGAGATCTCATCAATGTAGAGGCCGAAAAGAGTGGGTGATAGAAGGCAGCCCTGTTTCACCCCAATAGTGCTTGAAATCTCTTGTGATGTACTTGGGGCTCTCACTCGTCCAGTGACGGACTCATAGAGGGCGATGACGCTCCAAACCATGTTAGATGGGACTCCGATCTCCTATAGATGGTGTAGGAGGCTGGCTTAGGGTACAATATCAAAAGCTTTGCGGAAATCCACAAAGCAACAGTAAATTCTTTTATGTCGTGCTCTACCCTCCTCGATGATGGCTCGGAGGGTGAAGATGTGGTCAAGAGTAGAATAGTTCCTCCGAAAGCCAGCCTGTCGTGAGGTTCTGCATCCGTGGCTCTCTACAAACGAACTGCGTTCCGCCTCTAGCACCGATCCATAGAGTTTGGCCAATGTGTGGCCAATCATGATCGTCCTGCAATTATTAGGATCAAGTGGATCTCCGGCTTTGAGCATGGGGGTGATGGTGTTGGTGGACCAAGAGGGTGGAAATCCTTCACAAAGGGCTCTATTGAACATGTAGGCTATAGTAGGGACGCCAGGGTATCATTGGCATGCGAGATGTACTCGGGAGTGAGTCCGCCCATTGCATAGTCTACGAATGGCCTTGAGGACCATGCCCTTTGTGAAGAAGGTGGAGTTGGTGGGACGGGGATCTTGTGGTGGGGGTAGGGGTGGCTGATGAGAGAGAGAGAGAGAGAGAGAGAGAGAGAGAGAGAGAGATTAAGCGTCTTCTAAAGACCCAATGGGCCTATGAGACCAAAGTGATACAATGATGTCCATCTTATATCTCATCATGGAATGGAAAATAAAACAGAAAGAAAACATAAATATAGCTATCTCACTGGGGTGATACAAAACTGTCCATGGAAACTCGTCATGGAATACTAAGAACATAAAAACATGGGAGCAACATCAGCTCCGAGTAGATGGTATACCACTCTCCAAAATGTCAAGCATGGGGCTGACGAGTATGGCCGAAAGGTCCCCCTCAGCTATGCCACATGGAAAGGTAGCTTGATAGCGGCAGAGCTGTCCTGGATCTGGAGCTTATGAGGTGATCGTGGCCGATAGGGGGGTCGAGGGCGTCGGGCACGCTGGAGTGCAGAGGCTCGGTCTGAGGTAACTCCTCGCGGGCGAGGTACGTCCAGAGCAGCGCGTGGATGGTCCACAAGATCCACTATGTCGGTAGTATCCTCCACGTCCTTGGTCCGGAAGAAATTGGTGATGGTTGGCTGCTGAGGGAGGGGGCGGGGTGGCTGGGGCCTATGTCTCAAAAAGGTGTCCCTGTGTGTCTGTGAGCTCAAGTAGGAAGAGGCCCAGGCAACACTGGTCCTGGAAGTCAATGATCTTGGAGAGTGGATCGAATCCCTCTCGAAATAGACAGTGAAACCTCCCGTGGATCTCATAGTATACTGGGCAGCGGCATATGTAATGCTCCTCCGTCTCAACCTCTGTGTGGCATAGTCGGTAGATCCGCTCCTCTCTGGGTGTTCGTACGAGCTTCCCGGCTCTGAAGATGCGCTCAGCTCTACCTGTCTCCACTCTGAGGCGGTGGGAAGAAACCCGTATCTGGCCAATCGCAATCCGCATGGCATGGAACATGTGAACACTCAAGTAGCCCGGCTGCTGGATGAATCCATCCTCAATGAGTGTGAGAAAGTGGTCTCTGTAAAAGTGCATCTTCGTGTGGGGAGCTCCGGGAGTGTGATCCATGTGCAATGTGTGTAGAGGCTAAGAAGATCTGACCGGATAACCTGGTTGGTATCCTCGTGAGACAGCTAGAAAAAAGGGGAGTCCAAACTCTACTGAAGGGGGGGTAGGCGGTCCATGCAGAGCCCCTATACTGAGAACCAAGTGGAAACTAGTGCATACCATACTCCAGAGTGCCCCTCAAGTGCTAGGTGTCTGGAAGACTCTAGGGCAAGCCTCGGGTACCTACGGGGATCCATGTGACTGATGCGATGGAGGTATGTGACTGTCTGGAAGAGTGCCTCCACTACCATCGGGGTTGCAGCAAACTCTGCTTGGATAATCTGGTGTGGGACTGATGGTTTGCTGCGGATCATACGGGAGAACATCATGACCTGGGGCCTCTCAACTCGTTGCCAATCCTCATCGGATAAATCAAGCCCTAGAAAGCTGCTCCATACAACAAGGCTGGTGTGACGAGGGTGTCAAAAAGCCAGCCCTTCATCCTGGGCTCCTGGAAATGTGCCTGGAAGCACTGCCGCTCAAGTAAGCTCAAGGCTGCATATCCCTGCGTCACTTTGGCATGTGCTGCGGGAAGCACGGTAAAGCATGGGCCACTGAAAGTGATGCCCGGGTAGACATAGAGCGAGACAATCTCCACAGGATCCCCTCTATAAGTGAAGCTCAATCTGGATGTGACTGGCCGAGAGGTATTGAAGACCATTACCTTGGTTTTACCAAGGTTAACGGCGGAGAGGTCCCGTTGAGTGCAAAAGTCATGTAAGGCATCCAACTGTCTCTGAAGCCCTTCAGCTGAGTCTGAGAGGAGGACGATGTCATCTGCATAAAGTAGTATGGGGATCAATATGCGTGCCAGTGTGGGACCAGCCCTGCCTGATCCATCAATGAAGCTCGAGATCTCATGAATGTAGAGGCCAAAAAGAGTGGGTGATAGAGGGCAGCCCTGTTTCACCCCAATAGTGTTGGAAATCTCTTGTGATGTACCTCCTAGGGCTCTCACTCATCCAGTGACAGACTCATAGAGAGCGATGATGCTCCAAACCATGTCAGATGGGACTCCGATCTCCTATAGACGGTGTAAGAGGCGGGCTTGGGGAACAGTATCAAAAGCCTTGCGGAAATCCACAAAGCAGCAGTAAATTCTCTCGTGTCGTGCTCTGCCCTCCTCGATTATGGCCCCAAGGGTGAAGATGTGGTCAAGCTGTGGCGGATGTGTGGAGTATGCTAGTGTGTTGTGTTGTGAGGGTGGATAGGGGGACAGTAGGTTCCACATCCTGGAGTTGGCGGTAGATGTGGTCATGATCAAAGAGGACCTGGGTGTAATGTGAGATGGGGGGGGGGTGGTGGAGGGACGGGTGGTGTGCAGGTGAGAGTGAAAGAGAGGTAGGCATGGTCAGCTTCAAAAGGGGGTGGCGGAATGGAGAAGTCGGGGATAAGGTGTTTCAAAGCCGGAGATCCCATAAGGTAGTCCACAGTGCTGGTACCTCCTGACCGAGGGAAGGAGGTGAGGGCGCCGGAGGAGGGCCATCGAGACATCCCGTTATAGATAACGAGACCATGTGCAGCTCCCAGCTCTAAGAAATCGCTCCCGTGCACTGTGACCTCCTCACGGTCCTGTGATGATCGCTGCAGGCCTATGTCAGTGATGTCCAACTCCTGTAGTGTGAAAGGGTCGTCTAAATCGAGTAGTGGGACCTGCTGACCTCCTTTGGCGTTGAAATCCCCGAGCAGGAGGACTTCCCCCAAGTGTCTGAACTCCATGATATCCTCATATAATGGTAAGTACAGTGACTGGCCATGCTGTGCGGTGTAAGGGGAGTGGCGTGGTGGAAAATAACACACAGCAATGTGGATGACTCTGTCAGTGCTAAGGTGTAGCCGCACCCAAAGATATCGTGCATCCTTGGATGATGTTGAGAATTTGTGGGAGATGGGATCTAAAAAGGATAGCTACCCCCCGCAGGGCCACATTCTCCTCCTGATGTGCAGGTCTCGCCTCGAAAAGCTGATTCCCACTCATACCTGGCTATGTATGGTAAGCCCCTTTCAGGGCTTTGATGAGTCTCTATATAAAAAATGACATTGTTGCCTGTGAGAATCTCGCTCAAGCCTCCTGGATTCGACCACAGCATGCCATTACAGTTCCATACTGCCAACCCTAGGTGTTTGGTCTCATAGACCCCGCGTCCCTATTTGGGACGGCACTCAGTGATAATGACTCTACCATCTTTGTAGATAGCCCACTTGCCTGTTCTGTGGGCCTCATGAACAGTCACCATCGCCTCACGCTGGTGTGCCACCTGTGCTGGAGTGAGATAATCTCCCATGTACACCTGTGTGCCCTTGAGGGCAGCCCTACTGTTTGCTGGTGGCATTAGGGAATCTAATGATGAGGGGTCGCTCTCGTGTCATATCCTTTCCTGCCCTCCATGTATCTGCAAAGGGGGGGGCAATCCCGTCCACTCCTAGCATCTGGCAAAGTGTCATGGCATCCTCCTTTGGGGAAGCCCCCGCCTGTAGTCCCCGTACTCGTACATGGAGGGCCCTATCCTTCGTGTGTTTCTCCTCCTCGAGAGTCTCATGTATGATGCTCTGCGGGGGTTTGTGCTTCTTCACCACCTCCACCCAATGTTTCTTAGTGGTCTGCAGTTCTTCCCGTAGCTTATCGTTTGCAGCTTTCAACTGCTCCAAGTAAGTCCTTAAACCCTCTTGAATATTTAGTTCCCCTTCCTCCACTGTATGGTCGTTGACCGTAGCCTTTAGGACTTCCATTTCTGCCCGGAGTTCCCCTATCATTGGGGCAGTTTGTGGCATTCCTGTTTGTTGCAGCTGGGTCTCTTTTAACATCTGAATTACCTTTTCCTGGTGGTTTACTTGGGCTGTCAATTCTTCAATCTTGTTGTTCTTTCCCTGTATCTCCTTGCGGAGGCCTTCCAACTGTTTTTCATGTTGGTTCAAAACCCTATCCAGCACCTTCTTCTGTTCGCCTAGTAATTTCTTGTTGTAGTCTTTCACTGTCTTGATGTATGCCTCCAGCTCCTGTAGGTTCATTGTGCTAGCCCCCTAGTTGTTGCCTTGGGGGCCTCAGCAAGGGCGGGTGGTTGATACCCGCCTCGGCCAGAGCCGATCTGATGGTGGAGTGAATGTCAGGCCTCTGTGATGGGAGCGTGACATGTCAGTGGAGATCCTCACGAAACCGCCTCTGTGTGGTGGAGGATCCTGATGCTTTGGGTCGGGGACGTCTGACTCGCAGAATGGATCGAGCTCTCTCACTAAGAACTCCTCTGGAGCGTGGGTACGGTTGGTGGGCTTTGATGTTGTAGTAGAGGAACTGTTGTGGGCAATAGATTCTGATGTGGATGTAAGTACCACAAAGAAATCTGTGATGGCTCTCTGTGAGGTGTCCTGTCGGAGCTGGGGCTGTCTCTCAGCATGCTGCCTCAACACTACATCCCTGTTGGGAGGAGGTGGAATCTCTGGATGTCAATCCATTCCACAAGCCATTGCCTATGAGGTGATTAGGGAGAACTCTCATTTACAAGCGGATAACACAAGGTCAAGCCCACCTCTTCGACAACAAGAGCTCGAGAAAGAGACACCACTCATGCCCTTTTTGGCATCCGGAAGCGCGAGTGTCAATATTGGGGAAGGATTGGGGTCAAGCTCCCAATCAAAGCGACCACGACATCCATTTGATGATGCCGGTGCTAGAGGGCTTGTACAACCCACCATAGTTGTCACGGTACGAAAATACGATACCGTACGGGAATTTTTGGTACGATATGAAATTTTCGAATACTGTACAATAAAATACGGTGTTTTTTTTTAACACTTACAACCTATGGAGCTTCAAGCTTGAATGTGAGGGAAGGTTGGGAGGGGAGGAGTCTACAGTGCTTGAGGAACCAGAACATGGATATGTGTCTCTCCGAGTTGGATCTCCCGATTGTCTCCAACAAAGAACCTGGATGGGTAATGCAATACCAAAGGTCTCCCAGTGTAGCATTTATGACTAAGGGATCGTCTCTGCACAAATACGAGCAGAATATCTAAGCCACTCAAAACACGAAGGCCTATGTAAAAGAGTGGCAACGAGTGGCGGAGATCGAGATTGCACGCACCATCATTGAGTGCAATCTCTTTTTTCATGTTCTTCAAACCCCGCAATGGAAGAGGATGGTCAAGGCCATTGCTGCCGTCGGTCCATGCGATGGATGGACGGGAGTGAGCTACGCCTACATGAGGACGAAGAAGCTCACCGAGGAGAAGGAGAGGATTGGTAGATCACTTGAGCCTATTCGCTTGGGATGGGCCAAGTATGGATGTAGCATCCTCTCTGATGGATGGAGTGATTGGAAGAGGAGAAGCATCATCAACATCCTCGTGTCTTGCCCTCTTGGCCCGTATTTCCTACGGGTGGTGGATGCCGGGAAAGCCGGTAGAAAGACAACTGGGAGTTTCATGTTCCAACACATCCTCCAAGCAATCATCGAGGTAAATTATTCATTGTACATACTATAAGTCTACATGTTCATGTAACATAGTACATGTCACGTAGTACTAATTACATGAGCACTTTGGGTTGTAGGTTGGCTATGCAAATGTGGTGCAAGTCATCACCGACAATGCATCCAATTGCCGTGCAATGGGTCGCATGGTGGACAATTGTTTGGACTCCATGTGCATCCCATTGCGACTTGCTCATGAAAGATATCGGCAAGTTGGCTTGGGTCAAGGACATTTTGGCCCAAGCAACCACCTTTGTGACCTTCTTCACTAGGAAGGTGAAACCCTTGGCCATCTTCCGTGTTTATTTGCGATTGGAGCTCGTGAAGCCCTCCAAAACAAGGTTTGCCTACATGTGGATTGTTTTGGAGAGACTACATGCCGTTCGTAGCAAGCTTCAACGCACGGTGGTGTCCCAAGAGTGGGAAGAATGGGATGATCATCTAAGCCCCGAGGCTTATGCGGTGCAATGCAAGTGCTTGGATCCTTCCTTTTGGGATGATGCACGGGCCGTTGTAGTTGCGGTGACTCCATTGTACCGAGTACTTCGCATGTCGGACATGGAGGGATCCACTTTGGGCCTTCTCGCACACTTCATGAGAATTGCAATTGAGGAGCTCCAAGCTTGCACGACACTTGGTGCAAGAAGGTTAGTAAGTTATTTTAATTCATGTACTCTTGTGTACATAGTGCTTGTAACTTGTAAGCTTGATTTTAATTCTTCCTATGTATAATGTGGCATGTGCTTTAATAGGCTTGATGAGATCAAGACCATTGTGGAGAGGAGGTGGCAATGGTGGATGCGTAGGCCTTTTCATGGTATGGCTGCATTTCTCCATCCTCTCTACAAAACAAGGGAACTCTTCTCGGATCAAGAGATCAGGTCCAATGTAGATGTCTACATGTGTCGTGTGCTTAATGATGAAGCTCAAATCAAGATGGACGAGGAGCTCATTGCCTACAACTTGATCGGGCAATCGTACACTCGTCCTACTTCTAGAAGAAGAGAGGTGATGGTGAAGCCACTCTCATGATGGAAGACATATGGCTATTCCACCCCATCTCTACAAGCTTTTGCCATGAGGATCCTTGCCGAGGTGACGGTCATTTGCCATTGCATCTTCTAATCCTTTATTCTATTTAGTCATATTATTAAAATTTAAATTTTTGTTTTTTGCTCTTAGGATTTCTCTGTGGGTGCATGCGAGAGGAATTGGAGTGCATACTCCCTCGTGCACACGAAGATTAGGAACAAGCTTAGCACATCCCAGTTAGAGCGCCTCGTATATTGCCGCGCTAACTTGCGGATGGTGCGAAATCTTTAAGAGCTTCACATCCTGAAGCAAGTAGGCATCTTGATTCTCTAATAATCAAAATTTGTAATTTTAATGCTTTCTATTTAGTCTCGACTCTCTTGTAACCTAGAAGTTACAACTTACAAGTTATTATTCTGTCAACTTGAATGTAGGTAAATCCGAATGACATCCAACTCACTGCAGAGAACCTTAGGAGCATTCAACCGAGGCAAGAGACACCGGAAGATGCCATCTATGCTGAGCTCCATAGAGAGCTAGAGGAGATAGATATGCACGTCACCCGTACTCGAGGTTGTGAGTGCCTTGTTGCTAGTGGTTCTCATTCCACCACCACGAGCAGAGGAGGCATTAGTGTAGCGAGTCGAGACTACCAGATTAGACGGAGAGGAGCTCGACCACCCATCCAAACATATCGGCGACGGGGCTCTACTAGCTCTTCTACTTATGCTGTAGATGAGGATGCATCACTTGGTGAGGATGGAGCCCTTGAGGATGTAGATGCTCGGAGCCCCGAGTATGATGATGATGGCAATCTCATCTCAGATGGGGATTTTCATTTAGAATCTAGTAAGGAGCCTTCTCCTAGTAGTGATGAGTCTAATGACTTGAGTGAGGCTACTAGTGGTAGATCCGATAGTTCAGATTCTGTAGTCTAAGACTCTGAGTGAATCTTTATGATGATGATGGCATGTAATATGTATGAATCTTTTTGATGTATGAATCATGAATCTATTGTCTTCTGAGTGTTCAATCATTCTTAATTTTTCTAAAATTAAATGGTGATATCGTCTGCAATCTAGACTCTACCGTCTAAGGTCTTGAAAGTTGACTCTCTCTTTATTTATTCACCCGTCCGGCGTACATGGATGTACACCTATCACATAGGATATGTTGTGCCATTGGGCAGATCTGGAACTCATCACACCAGCTGTGGATTGAGACAGGGCAATATGTGCATCAGATCTTGGATGATCGCATTTGTGAGCTATGCTACCAGGAGGCAGAGAAAGAGGAACACTACATTTGCCGATGTAGAGTCTATTATGAGATCCGAGGGAGATATCACTGTCTCTTCCAAGAGGGTTTTGGGCCGTTACGTAGGGTCATGGAGTTTGAGGATCAAAGATGCCTGGGATTGTTTCTACTTGAGCTCAGGAGACACAGAGAGACCCTCGTGATAGACAGGAGACTGAGCCATGATGTACCTAGACAGAGGACCGTGACAGATAGCACCTGCACCAGCACCAGCACCAGCACCAGCACCAGCACCAGCACCAACAACCCAGCCCACACACCTCCGGATACCTCCATTGGGCCATCAGGGCACCGACCATGCTCCCAAGGAGTCACCACTGATAGAGTAGTGATCTTGTGTCGTGCTCGTCGGCCATGCCCACGAGGATCCCAACCACGACATCCTTACCATCGCCAAATAAGAGCCATTATTGCTCTGCATCGGAGGCGTCTACCTCGCTTCTACAACCTCTCCATTCTAGACAGCCCCATGGCGGAGATATTTGATCTAAGGAGAGGGCGACACTTCAACTGATAAGCATACATGGATCTACTTGATATACATTTTCTAGTATTTTCCAGTATGTGTTCTACTCAGTATCATCTGGGAGTCTTACAATTCTGTTTTTATAACTGTAAGACAATCAGTTTATTGTACTTTTTAGTCTCATTTAGTTGTTCTCTTTGATGAGACACCAACTTCAGATGTACTCTCAGTTTTGGTCTGATAGGCCATTATGGCCTCTTAGAGAAGTTAATATATCATTTCATTTCATTTCTCTCTCTCTCTCTCTCTCTCTCTCTCTCTCTCATAATCTATCTATCACTATCTATATGATATATATATATATATCTATCATGATTCATTGGTGTATGTATGTATGTATTTATATATATAAAAGACGCCTCTAACACGCCTCTAACGTCTCGAAAAAATACGAGTCTTTCGAGGAGCGTACCATACCTGCCTCGTACCAAACGCCTCTGACGCCTCTAACCACCTTGCCAAGGGCACTTTTTCCCATGTGGTGTTTCCCTTGGATATCGAGTGTGAAAGAACGGTCTTATCTATTGCTTTTTTACTTTCATATATTATTATGGATGGATATATGTGGATGGGTGACTCTATCACCTCCATTGATTGTCACTCTCACAAATCTGTGTACTCTATCTCCATCTCTCTGTGTGGCTGTGAGCTGAAATCCTAACATTCTCTTTCTCTCTCTTTTGTGGCCTTCCAACACATGTCTGGTCTCTGCTTGTGTTGGAGTATGGGACAATTGAAGGTTTTGCATGCAACTCCACCATCACTCCAAAGGGGGTTTGTTGGGTATTTGAGAGTTAGTTTGGAGTCTGGTCAAGTGTCCTTGGTGGTGTGAACACACTAGGTGCAAACACTCTCTTATTAAGAGTCAAAAGATAAGGCCTTACATGCCTATAAAAGCATGTATTTGGGTGGATTCCTTATTATAGTTAGTATCATTTAAGTGGTGTGCAAACTTGCTCTCTCTTGGCTTTAGTATCTCATCTCTCTCTCCCTCTTACTTCCTCTCTATCTCTTCACCTTGTACAACCATAGCCATGGCTTAAACCTTCTTCTCTCTTCTTGCTTCATCTTTCTTCTACACACTTCACCATGATGACACTATTTCTCCCTCCATAGCTTCTCTTGGGATTCCCTGATTCCAACACTTGCATATATCCAGACGCACCGAAAGGTCACCCAATCTTATTTGTAGTGAGGTCATTCGGCATATTGGGCTGTCTGTCAGCCTCATCCTCAAATCTAGGAAGACTCTTTCACAAGAAAAGGTCTCATGCTTCTCGAGGCTCTGATAATGGCAGCTATAAGTGGAGAGGAAGGTGCCCTATACTCTTCCTCATTAAAGTGGAAACATGATCTGAGCATCCTATCTCCACCACCACGAGGTGAACAACTGGAAATGTGAAACATAAAGAAAATTTTCCAAGGCTTAGTGCCTAGAAGCAATCCTCTGACCGCTAACTTGCAAAGCAATGCTCTACACCATACTGCATTGTATATCTGGATCCATAGTATTCAGCCCCCCTTCTCGTCTGGGGTGTATAACAGTCTCCCAAGCCACTTTGGCCCGGGTGTCTAGTGTGGCTTCGAAACCTGGCCAGAGAATGTTACGGGTCAATCTCCGCAACTGGCCAATGCATCCATCAGAGAAACACCAACAAGAGACAAAGAAAGAGGCACAAAACTGGTTTACATTTTTTTTTGAATGAACTCTATTATTCTCATATTGGAGGAATTTGGCACTGTATATTTTAATGCCAAGCATATTCTGACAGTACAGAACTGTCAAGCGAATTGTTGAATATTTGGAACTTATTTTATACCACAGTTCTTGGTCTTGACCTAGCACTGATACCTTTTTTTTATGTGCAAAAATGTTATGGGATTTCTTGTAATCTTTAATACATTCACTTTGATAAGCATGTAATTCAAGTGTGCATTGTTGATGGAAGTTTTGTCTGGATGCAGATGGCAAGGAAAACTGATGGAATGACACCTCAACAGTTGAAGGAGGTTCCAAGAGGATTGGAATCAAGCTTTGTCACCTGGAAGTATACTGATGATGAGGAGCTATTCGCTCTCTTCAAATTGCTTGTGGTTGTTTACCCCTCCTCACTATATAGTATCCAAGAATTTTGTCCCATATCTGATTTTCATCGTGGAGAGTTTCAAGTAATGGTTAGTTTCACTATATAGTATGAGAACGTGTGTGTGCCCATGTGTAAAATGTTGGATATAAAGATTTTGTACCCTTATGCGCTCATGTGGGAATTGTACATCACACAGCCTCGCAAGGTTTTTTTTTATTTTTTTATTTTTTGGAGGCGGGGGGGGGGGGGGTGTTCAAAACTGGATCTTAATATTGTGCATATCACATAAAGCAGTGTTGTGCAGAAAATGGATCACAAACTTGTATTTTTGAGCTCGTTGGAAACCTGTTGAAGCACATTTGCCTAAATCATGGATAATCCAGAATTTTCAATAGTTTTTCACACATTTTGCTACAGTCATCAAATTGATTTTCTGAGTATTTCATATATTCATTAGTTTTTTTTAATGTTTGGCTATGTGCAGACTTTAATATATCAACTCTCTCTCTCTCTCTTCGCTGAAGCTCCCGCCCCCCTCCCTGCTCGCGCTACCTGCACACCTGTGCCCCCCGCCTTCCTGCCTGCTCTTTCCTCGCGCCCCCCCTCATTCCTCGCGCCTCCCCTTGTCCTCCCCCGCCTGCCTTCGCTACTGCGCCCCCCTCCCTCGCTGCACTGCCCGCCGCCCCTCCTCGCCTTCGCGCCCCCCCCTTCTTTTGCGCCCACCTCCACTCTGCATCGCCCCGTCCCCCCCCTCCGCCAGCTCTTTCTCCACCCCTCCCCTCTAGCGCGCAGCTCCCCCCCCCCCCCCCCCTAGGGCTTCTCCTTCGCCGCTTCACCCCCCCTCCTTTTTCTTGCTAACTTCCGCCCCCAGGGGGGTTTTTTCCTTTTTCTCCGGCCTTCGTCTTCCGCCTCTCTGTGTGCAGCTCGGTTCTTGCAGGATCTCCGCTTTCGCCTCGCCTTCGCCATAGCTTCAGACTCTGATGGAGGCTCCTCCCACCCCGCCTCAGAGGGACTCATCCACAGCCCCCTCGCCCGCCCTTGAGGACACCCCCATCAAGCTTTCTCTTTCGCCAGAAGAGGAAGCGAGCCTCACCGCAGAGGTGGAACGCCTCCAGGCTCATTCCACTATCTGCCGTATAGTCGGCACTCGCCCCAGCAGAGGGGAGATCCGGGATCTTCTCCAGGCCCGCCTTCTTGCAGATGTGGGCAAGATCCTGGACGTACAGCTACTGGGCCGTGGACATTACCAGATCGAGTTCGAGACCGCCCAGAGCGTGGCCAAGGTCCTTGCCATGAGTCCCCTTGACATCAGGGGTGCTCGGGCTTTCTTCAGACCTTGGCAGCATGGCTTTGACCCAGCAGCGGCTGAGCAGGGAGAGCGCCTTTTCCATGTTACAATTTGCTTCCCTGGACTCCGCCGGGAGTATCTTCCGCTCCTCTCTAGGCTAGGAGCATTGGTGGGCTCGGTACTAGAGACTGGCCCCACAGCAGCTTCAGTGGTGGCCAGAGCAGCTGGGCTACCTTCGGTGAGAGTTTTGGTGTCTGACATCTCCTCCCTTCCTAAGGTCATTCAGCTACCTGGGGGGGATGGATTGATCAGAGAGTGGAGTTCTCGGGGCTCCGGAACCAGGGCTTCCTTTGCAGGCAGGTTGGTCATCTGGCCAAGGCCTGCCCTCGCAGGAGACCCCGACCCTCACCACAGCAGCAGGCCCTTGATGGCCCACCCACAGATGCGGCTCGGCAGGCTGCCTCCGGGACACCTGCTCAGGCCACAGAGACCTCGGAGTGGCAGCCTGGACGGGGGCACCACCGAGGGAGACAGCCGCAGCAGCACGCTGAGAGACCGCTGCAGCAGCAGCCACAATCTCAGCCTCATTGGGTTCCCGTGAGGAATAGCTTTGCTCCCCTCCAGGAGGAGACCCCTGCGGCGACGACTGAGGACCAGGAGATGCCAGCACCCCCTCCTTCACCCCCCCCACCCCCGTCCCCTCCCACCGCCTCGCTTCCACCTTCGCCTCCTCCCGTCCCCGCTCCGGTTTCGGCAGCGGCTCCCTCTCCACCCCCCTCGCCCCCCCCTCCTCCCCTCGCCCGCCTCACCTTCGCGGGAGGCCCTGGCAGTCCCCTGGCGTTCACCTGCAGTCCGGAGGGCGCTGAGCACCGACCTCGCTCGAGCACCACAGAGGAGACCTACCATGCCGATTCGGGCTTCACGGATATCATCTATCCGCAGTCGGCTGAGTCGCCTCGGCATTAGACAGCGCTCGGAGGCTTTTGATTACGCCTTCACACGGCGTTTTGGAGTAGAGGGCCCCCATGAGCCAGCACCCATTCGAGTTCATGTAGTGATACCTCCGGCCCGCGGGGAGGAGGCACTTGATTCAGCGGTGGCCTTCTCGTTCCCTCTATGTGGCCCTTGCGACCGGGAGTGGACTCTAGAGCTCGCTCTTAGCACTTTGAAGACTCAGGCAGTTGAGTTTTCTCATCATGTGAGCGATCTGGAGGTGACAGATGTGATAGGCCGACTATGGGAGTTGGCGCATTTTTTCTTGGATCCCGAAAGTGTGGATGCCTCGGGGATTCGTCATTTGGTCGTTCGCATAGTGGCAGACTTAGCACGCGACCCTGGATATGTATGTATACACGAGGTTGCTCTGTCAGAGCGGGAGGGAGTCGCCATGGGCCACAGCCACTGGCGCCTGATCCATGATTCTTGCAGTACACCGGGTGGGCAGATTCGCAGCCGCTCGGATGGGGACTACTCTCCATCCAAGCCGCTTGCGAAGGCCCGCCGTACGGCTAAGACAGCATCCACCTCAGCAGGTCATCCGTGAGGATCATCTCATGGAATGTACAGAGCCTTGGCGGAGCACATTTTATACGCTATCGTGGTTGCTTGAGGCAGGAGCTTCAGAGATGCCTGGTTGGTGGCAGCATTGATATTTTGATGATGCAAGAGCACCATTACGGATGCATTGCCAGAGGCCGCACATTGGTGTGTCGGGGGAGACTTCAACATGCTTGAGGACCCGGCCGATAGGGTGGGAGGCAGTCATGTTACAGTGCACGGCACGGAGCTTGCAGCTTGGGACCGGTTTTGCATGTCACTGAGGATCACTGATGCATGGCAGCATGGGGCCTTCTCCCGCTCTCAGGACAGTCTTAGTTTCTCTCGGTCGGATCGCCGGCAGGGAGGGACTAATCTATCACAGATTGATCACTTTTATGTGGGCGACTGGTTAGGGGAGCGAGGGGGCTCCGTCGGCATTCTCGCTGGCACCTCATTTTCAGATCATTCGCCAGTTATCTTGACATTGGAGGAGAGGACACGGGAGCCCAGCTTGCAGTTGAGGATCCCAGAGAGGGTACTTACAGATCCCAGTCTCGCTGAGGACATTGAGAGGATCTGGCATGATAGTCAGTGCTCTGACCAGGATGCAGCAGGCCAGTGTGCCCAGGGACTCATCAAGCTTAGCTCTTTTTTGCACGCTGCAGCTTTGACACGGCTGGGAGAGATTCGCGAGCGGGAGCATCGGCTGAGACGAAGCCTTGCTTCGCTACAGCGCCTTCAGGAGCAGCAGCCTGCATGTGAGTGGGTGGCGTCACAGCTGAGCCAGGCACGCTAGGAGGTTAGAGAGGTAGAGGAGCAGAGACATGAGTTTTACTATCGTCGTCAGGCCTCTCAGTGGACGCAGCTTGGTGATAGAGTGACTGGGGAGTTTTTTGAGATCATTGGACCCCGCCATGCTCGAGCAGGAGTCCGTCAGCTTGGTAGACCGGATGGATTGGTAGCTACTGAGCCCGGGGAGATCAAAGCCATTGCCACTGCATTCTATAGAGACCTGCTTTCAGCGGAGCCAGCCATTGAGGATCGAGATGCTTGCAGACAGACTGTGTGGGCCCATGTGCAGAGGAGGGTCACAGATCGTATGCGTACAGTTCTTGGTGCGCCTCTTTCAGAGATTGAGCTTGCCAAGGCCTTGAGGGTCCTGCCGCAACATAGTTGCCCAGGGGAGGACGGACTGACGCCGACCTTTTTTATGCGCTATTGGGACCTTTTGGGGCCAGGCCTCCGCAGGGGCTTTCAGTATGTTTTGTACACTGGGGTTGACGCCACAGAGCTTTTCAGAGGGCTTGATCTTTCTTATCCCCAAGGGGGAGGGAGTATCAGATGATATTCGGCATTGGAGGCCTATTACGATCCTCAATATTGTCTACAAGGTCTTAGCAAAGGCCTTGAGTTTGAGGATCCAGCCCTTCTTGGGGGAGTTGATTCATGCTACCCAGACAGGATTCGTCAAGGAGCGCAGTATCCTTGACAACATCTTTACTTTCTGGGAGGCGACGGCCGGAGCTAGATTTCTTGGCGAGGACTTGGTCGTGATGCTTCTCGATTTTGAGAAGGCATACGATAGAGTTGATTGGGGTTTGTTAGAGGGCACTATGCTTCGCCTGGGCTTTGAGCCAGGATGGATCAGAGGGGTGGCGGCTCTGTATTCCACAGCTCGTAGCCAGGTGTTGATTGCAGGAGGACGGGGGCCGAGTTTTGAGCTGACCAGATCAGTCCGTCGGGGGTGTCCCCTCGCCCCTTTTCTTTTTCTCTTCTTTGCGGAGGCTATGAGCATGTATTTGACGGCAGAGGAGGTTGGTTTGAGAGGACTCCAGCTCCCAGTCCAGGGGGAGGACCTACTCGATGCTGAGTTTGCAGACGACACGGGCTTATTTTTGCATGGCCAAGAGGCCAATCTTCTTCGGGCAGAGCAGTCGCTCCAGGTTTTTAGTGCAGCTTCGGGAGCATTGATCAATTGGCGCAAGACAGTGGCCTTTTGGATCAGTAGTGCTCCCACTCCGGCATGGAGCCCGGACCCCGGTTTTAGATGGATTCCTCCTGGCACAGTAGTGCGGTATTTGGGATGCCAGATTGGACTAGATTTGTCACCTGAGCAGCAGATTGCCCCGCTTCTTCTGAGCATTCAGAAGAAGCTTTTGTATTGGAGTACAGCTCGACTATCCTTGGCTGGGAGGGTGGTGGTGGCAAATCAGGTGCTGTTAGCGACCATGTGGTACATTACGTCTTGCTGGATCTTCTCGAGCTCTTGCATCAGCCAGGTATAGAGGCTGATCAGGAACTTTCTTTGGTCTGGGCGGGACGGTCAGCCAGCCGGGGCAAAGGTTGCATGGGCAGTTATTACACTTCCGCTGGCTCAGGGAGGCTTGGGCATTATAGATCCAGTCGATCAGAGTAGAGCCTTATTGGGGAAGCTTATTGTTCGGGGGCTGCTTCCAGGCGCTCAGCCTTGGAAAGAGCTTCTCTTGCAGCGGCTGCAGGCTCGGGCTCCCCCAGTAGGGGGCACTTGGGCACCAGAGATTCGCTGGATCTTCATAGAGATGAGGAGGACAGGCCTTAGTAGAGGATGGGAGGACAGATTTGCTTTGAGCATCCTGAGAGCTTGGGAGCTGCTGAGACCGGGGCTCTCTCAGCGACCTCCTTCTTGTGTTGAGGAGCGGGCCAGACAGCCGCTCATCTGGAGCCCAGCGGTTCGCACAGAGCAGGGTCATATGTTGGGTTTTCGGCCTCGTCTAGCCTGGGGACCTTTAGCGGCAGGCCCAGCACGTAGTTTTGGAGACTGGCAGGCCTTCTGCACTCTCCCAGAGGAGATCCAAGTGGAGAGGCTGAGTCACTTCAGAGGGGGGTTGATTATGAGGGATGATATTCAAGAGGCACTCACAGAGGAGTGGTTCACGCCTTTCGAGCTAGTGGCCCCACGGTGGATGGGAGCCTTTACACAGTTGGAGATCCTGATTGCTGTCAGAGCTTGCACTGAGGATGGCAGATGCCTCTACTATGAGATTCAGGATGAGGGCAGACTTCAGAGAGTGGAGGTGGAGTCGCCTTTGGTTGCAGAGTGCACCTTTCAGAGGATACGGGTAGTGGCCGCCGCTTCTCGGAAGTGGCATATTGACCCCGATCCTGGAGATGTGCTCCCGGATTGGCGCATATGGGCATATGCAGCGCACCTCTTGGCCCGGCTACAGTGGGACCCTGGGGAGTACGAGTGGTATGATCCTTATGCATCCCTTGAGGCTAGAGAGATCACCTTTTTCGAGTATACAGTTCGACTGGGGCGGCATATTTTGACGGCGAGGAGGATGGTCTCTCCAGCTGCAGCGGGGCATTGGCGGCTACAGGGACTCTCACAGGAGTTCTTGGAGGATTTTTGGGCTCGGCTCTGGGCTAGTCGACAGGCCCGCAGGATCTCGACTTTCCAGTGGCTGGTCGCCCACAGGGGCTCAGCAGTTGGCACCTGGCTTGTTTACATCGGTCTTCCGGCGGCCTGCGTCCGATGCGGCCACCCTATGGAGACACAGAGACATTGCCTTTGGGATTGCCCTCAGGCGCAGCAGATTTGGCTGCGGATGCTGCGTATTCTGGCCCCCCTCTCTCTAGAGGGTATGTTTACGTGGGGTGCCGCTGCTTGGTCGACTTCGTCAGGGCATGCTATGGGCTATGAGATGGAGCAGGACAGTCAGGCCATCAGATTCATTAGGGGCCAGCCTCGCCTGGTTCCGGCACCGGATTTCTCGTCCGCCAGCTGGACACAGGAGAGGGATTTACGATGGGAGCTCCTCAGCAGCCTCACCATCTGGTTCACCTGGAAGGCCCGGTGTTTCATGGCCTTTGAGGGGAGACTGGAGCCACCAGTAGAGACTGTACGGGGGATTTGGCAGGAGTTGATCCACACCCTGCGAGGACAGTATGACCGCATCCCGGATGAGGCGATCTTGCGGCGCCAGGCCTTTCACACCACCTGGCGCAGCTGCCCCTTCTATACCTTACACACGGGATCCCCCCGTTGGCATTACAGGCCACCTGTTTGGCTTCCCCCCCCCCCTCCCCCCCCCTATTGTATGATTTAGCCCCTCAGTCCTTTGTACTGATGCTTGTATTTTGCAGCACCTAGGGAGAGTCTCCCGGGCTGCCTTGCTGTATTCACTGCTCTGTTTCTCTTATGAGCAGGAGAGATCTTTTGTAGCCCTACGGGCGTTTTTATATAACTAATGAAAGGGTCTTTTCTCGGAAAAAAAAAAAAAATCTCTCTCTCTCTCTCTCTCTCTCTCTCTCTCTCTCTCTCTCTCTCTCTCTCTCTCTCTCTATTTGGGGTCTTCCATAGACATTTAGACCTCTTTCTTTCTCTCTCTTTCTAAAAACGAGATTCTCTTGTGTCTTTTAACCTTATTACCTTGACAAAGAGCAAGCTCACAGCCATTCAAGACCAGCATATGCAGAAAATTCAGCGAGGTTTGCGTGATATTTAGATGCTATTCTCATCTTACATTTGCATTTGATTTTGTATGTTTTTTTTCCCAAACGAAGATCCTTTTATCAGTTAAATGAAAAAAGCAGCTGAGAGGTTGCATACAGCCCTGTAGAAAAGCAGTCAAAAGTACAAAAGGAGTGGTTGAGGAGCTCCCTCCATTGCAGGCCACTGTATAGGAGGGACACTACATGAGAGGTGGAGGGGGAAAAAGCCACACTGCGGTGGCGTGTAGTGCCATGCAACACCAGAATCCTTCCTGGGAAGAAAGGGTCCGTCCGAGGGTCTAGGCTTGGAGAAATGCCTTGTGTTGCTGCCGCATGTGACCGGAATCACCAATTAGATGCTCGTAGGGGCCTTTGAGGGTGTGGATGAGATCGACCCAAGTAGCTCTGATGGTCTCTGCTGGAGGAGTGAACTGGCCATCAATGGCCTCACTGCACTTGGCCCACCAGATGTGCCATGATGTTAAGATGCTGATCATCCCCGATCTCAAAGTGGTGCGTGACTGATGTCGAAGCCTAAATTGGGGCTTCTGCTACAGTAGTCACCGAGATGTACAAGCGGGATAGGCACAGTGCTATGGCACTTTCGTCATCCTCATAAAAAAGGGCCTGCTTTGTGTCTGCAACCTAGGCGACCCCCCATGTTACTTTGCGAGTGGTGCTCAGCTGCGAGGTGAATAGGTATAGGATGCGCTGCGAAACCTGCTGGGCCTTGGGGCAGTCCCAAAGGCAGCATCTCTGGCTCTCCTCGGGGCTGCCAAAATTACAGCATTTCCTGCCAACCATGTGCCGATAGCAAGACTGTGGTGGGCGAGTAGCCACGGAAAAAAGCATATAAGCCGAGTACTCCATAGGCTCAATCAAAAGTTTTTTTGTTTCCCAGGAAAAAGATCCTTCTATTAGCTAATCAAAAAAACAGCCACGATGGACTAGATACAACCCCGTAGGGCTAGATACAAACTCACCTCAAGGCTCATGGATAGGGTGGGAATCAAATGATCATGAGGGAAGAGACACTTCTCCTCGGGCTCGCTGCTCTGTGAGGAGAAAGCTATCTCATACAAGGGGCGGGGGGTGGGGGGGGAACAACCACACAGGTGGCTGTAATGCCAAGTGGGGTCTCCGCCTCTATCTGTGAGGAAAGGGCCAGGCATCCAAAGCCTCAAGAAAGCTTCCCACCGCTTCCGCATGCGGTCAAAACCTCCCTGTAACCTCCCCCATTGACCCGGAGGGGGTGAATGATATCAAGCCATATGCTCCTTATGGTCTCAGCTGGCGGAGTGTGGGCACCCTCGATGGCCTCATTGCATCTGGCACGCCAAATGTGCCAGGTTGCAATGCTACTGCAAATCTCCCATCTCATGCATGAGCCTGGCCACCAGTTGCCTGTAGGTGGGGCTGTGACTGATGCTGCTGCAATACGATGGTAAGAGACCTGAAGGGGTAGCCCTCCCCCATCCTCCTTATAAGCCCGGACCACTCCAGCGTTTGTGGCCCAAGCGACAGTGCCCCAAGTAACGATCTGGGCCGATGCCCTATCCATAGCAAAGATGCGCAGAATCCGCTGCCAAATCTGCTGAGCCTTAGGGAAATCCCAAAGGCAATGTCGCTGAGACTCGTGAGGGTGGCCGCACCACAGGCAAGCTGCTGGCCAACATCAACTGCCAGCCAAGTACCAATCGCCAAACTCCTGTGTGCCATCAACCAAAGAAAGAGAGTGATCTTTTCAAGCTGAAGGCTGTCCCAAAGCCTCTTGTTGAAACTTGAAAGGAAGCGCTGTGATATACCTTGAGATTGCCAATGTGATACTACTGTCGCTGTGCCATCTATCTTAGGCATCTGGATCCTACAGCCTAGCCGTGCTATATATGCAAAGAAGGGTCATCCAGAGTCTCCTCCCGATCCGTGGGATCATGCCAAGTCCACTCTCCTGGGTTCCATTGTAGCTGTGTGAGAGGTCGGCACTGCCATATCCATAGCCACCATAGTCTCTCCCTGGTCACCTTGGTCGGTGCTGGATCTATGTGCCATTCTCGTGCTTGAAAACCAATCACCCTCACCCTCTGCAAGGTGCAACATCTGAAATCCTCCAAGGTAAGCTCTGATCTCTCTAGTCTTCCATGGGATCCAATAGAAAAAGTGAGCGGACCACTGTCCTCATCTGCTCTGTGGACTACCATGAGGATATCATGTTTGGTAAACACGCCTAGCCACAGTGGGGGGTCGGGGTTCCGAGGGAAAGCTGAATCAATGTCGATTTTGTGCCTATTTGTGTCCCCTATCCTTGTCAGGCCTCTCTCCTGCACCTCCGGGGGTAACTGCCTATGGGCGATCCAATCTCCAAGAGACTTGGTTGGTCCCATGCTCAAGGTGTCCCAAGATATATGCGGTCGGGCCCCTAACATGTGGCCACTAGGTAAACGGATGAGGGGGTTCCAGACCAAAGGCTGCCGAGCCGCTCCTCTGAGGCAACAGGAATAGTCTGTTTGAGGGGAGGTCTAAGATGATCCTAAGCACAAAGTAAACTCGCTGCAAATCTATCCTCAAAAGCTGGGCTAAAACCATGGGCTCGCAGCTCTGTGAAGATCCATCTGGTACTCTGCTTCCACGGGCCATCAAGGCTCGGAGTGCGGGCTGAAATCCGGGCCAATAGAAAATCCTTCGAGGGCTCACCACCGTGAAGGAATCCTCTAGCTTGCCGAGCAGGGCACAGCCTTGCTCTGGATAGCAGGGCGATGAGTCTTAGTCCCCCTCTGCGATGGGTTGAATGATCACTCTCCATACCACCTTGGCCCTGGCTGCTGGGGCCACCCATCACTGTCGGCCCTTAAGAAGTTCTAGATCAATCGCTGTACCTGGCCACTACATGCCCGAGAAAATGCCAAGCGGCTCTGCCAAAAGTTTGTGATGAATGAGGCTGGAATTCCGTGGGCTTGCCGGTGCTGCTGTGCTACACAGGTGGGATCTACACCCTAGAAGAGAATGCATCTGCCCAGCTGGCGGAGTAGTTGACAAAAGTGATGGGCTCCTTTGGATCCGGTATCAATGGATCTTGCCATTGCCACCCTCCAGGGTCTCATTGAACCTAGAGTAGGGGGCTCTTTTCCCAATGCCAAAGGTGCTAGGATGTGATCCCTCTAACCTCTAGAAGGGGGTTGGATAGTCCATTTTCTTCGCGGGGGAGGGGATGGGAGAGTAGGTCATCTTCTATCAGACACTGTGATGCCGACAAGAGGTTGGTAGGGCCCACCTCATAGGTCTTGATAGAATGGCTGTTGTGGTGTGGCGGATCATAGGAAGCAAGCTGGGCCTTCTGAGTCTTCTCGTGCCCCGGCAGTTTTCTCGACCTGCCATTGAGTTTGGGGCATGAATGTTGAGGACGTCCACTCAGTCCTCCCCAAATATAATAATCACCCACTGCACCCTCTCGGGAACTATGATGCATGAATACACCACCGCCAGAAGAGGTTACTCACTGATAGAGTTTGGATCCCAGATGGGATGAGGGTGGGTGACGAAAAGGTGAGACTTCTACCTTGCAAAACGTCCTCACATTTGCAGGCAGCACGACATGCTGACAAATGGTGCCCTTGCAGCAAGAGGATGTTGATAAAGCCTCCCACTTAGGCTCTCTACAGGTCTTCGTAGAGGACTACTCACCTAGAGCGACAATGTCGGTCCACGATTGTTTTGAGTGACTATTGGATGACATGGTTCTAGTGGGATGAGATATGTCTGCTTGCTCTCCACCCCGTGAGACTTGGGCAGGGGTTTGGATGGCGAGTAGTCACAGTCTCTCTTGGTACGAACCAAGTTGTACGCCGATCCTATCCTCCATGTGGGCCCATTGTAGTGTGGCCCGACTATATGTATGAACTGGGCTCTAGGTATCGCAGTGAAGGTATCTGTAGGGGGGGGGAGGTACAACCAACGATACAAGTAAATGAAGAGGATCATCTCCAAGCTCAAGGTCATGAGCTCGCCATCCTAGTTGTGCCGTGGCGTGATCCGCGGAGCTCCATAGGAGCCAAGGGCCAAAAGTGGGAAACAATGTCTATAACGTGTAGGTCTCCGAGATGGTGAGAGAGAGCTGTATCAGCAAAGGAGATAATCCAAGGTAGGATCAAAACGTACGTACGGATCCAATCCGTACCGTACATCCGTACCGTACGGGGATCCATACGTTTTTTTTGGGCGGCGTGCCTGCGTCTTGCGTCCGGACTCTGGAGGCCGTACGACCTCAACCTTTCGGTAAGGGCA
Source organism: Cibotium barometz (assembly GCF_041138505.1). Taxonomy (NCBI): domain Eukaryota; kingdom Viridiplantae; phylum Streptophyta; class Polypodiopsida; order Cyatheales; family Cibotiaceae; genus Cibotium; species Cibotium barometz. Next base: position 26,904,871 of record NC_141074.1, on the reverse strand, counting down.
AGCCGCCATGCTCTCTCTCCTCTACAGTCGCACTCTCTCTCTCTTCGCTACTGTCGCCCCCGCCTTCTCCCTGGGCCGCCCCCTGCTCACCGCCGCCTCAGTTCGCCTCTGCACTCACCACCCCTGTTCGCTTCGTGCCTCTGTGCGTAGCCGCCCTCTCTGTTCGCCACTGGCGCCCAGTACGGCTGGCAATATAACTCACCCACCCTTGCTCAGGCCCCCAAGACAGTAACATAACTCTCTCTCTCTCTCTCTCTCTCTCTCTCTCAGAGCCTTAGCCCACCATCTGTGGACGACTCACTTGTGACAATGTGACTTGTCTTAAGTAATAAGTATTAAGTATTAAGTATAATTAACTTATTAAGTATGATTGACGACTTGTGATTCTAATTTCTCACTTTTGAATTAGTAGGTTTGTGTGTCTCTATTTCGAAAGTTTTATATGTCAATGTGGACATGGACTGAAATTTTATGTAGGTGGTTGAAATTTCTGAGATTTTATGTATTTTTACCAATGGTACGTATTTTTACGTACCTTAAAATTTTTTTTCCATACCAAACAACGTACAGTACGTACGGATCCGTACAGTACATAACGTTTGGTACCACCTTGAGATAATCTTTGGACACTGTTGCAACATTCATGGGAAACGAAAATATCTTTGCACTACTCTCCGGTTTCGCCGGCTAGATCAGTGGAAAATAACAGAGACTCGAAGAGGAGCCGAAGTCTCAACAAAAACGTTGGCATCCACAGGATGACATCAAAGGAAACTGCAGTCCACTGGCTGTACCATGATTCTGGGTGGGCCACTTGGAAATTCCGCACATGGATTTTTTTATTTATTTTTCTTTTTTGGGGGGGGGGGGTGGGTACCGGGGAAACAATCGTCATCACTACCGGCTCCGAGAAATTTCAATAATTGGGTGTGAAATTGACCAAAAAGTTGAATTTGGGTAAAATGGTGTTTAGAACGTTGAAGTTGAAAGTATGAAATTGGGATTTATAAATTGTGGGAAAGTGAGAAATTGAACAGGTAGTGGAATAATCGTAAGAAAGTTTTCAACAATTGCGTGTGAAATTAGGTGAAATTGACCAAGAAGTCAAATTTGGAGACTCTTACACGTAGCTACAAGAAAAGTTTTGTCTATTTCATCGTTTCATCTTTACGGGCTTTAAAAAAAGAGAGAGAAATTTGAGATGGAAAGGAGAAGAAAGTGAGGGGCAAGAAGAAGGAGAGAAGCAGCTTTTTTAAAAAGAAGGAAATTTGGGAAAAATCTCAAAGTTCGGAGAAATAGCTCGATTGGGAGTGTTTTGTTTCGTTTCATTTCGAAACGTATCATTCATTTCGTCTGTATCGTGTCTCGTATGGACAAAACATGTTTTTATGTGACTAACCTATTTACATCTCCTTAATAAAAGATTCTAATTGTCACCAGCTTGGACATTTCCCAGTATGAAAGGGATCTGGTGGACTCCAGGATGTCTAAATATTTGGAAAGTACAAGCTTTGGGAATGGGGGATTATCTTGGAATACAAAGGACCACACTCCTAAAATTTAGAAGAGTTGCTATTTTTGGGCCGACTCTGATGGAAATTGTGTTCGCGTCATTACATTTGGAATTGAGCAGACACCAAGAGTTGGCAAAGTGCCTATGACAGAATGTCTACTAGTTGGAATATTTTTAGAGGCAAGGTTTATGGAAGGACCCATCTCTTAGATTGGGACATGTGGCAAGAAAGTTGACCCTAGCCACTCTACTTATTGTACCAGTCCTGGTTCTTGTTGTACCTGTTGTACCAGCCATTGTATTGGCTATACCAGCCATTGTACCTGCTATACCAACATTTGTACTTGTGGCCACTATACTTGTTGTACCAGCCATTGTACCTAGTGTACCAGCACTTGTACTTGTTGTACCAGCCTTTGTATCGGTTGTACCAGCCTTTGTACTTGTTGTACCAGTCCTGGTTCTTGTTGTACCTGTTGTACCAGCCATTGTATTGGCTATACCAGCCATTGTACCTGCTATACCAACATTTGTACTTGTTGTGGCCACTATACTTGTTGTACCAGCCATTGTACCTAGTGTACCAGCACTTGTACTTGCTGTACCAGCCTTTGTATCGGCTGTACCAGCCTTTGTACTTGTTGTGCCGGTTGAATGGAGAGTTGTACTTGTACCAACTCTATTGCATGAAGACCCGTGGTTTTTGGGGAAGAATCAGTACCCACATGGAGGTATATGGATTATATTGTTGGCTCGGCATTTCTACAACCTGTGTTCTGGCTTGGTAGCCTCCTGTTGGGCTGTGTTATGGCATTTGTATATGGATAATCCGGCATCTCCTGTGGGGAGAGTAAGGCCGTCAAAGCTTGTACATGATATTTTCTCCTTGGGTAATAAAATACTCCAGGGGGGGCGGGGGGGTGTCGGCCCATTCCGGCCTCGATGTGGTGTCACATGTGCAAGCTCCATTTTCAGCATTTGTGGATGTTTTGTGCAAAGTGATGATGGATATGTGTTAAGGCTGTGGCGATGTTTAAGTGTTTTAATATGCGTTGATGGTATCGACAAGTGTGTCAAAGGCCCTAGTCCCCTGGGCACCCGCAAGTTACACTAATGTCTGTTACTGATAAGCTTACATTCAATGTAGATTGCAATCCTTTTCCTTGTTAAAATGCTCTCTAAACGGTGGTGTAACAACACACCTTATAACTGTTAGTTTGGATAAAACCCACAGTCAAAGGCTCTTAGTCTTTGACTGTCAAAATGCTCTCTAAACGGTGGTGTAACAACACACCTTATAACTGTTAGTTTGGATAAAACCCACAGTCAAAGGCTCTTAGTCTTTCATGGCAGATGCTGACTTTTCAATAGAGGCTTCTGTAAATATTAATTTTCACTGCTGCTGACTGTTCTGATATATTTGACACTTTCGTGCAGAGATTTAACAAAATCACACCTGATTGGCTGGCAAACTCCAAGTGGATGAAGAGCTGCAAATCTGGATTGAGAGATTGGTTGGGATTAAAAGTTACAAAAGAAGACGTTGAGGCAGCTGTAGCGTGTATTGATGTTTTCAATGAGAGCCGCCCTGGTATCGAGTATCGCAGTCCTGGTTACGTTGTGAGTACACTCCATTTAAATAAGTCGCTTTTGTGTGTAAATAAATATGTAATGAATTTGATTGCAGCCCATACTGAAATCAGAAAAGAAATAGGTTCAAGAGGTTTGTTCTTGTTTTGATTCGGAAGATACCATGGATTCTAGAGAAGCCATAATTATTGAATGGATGATCTTTTCCTCTTTTTAGTTCAACAGATTAAATCTCTTCAAATGGCTTGGTCAACCATGTCGTGAATTTATTTACATGGGTCTTTTCTCTATCAAGCAATGCTTTTTTTTAAATCCAGCCAGTAGTACAATAGTGCAAGGACTGTTTTGCTTTTTGAGACCTCAAACAGCAAAAACTTGACCTTTGACAGTGTATCATAGCCTGGATAAGTACTTTTTTTTCAGGTATTATAAATTATAACTATCTTTTTTAAGGTGATCTACAGTAGTTGCAGCGAGTTATCAACAAGAAATTGACTTGTGCTCGGGCTTCTGTTGCTAAAGATGCCTGCTATTTTAAACTTTAATGCTGCTTGTGCTTCCATCCCATTCAGATCCAGCAAGTTAGTAATGCTTATCTAAGTGCAAGGAATGAATGCGCGCGCGCGCGCGTGTGTGAGAGAGAGAGAGAGAGAGAGAGAGAGAGAGAGAGAGAGAGAGATTTCATTAACTTCAACAAAAGACCCAATGGGTCTATGAGACCAACATTTGTTAAAAAAGTTCCATATGTAGACCGTGACCATGGTAACAAAAAGTACTGAAAATGAAATGAAAAGAAGGCCCACGTACCACACAGGCCTCCCATGTACATGAGGTACTGAAATTCTGGAGCAAGAGGCGAGATCTACTCGGGGAATGTGTCAAGATCTCCTTTTCGAATGATAGTACCATTCTCCTCCATACTTGAGAGTAGAGCTGAAATAGTGTCCCCTTTCTTTGGAATGGCCTGTCCATGGTGGTGGCGGTTCTCCTGTATTTCCAGCTGATAGGTGGAAGGTCTGGATCATGGACTTGGAGGCGTCTGACTCTTAGGAAGGATCACGAGCATATCAAAGCCATGTGACTCAAACCAATTGGTGATGGGGCATTCCAACAACTGCAAACATAAGATTTGACCAACTGAACTTTTACTCCTCCATACTTGAAAGAGTGTTTAGGTCAACTAAAAAGCATAATCTTGGTCATCCCAAGATTTACTGTGAGGTCCCTCTCATCACAAAAAGCTTGCAATGTATGTAGATGTCACTACAATCTCTTGGCTAAGGTCGAAATGAGGACTATGTCATTTGCATATAAGAGAATGGGTATGATTCTTTGTGCCAGCTGTGATTCCGCGCCACCCAATTGATCAGTGTATTGCAACATCTCATCAATGTATACCCCAAAGAGTGTAGGTGTGAGTTGGTAGCCTTGTTAGACCCAATTGTGCTCCTGATCTCTTCGGAAAGACCCCAAGGTCCATGAACCCTGCTAGTACCATTTGCATATAAAAGAATGGGTATGATTCTTTGTGCCAGCTGTGATTCCGCGCCACCCAATTGATCAGTGTATTGCAACATCTCATCAATGTATACCCCAAAGAGTGTAGGTGTGAGTTTGTAGCCTTGTTATACCCAATTGTGCTCCTGATCTCTTCGGAAAGGCCCCAAGGTCCATGAACTCTGCTAGTACCTGGGGAGCCAGTGGAAATCCACAAGCCACAATCAACCTGTTGTCTGGTGCCCTAGCATCCTCAGCCATGGTGCCAAGGGTAAAGATATGATCCAATGTCGAATAGCTCCTCCTAAAGCTAGCTTGACCCTTTGCGCTCTGCCTTTGCTTCTCCGCGAGACAGACTGCCAACCAGCCTCCAATATAGCCCCTTATATCTTTTTTTTTAAAAAAAAAATTCAAAGAAAAAGTCTGTCCATTTGTTACCAAAAATGCCGATGAATCGGCTAAGTATATGACCTAGTCTCAATCATGGCACACAAAAAAAACAACAAAGAACTGAGAGGGGCTCTTCATCGTTGGCTGGCCACTCTTAGAGGAAGGCTATCTCATACAACGGGAAACAACCAAACAGGTTGCGCGTAATACCAAGTAACCTCACTGTCTTTGACCCTGAGGAAAGAACTGTTGCTTTAAATCTGCAGAAAAGCCTCTTTGCGCTTCTGCATATGCTTAGATTCGCCTCAAAGCTTCTCCCCTCTCCCACTGGCCACAGAGGGTATGTATGATGTTCGTCGATATTCTCCTGATGGGCTCAGCGGGTGGCTTGGTAGTGCAAGAGGCGGTCCATGGCCTATATCCTGAGAACCAAGTGGAAACTAGGGCACACCATACTCCAGGGTGTCCCTCGAGTGCTAGCTTTCTCAAGGACGACTCCAGAGCAAGCCTGGGGTACCTGTGAGGATCCATCTCACAAATTCTGGAAGAGTGCCTTCACTACTATCTGGGATACGACAAACTCTGCTTGAATAATCTTGTGTGGGGCTGATGGTTTCTTGCGGATGATATGGGATAACATCATCGCCTGGGGCCTCCCTACTCGTGCTGCCAATCCTCATGAGGTAAGTTTGGCCCAGAGAAAGCTGCTCCATAAATCAAGGCTAGTGTGATGAGGGTGTCAAAAATCCAACCCTTCGTTCTGGGCTCTTGGAATTGTGCCTAGAAGCACTGCCCTTCAAGTAAGCTCACGGTTGCATATCCTCGTCACTCTGGCATGTGCTGCCGGAACCATGGTGAAGTGTGGGCCACTAGAAGTGACACCAAAAAAAATCTCTTGCGACATACCTCATGGGGCTCTCACTTGTCAACTGAAGGACTTATTGAGGGCAATGATGCTCCAAACCATGTCAGATAGGACTTGTGTCTCTTGTACAGGGTGCAGGCGGCGGGCTTGGGGTACAATATCAAAAGCTTTTTTCAGAAATCCACAAAGCAACAGTAAATCCTCTGATGTCATGCTCTGCCCTCCTCAATGATGGCATAGATGGTGAGGATGTGGTCAGAGGTAGAGCAGTTCTTGGGACAGCCTGCCTATCCCGAGGCTCTGCATCCTTGTCTCTTTGGAGAAAGAAAGAAGAAGGAAAGAAAGTCATATTAACGTCCGCAGAATGCCTTGAAGGCATATGGGACCAAAAGACATGACATCACAATCATTACAATCCACTTCGGGGTGCACTTAGGCGCAAGTGCGCATAAGCGCGAACATTGAAAATAAAAATAAAAATAAGCTAAGGGTCAACTACCATGTTCAATATGAATGCTTGTGGTACATAGGAGAGAGCTAGTTAGTGGGGTTTAGGCTTCCGGAAGTCTTCAATTATTGCTCTTTCTTCGCGGTAGACAGCCCACTTTCCAGCTTCACGGGCTTCTTGGACTTTAGCAAGTTCTGCCCTTTTGTTTTTGAGCTGTATAGGTGTAAGCTCGTCTGCTAGGAGAGAGAGAGAGAGATATTGTCTACAAAAGACCCGAAGGGCCTATGAGACAATGCATAGTACAATGATACCATGAGTATGCAGTGCCATGGAATAACTAAAAAAGATGTGAAAACTGAAAGCTGAAACATGTCTCTATAAGCCTCTTGATTTCAGATGCCGCTATTGTGAGGGCATGCCATGTCGTTTGAGAATCTCATGGATCTGTCTATCTGTGGTGAAGATCCTTGGTGCTCTAGGTCACGGGTGGCTGGCACGTACGATAGAGTAGGCCTGCCCTAATAGGACTCCTTTGGGATGCAAATATTGCTCCAGTGTATGGCTAGTATGAGCGGATGTCGATGCGGCGGTGTCGGCGTGGGTGACTCATGTCCATGCTCGTGCCATGAAGAAATCAGTGATGAGTCTTTAGGCAATGTCTTGTATGGGCTGGCGTTGTCTCTCAGCATGTCCTCTGAAACTTCAGCCATGTGAAACTCTGCATATTGACCACCATCTTTGACTTCCCGAAGCCCCACAAATATCTGCCAAGAAGGAATGAAATGAAAACCCAAAGCCTTCCAGAGCCACTGCATGAGCATTGTAACCACCAGTACCTCTGGGCGCGTGTTGAGCCAATGCTTGATCCTCCCTACACGCAGCTCCCGGTGAAGCATATTTCAGATGATACACTATGTCATACACTGAAGAAAACAGTCCCCCAAAACTCTCCGATGAAACTTAGTCTTCTGGTACGATATCTATTGGTGAAGACACATCCATTGACATGTCCTTGTGTGGTGCCGTTTGCGATAAATTACCTTTGTTGCTACGGCCCACAGTTCCGATGGCCACTACGTGCAATAGAGCTTTGAAATCCTTGGACCAATCTTCATATACTTGCTTGTACTCTTGGGTTATGGCTAGGTGGTCGTCACTCTCCCACTTTATTAAACTCGGTATTTCTATAAATGCCATGACTATGCCGTCCAGCCGGACTGCTCCACTTTGCCTATGATTTTGCCCAAGGCCATCAGCAAAGCAGCCGACTTCAGCCTTCCCTCCCAGACTTGATCCATGATGCTTATACTAGTTTTGTTTAGGATCAGAGTGTTCTAGACAATATCTTTACCTTTTGGGAGGCGACAGCTTTGGCCAGGATGCGACAATAGGACCTCATTTTGCTTCTCCTTGACTTTGAGAAAGCTTATGATGATAGGGTGGATAGGAGGTTTCTAAAGGGCACAATGAGCCAGATGGGATTCCCCATGGAGTGGATTCGTGGAGTCTCAGGACTCAAGGAGCCCAAGGCGACAGATTCTCCCTTTCCCGCTCGGTTTGATAGGGTTGTCCTCTGGCATTGTCCTCCTCTGGCACCGTACCTCTTTCTATTTGTCACCGAGGCCGTGAGTAGTTTTCTCTCTACCCAAGAGACCGCACTTCAGGGATTGCACCTTCCCCTCTGCACACAGGAAGAGCTGCTGGACTTAGAGTTTACAGACAACATAGTAGTCTACCTTGCTGGAGAGGTTGGCAATCTCCAGAGATTTGCAGAGGTGATAGAGATTTTCTACCTTTTATTAGGAGCACAAATTAATTGGCACAAGTCATGTGGTTTTTGGGTAGGCTCAGCACCTACCCCGACTTGGCGACCAGTTGAGGCTTTCTAGTGGATCTCGAGGGGCACTCCAGTCTGATACCTCGGCTGCCAGATTGGCATTGATATCTCTTCTGAATAGCACCTCATTTCTCTTCTTTTGAGTATTTGGAAGAATCTTCTATACTGGAGCTCGACAAGGCTATCCATAGAAGGCAAAGTGGTCGTGGGGAGCAAACCAAGTATTGCCTGCGACGTGGCACCATAGGTGAGGTGTCACAGGTGGAGAGAGGGGCGGCTAAATTGTGCTGATAGGTTTGTGTGAGAAATCAGTTAGTGACCTTAGCGTACTGCCCCTGCACTGATAACTGTCGAGAGGACTTCCAACTAAGCCTCAGTAAAACCCTTAGAGCTCATCTATGCATCTCTGGTCGTATCAACAGGTCCTTTTCTGGTGGTTAGCAACTTGTTCATTTTTTTTCCCCTTTTAGGAAAAACAGCTGATGTTTTTGTCTACTCCATGGCTTGGCCATCAGGTCATTACTGGACATTTCAAGGGTGCGTCAAATCATTAGTTTAGCTGGTAAACTAATCTAATAGTCAAGCCTTTATTTGAGACATGAATGTTTATTTTATTGAGCTATGCTTTCGGTTGGCAGTGGACAAGGGAGTTCAAGTTTCCACATGCGGTCTGGGCTTCTGGGCGTGGTTTAGTTGGCGCTCTCCTTGCAAATTTTGATGTACTTGAAAACATTTGGCTAGACCAGGGCTCATGGGAGGTATTTTTTTGCCATATCTCAGCTTTTCTCTTATCCTAAGAGTAAAAAAACTGCTCTTGGAAAGAACAGATGTAGGGCTCTGCCTGTTTTCTTTTAATTGAATTGCATGAACTTAAGGGATTTTTTAAAGCCTTGAGCATGCTGCTGCCGATCAGGAAATTGCATTGTAAAATGATCAGAACGGTTTTTTAACAAAGCACTGTGATTGCCACCTTTTAGGGCATCGGGTTCACAAGGTTCACAAAAAGGAGAGAAGGTGGCTATGAGGAGACTGCAACACTGACAAGATCGTATTATGAGAAAAAATTGGTTCTTTGTTTTGGTTCAAGTGTTGCTGCCCGTTTGCTCCTACCGTTTGGTGAGAACAACGATCTGTCAAAATATGAGATTCAAGAGGCACGGGAGGTGAGATGATAGCAAAAAGGGTTATGATGTATGCACTTCTGCCTACTGCATTATATTTATCTGGATGTGATGAATTAAATAAATGTTGTTTTCCTTTTGTGGCTTGTCTATGGAATTTGAATGCAGCTGTTTGCAAAGGTAGTGGGTGGTCTCCTAATTTTGTCAAGCATCTGTTTGTAGATTGCGTCATCAATGGTACTGGAGTTTGGATGGGGACCTGATAACAATCCAACAATATATGCATCACCAACCGAGGTAGAATGTTATGATTCCCTAGTCAACGTAGTGGCATTTGGATCAAATAAATGGCAGGGTGTTTTGTGTTGCTGTTACTATTAACATTTGAACTGATTCTCTGTCTGAATTCATCCAGAACACTGTTTGAACTTTGTCCTGTAAATATTGTGCATGCACGTATGCATCATCTGTCCTGATGCCACTACTTAAGACCTTGCAATTGGACATGCTATCCTTCAGCATTGTTTGTGCATCGTTCCAACCACAGCCTCTGTTCTTTTAATCCTGTCACTACTTGTTGTCCCTCTGCCTGTTTTCTCCTTTCCATTTTCGTTGCAGTCTGAAACTTATCAAGTGCTGTATCATACGCAGCAGTCTGACTTACAGCTGCAGGGGAAGTTTTACATTATTCAAATTCTTTGCTTTCTGTCCCACTAACCGGCCATCAGTGTTAACCAGCTACATGTTATCAGCAACCTAGAGGCCATTTCAGAAAACATCACGCGGTTAGAGGCCACTGTCTGCTCTCCACCCTGCCAATCGTCAGCTTTGAACCCAGTCTGGAAGCATGCCCAATGTTCTTAAATCGCAAACCAGAATGGAGTGGTCTGTGCATTGCATTAGTTTTGTTTTTCTTCCAGTTACTTTATGCGCATTCAAAGTTTTGCAAATGTTTTTCAAGGGCTAGTGTAGTGTGATGATATGTTGATTGCAAAGTCCAGTCCTGAAACTACTTGTCTCCCACCCAAGCAGTTTTTTTAGGCCTCATGATTCATAACCTCTTTGGGATATTTTGACAGTCTAGAATATCAGTGTTAATTGGTAAGTTTATTGTTTGAACTACAGTAGGCTTGGCGCAATTGTTTGGTTCTCTGGGTGATAAAGAAGAAAGCATGTTCTAAAATGTTAACAGTGATTTATTTTAGCAGTATGTGCTAGGCCTATTTTGGAAACCTAACTGTTTTTTATGATAATGTTGCCAGTTATATTTTTTCGCAACATTTAAAATGTTATGTAGTTTAGCATCCTTTCCTAATCACTATGAAATAAGCATAGGTGCTAATACAGATGTGTTAGATGCATTATTGGCAAATTCACATACAAATGTTTGGAATAAATCTCCTGGTTTTGAGAAAGCACCAGGTAACTGGGTCTTAACAATTTCAGGCAAATAATGTATCACTGCAGCTCAGGCCTATGTTTCAGTAATATGCATGAAATTCTGAATCTATTTATACCTTTGTTTTCAGATTTGAACCTTTTCTTTTAATTATTACACTGAAAGGTAAGTACAATAGATGGAAACTATGGTAAGTCCTTTGTTTAAACTTAAATCCTTGCCTGGCTTTTTAGATCCTTTTCTTTGGCTGAAATATAGGATGTATTTTGGAAAATGGAAGGTGTTTTAATGAATGCGCTACTTGTATTCGGTGTTGGAAATCGGGTGGTGAGGGTGTTCCTGTATATAAAAAGTAGCTAGGAGACAAGGTACACCTGGGTCTCTTTTTCCTGTATGCAAGTCAGCAAGTAACACTGGGTGTGAAACGCTTTTAACTAAATCGGCAGACTAAAATTATTGGTGGTTAGGCTTGTTCTATAGTGACTGACATGGTCGTCCTCTTAAACCTGACTATTTATGCAATCTCCACAATTTTAATAATGTTTCAGCAGATCAATTCGATATTACAGAGCTTCCTTGCCGAGCTGTAAGCTTGTCATTGACTTTTTTTTAAACCTTGCTGCTTACAGGATGTTACGTTGAGTATGGGTGATGATTTGGAGTTCGAGCTAGAAGAAAAAGCTGCGAAGGTAGTTTTATGAAACCGTCTGGAAAGTTTGCACTCTTGATACACTCTCAAATAACATTTATCAGGATTTGCTCGCTAAATGCACCAGCTGTTATAGTATGGCTGCTATTGTACAATTCGATAAGGGTGAGTAGGTTTTAAAGAGATTAAACAAGAAGCCGTGTTTCCACCTTAAAAGATTCTTGCCCCCCTCAGATTACCTTTTGTTAGATGTACGCTAAGAAAGCAGTTTGAATATGGTTAAGAAAGAACACTGATTAAAGTTGCTGAACTATTTTGTGCAGCTTTATAACGCTGCTGCTGATAAAGCAGCAGAAATGATAGAAAAGAACAGGCGTGTATTAGAAGCGTTGCTGGAGCATCTTCTTCGCTTTGATGCCATTTCCAAAAAGGTCGTGAGAATTAAGAAATATTCTATTTGTTGTTATTGTTCGGAATAATGTAGCTGTTTGCCTGTTATTGATGTTGCTTATGTCATTTTGAAGGTAGCAGAGAAATTGTAATGTCTGCTTCTCTTTGTTGGGTTTCACCTTTTTTTTTAAATCTACATTCATGGATGCTTTAATGAAAAAAGATATATACACTTATGGTATTAGGTGTCCTGGGGTTGGTGTTCTGGGGATAGGGCTGCTGCTGGAGGGTAACTCACTGATCAACCCCTCTTACCCAAGCGTTTAATGAAACTATTGGTGCATCCATAGAGTGACTATGTACACTTCCAGCATAGCCAGGCTGTTTGGGTCAGGCCTTTAATTCCCTCCAGCCCCATATCAGGTCGTTATCTTAGGCCTCCCTCTAGACTGCCTGTCAACATGCACCATGTCCTAGGGTATGCCACCCATTGCATGCGAACAGCCTGTGTGCGGGCCATTCCTGAAAACCATTTGTGGTCTAGTGTCCTGGCCATTCAAGTCTTCAGTACATGCTCTACCCATCCAATGCATCCCCATGGTATTGAACTTCATAAAGGTGTCTCCCCAGCTCCAAGACCTCTCTGTAGCAGGCTTTTTCAGTAAGATCTTGACACGTCATGAAATTTATACACGTGTGTGCGCTTTTGAGTTTCTATACACTGGGTCTGGCTTTTTAGCCAGCCCTAGAGAATAATGCTTTGCCGAAGCCCTGCAAGGGTGCGTGGAGCCTAAAACTTTGATGTAAATTAAATCAATGAGCTGGGTGCCCGTGTGTAAAACGACTTCTGCACACACATCTCTTCTGCTTACTTCGTTTACTCCTCCGTGCTACTTGCTAGGGGGTCCCTTGCCCATGGCTGCAACTTGAAAATGTCGTGGCCTCTGCCCACACCTCAGACAAGATTTTACACCCAGTACTTGTGAGCACTAGCATATAATTTACACCGCTTAGTTGGTCTTCCTTTGAACAACTTGTCCTAAAATCATTCTGTTTTCTTTCTTGCTGACCCCGACGGCTTCCCCCTGCCTGTGGGCTTTGCTCTTTTTTTCGCGTCTGCATTTTTTGCTGTTTTATCTTCATCCCCTCCTGTTTTCCTTCCTACTGTTTCTGCTCCCTTATCTTTCATAGTCTCTCTGCCTTTTCTTTTTTGAAGCTGCATTCTCTTGTTAATGGCTCCATCTTTTTGATTGTGTCCTTTCGTTGATTGTTGGTTGGCTGCTCTTGGTCTTTTCCCTTCCAGAGGACATGGCCGCCACTACATCCACCTTGACGGAGGCCACCGACAACGGCTGTTGTTCAGACCTCCTGGCTAGTGATTGGGCACTTTGTTGGCGAAGTGGCGGCTGTGGATCTTTGCTTTGGTAGAAGGATTCCCAACCCCTCACCAGAGAACCTCCCTGGACAGCTTGTGATTCCTGGTTGGATGGTTCTCACTTCTCGGCAGCGGGTCAAGAGCTCTAGCTTGCCGGAGTAGTGCTTCTGATGGTGCCAAATGGGCCACATTTCACATTTCTGCTCACAAAGTCGCACCACCATCGTTGTGCACCGACGGCACACCCCTCCTTATGAGAGGCTCTTAGAGGGCTTCAGCCTTGGCCCCATCCTAGGTGTAGATGGTGGCGGTTCGGTGTCATTGACAGCCTCCTACCTCTGACCAACGGAGACAGGTGAATCGGACAGCTCACTTGGTACACAGCCTTAGGTAATGGTTTCTATGTCTAGTCCATCAGGAGAACCCACTCCATCACCCAGTGAACAAGTAACTAGATTAAGGGGTGGTAACCACTCCTCCGGAAGGATCACCTAATACACATGCGTAAACAAGGTTAGAACAACCCTAGTGTCCCGTACCACTAGAGCCTGTCCTAAGGGACCCTCGGGAAGACCGCTTGTGACCATGGCAGGAGTATGACTAATCTTGTCCAGACTCGGTCGAGTAACAATCAATATCAATAATAACGCATGGCTTCACTTATATAGTGATAACTGCTGCTATATATTAGCATCTAGTCATAAATAGCTAGTGCACATGAATTTATTAATAATTAACTCATAGTCATAGGGGACGGAGGGGACGAACCCTTGGAACGGGGGGGACGCTGTCCCGGGAACACTTTGGGACAGGGACGGACGGACGTCCCCAGCTGGGCGTCCCTCACAAGGGATGGCGTTCCAGGGAGGGATCCAAGAGGGGACGGCTGTGACGGATGGCTTTATGGGAACGCACTAGGTTACCGTTTCGGCAACGGTCACATTTTTGACCTTTTTTTCTGGCCGTTTGGGGGGGGGGGTGGGGGGGGGCTTTTCATGGGCCTTTAGCCTTGGCCCATAGGCCTTGAGCCTTTGAGGCTTTGGGCCTTAGCCTCTCTCTTGCCTCCCTCCCTATAAAAAGAGGCACACACACTCCCTCTCACACTTCAAGCTTAAGCTTCACACACACACACACTCTCTCTCCGTCAAGCGGCAAGCCTCAAGGGCCCAGGTCTCAAGTTTCAAGCTCTCACACAAGCAAGCTTTCATAATCAGATCATCATGAAGAAGTAGAATATCCACATGAGGATCAATAGCATAAATCCTTCCAGGGCCTCTGATTATTAGCTTGCCTGAAAGGGCTGTGCTCTGCATAGTAGGATCAATAATGCCCATGCCGCCTGTGTGTGGAGGCTGATGTGGAGGCTGAATGATGGCTCTCCAAGCCACCCTGGCATGTGTCGGCCTGCCATCGTTGCCTGCCCACCACAGGAAGTTGCGGATCAACCACTAGACTTGGCCGATACACGCCCTAGAAAAGGCCCAACAAAAGGTTATGTACCACATGGTAGCAAGAACGAACTGGTTGCTTGACCAGTGTGTGAGAGCGTGGTCGTGCTGATTATAGAAGCTTCTTCTGAATGCTTAGGAGGGTGGGTAGCTGCTGCCCTGAGGTGATTGTGATCCCAACCTAGCAGCCAAGATAAGGACTCAACTGGTCGCCAAGCCGGAGTAGGGGATGCACGACTTGTGCCAGATGGGCTGTGCTCCCAAGGTCCGGCAAAAGATCTGAACTGCATCTGCAAACTTTTGGAGATTCACAACATCTCTCGTGACGTAGGCCGCTTGTCATCGGCAAACTCTGAATGGAGGAGCTCCTCCTGAGATGATAGGAAGCTTGAGGCCCTATAGTCCGGTCTCCTGGGAAACTAAAAAACTGCTCATCGCCCCTGCCACAAAAAGGAGGGGAAGTGTGCTAGGGGACAGCCCTGCCCTACTGAATGAGAAAGTGGAAACCTGTTGCCCGAGCGCCCTGGATCAGGACTTGACTGTGAGAGGCCGAGTAGAGGGCGGAGACACCTTGGATCTAGGTGGTGGGGAAACCCATCCTGCCCATAGTTGCATCAAGAAAGCTCCAATCCACCGTGTCATAGGCTTTCTCGAAATCCAAAAGGAGAATTGCCGAGTCTTACTGCCATAGACAGGTTGTGGTGCTTCTCAAAAGGTGAAGATAGTAAATCCTCCCATCCTAGATAAAACTTGTTTTCGTGCCACAGATCAGATATGGTGGTGGGGCTGTAGGCAACAGCCATGGGGTGTGTTTTCATGCGGACAAAGCATTTCACTTGTTCATAGTCTTGTCCCGAGTCTTGGTCCGGGCACCATAGCAAATCACAAGGTGCCCATGGCCTCTTGTATTGGATAATCCCTCATTCCCAAAGCTTGTACAAAAATTTCACTGCAGTTATGCCACATCTACTGATAGGTGGGGGATATTTTTGGCTTCATGGCCTCAAAAAGTGGGCCCGGGGCTTCCCTAGTTGCCAAGGCTCTAAGGTGTTCATGGCTAGGTGCTCCATTTGGGTGCCATTGGTCAGATTTAGTCCATTCTCCATGGCCCCTTACAAACTTATACTGTTATACATTGCCGTCACATTATAAAACAAGGCTTTGGCACACGCAGACCCCCATGACTTTGATTGACTCTTGAGTATGATTTTTTGTTGCCCATACACTTGACCGTAAGCCTAATTAGTGTCCGGTACAGCTGTACAACAATTACATCTTGCAAGTGGGCTACATGTGACATGCGCATGATTTGCACTACTATACGATGCTAAAATTAGATGGTGCCTAGCAACATGTCCTTGGGGATAAAAACTCACCAAATGCACAATGCCCAGCAGAAAATGTGTCCAGCTCTGCCCACATCTGGCATCCCTATGCCTCCTCCCTTTACCCCGTCTTCGAGTAGCCTCCTCCCCCTCACCCACCAGCCAGTGTGACAAATGCAGAGCTATGGCATGCTGGGTGTGGTCACCTCAACTTTGCTAGTCTATTACGCCTACAAAGGCTCATATGATATGGTCCGCATGTTGCCACCACTTGATGCACTTCATATTAGGCAAGATGCATCAGGCACCATTTCCCAAGTATGGTTGAGTGAAGGCTGCTCGAAAATTGCAGCTTATACATAATGATGTATGTGGTCCCACGAGGACACCATCCATTGGATATTATTGCTCTTCTTCCTCTGTATGATACACATTTACCAGGTGTGGCATTTGGACACTCAGGCTATGGCTGGAAATCAGCCCATACATGCTGAAAATCAGCCCATAACAGGTGAATATGAGCAGTCAGACATGCTTGATGTTGAGCCCATTGATCAAGGAGATGTTGATGATGGAGTGGCAGAGGAAAGGATAGCCATGCACGAAATACCTCATTGGCTGTTGCGAACCTTCATGTTGAGGTTCACCAAGGAGATCACATGCTAGTTCTCGCCATGCACAAGGGACTTTGTGCATCATGCTTGGATGACCACCTTGTGCAATGAAGAGAAGATGATCATTGGAGCATGCTATGCAGGATGAGTATGACTCCGTACTCAAAAATGACACATGGTATTTGGCAGATTTTTCTTATGGCAAAAAGGCCATCGGTACAAAGTGGGTTTACAAGTTGAAGTGAAAAGAAGATGGTAGCGTTGACTACTACAAGACAAGGCTTGTTTCCAAAGGTTATGCTCAACGAACGGAAGGGCTCAGGGCTCACTTATGATGAGACTTTTGCACCCATGTTTTGTATGATCACCATTTGATCCATCATTGCATTGGTGGTAGAACATCATGGATGGCATGTACATTAGTTGGACATTAAAATTGCTTTCTTGAATGGTGACTTCCACGAGGAGGTGTATGTATCTCAGCCTTGTGTTTTTGTACAAAAGGAGCAAGAAAGCAAAGTATGCACTTTGAAGAAAGCCTTATATGGCCTTAAGCAGGCTCTTAGGGCTTGGTATGAAAAGATTCATGCATACTTGGTTGCACATGGTTTCCGCAACACTCCTACTAAAAGTACTCTCTATGTCAAGAGGACTCAGGATAGTTTCTTGGTCATCATCTTGTATGTTGATGAAATGCGCTTATGGCATGAGGAACAGATTTTAGCTTTCGAAGATGAATTACTTTTATTATTTGAGATGTTAGATATGGGTCAGTTGCTTTTTACTTGGGCATTGAGGTGTTACAGCGTGATGATGGCATAGTCATGATGTAGTCAAAGTATAGGCATTGGCAGACTATCAAGCGGGTTTTTGGCTACTTACAGGGGACTCATTACCTCAGACTGTTCTATTCCAGGTGGGGTTGATTCACAACTGCATGCCTTTATAGATTCGGATTGGGCTGGATGCTACGACACTAGGATGTCCACTAGTGACTTTTGCTTCCGTTTTGGTGATTCATGTATATCATGGCTGAGCAAGAAGTAGCCAATAGGGGCCACTTTGGGCTGTGAAGTTGAGTACATGGAAACTTTTACAGCTACTGTTGAGTGTGTTTGGCTCAGACACTCTATGGCTGATTTGGGTGTCTACACATGATAACTTGGCGGATTTATGCATGAAGGCACTTGTGAAAAGTTCGAAGCTTTCCACAAAGCTTTGGGCTTATTGCCTTTTGGGATTGATCCACCATCTCCCTGTACATGTTCACATCATCGCTCCAGGGGGGTTTGTAGACATCTATGTCATGGAAGTGATGGGTGAACTCTAGTAGGACCAAACAGGGCACTTTTTATCCTCCATAAGAGGGGTTTTTTCCCCGTGCTCTCTAGGTGTGAATCTACCCTTATTTCATTATAGGGCTTATATTATGGTAGTGATGGGTGTAGCATTGCTCCAACATGTAATATACAACATTGCTTTGTGTGCCTCTCCTTCCCTGGTGAGTGGTTCTGGAGAGACCCCGCTCTTCCACCGAGCATCGAGGTTTTCCTTTCTTCAAGTACTAAGTCAAATTGGGCTGGCGGATTCGGTTGGCTGGGGTGGAGGGCACTTGAGTCATGCCACGTCAATGGAGCTCTCATGACATTCCCCCCTGTTCCTGGCCGACTCTTAGGATCTTTACGACTTAGGAAGGTCACTCTCTTACAACCTAGCTTGCACATGGGGGCCATGCGGTAGGCACTTGACTGGCTCACTGCGGATGATTAGTCTCTTGCTCCATGTGCAGATTTCACGAGGAATCTTAGCGTTTGTGCCTTTCAGATTGCTTTAATGGCACAGCAGGATTCTCCGCTTCTTTATAGCAGATGCAAGGACTGCCCAGGCTGTTATTGGGGGGGCATCGCGTGGACCAGGGAGGCAAGTATAGCCCTCCTTTATGAGGAGGATGGTGCATCATTGCACTTGGGCTTACACATTTCAGGATCACTGCCATCATAGCATCGATGGCCCGAGTTTTCCCTTGGACCCCCAACACCCACACTGACCAGAGGTGGGAGGGATATTATCAGCAGCATCACAGCTTGGTAAGAGACTCCGACTTCATGTGGCAATTCTGTGTGGCCCTTCTGCGCACTTGGAGCAGTGGCCCCTTCATAACTAGGAGGGATTGTGATATCACTTGGCATTACAGCCCCCTGTGTGGTTTCTCCCTCTCCAGGTTGTAGTCTCCCTTTGAGAGCGGCTAGCCATGGAGGGAGTATCCCCTTCTTTTTCTTAGTGCATTTTTCCTCAACGAAGGGTTGTAGTCCCCCACGGGTGAACGCTTGTTTTTATTCAATTGAAATCTGCAAAAAGAGAGCCATCTACCCAAGGATGATGGCTGCCTAGCAGGTATTAACATACGTGCAAATTGGGAATTAAGTAGATACTAGGAATTCGACTCAGCCTATTGCTGGGTCCTGAAGCAGGGAACACAATTTGAAGTTAGGAAAGGAGCCATGGGTAGGTTAGTTCCAGGGTTTTTCAGGAAGGTGCTGCAGGGGGGTGTTCACTTTCTTTCTAGAAGGTCAATTGAATGGTTTTGGTTTTTTGTTTTTTTTTTGCAAGGACAAGCTGACACTTGTTTCATGTATGCTTTGACATGAACCTTGAAGTTTTAGTCAATGAACATTCTGAAGGGACATGCGTGTTTGATGCTATTGGCTATTTTGTTTTGCCCAATATTTATCATATCAGGATCTAGCAAGATTAATGAAGGAGAATGGAGCTATTTTTGAGGATGGTCCTTTCGTGCTTGTTCCTTACAAGGACGACGTGGTATGAACTAAGCCTCCTGTCTCTGTATGTTGCGGCATGCTGGATTTGGTCAATAGTTTAAATCTCTGTAAAAATTGATAAATCAATTCTTTTTGGGGGTGGCACAATGGCATGAAGGCTTGCATACAGGTACTTGTTTTTTATTAGTCTTAAAGCATGCCCGTGTATACCGTTAATTTGCATACAGCTGGATGCCAGAAAATTAGTTTGCATGCTATTTCCAGTGGCAGTGTCTGAGAGAGCTTGAACTGTAACAGGTCATGCAAGCTACAACGGGGCAGTCAACCCAGACGCTTACTGCAACTAATTAGTGCTGAGAAGAATCAATGTGTTAGCATTTATACTTAATGGTGGTGTCTATGGCCTCATGGGCTGGCAGTGGACAAAAGTTATGCAAGCGGAGGAACTTGAACTTTAATCTTATGAGTTGGCAAGTTCTTTTATGGCAAAGCAAGTAAAACTTTCGGTAATCTTGAATGCCTGTGTATCATTGATGGCATGTAGGATTTGCTGAAGTGTAAGAGCTACTTCATTATATGTTTTGTAGAAAGCACTTCTACGAAAATGTTGAACCCCCATCATGTTACCAGAGTGGAAATATATGTGGGGTGGTTACTTCCTGATGTGGAAGCACTGAAAATGATCAAAAGTCAAGAGTCAGGAGTGCTTGAGCAAAGCATAACAAATAATAAATCTCATACAACAGCCATCTCCATCCAGCTGAATAAGAATCGTTGAGTTGATGGTCAGGTGATGAAGTGCAGTTAAGGTGGCTGAGAGATTGAATGTAAGGCTGTGAATAACCCCTGTTGGGCTTCACACCAGATCTGCAATTTTGAAGTAAGTGCAGCTGAGAGACTGAAGAACTGCAGCTTAGCTGGCTGAGAGAATGAATGTAAGGCTGTGATAATCTCTGTTGGGCTTCTCAACAGGTCTGCAATTTTGAAATATGAGGTTCATTATTTTTTCTCTGGTGCTTCCCTTACGATAAAGTGGAAAGCACTGGTGCTTTCTTGTCCATGCTTTAAAGTTTTGTTAAAGTGATCATTGCGTCTGTAAATCTTCAGGTGCCTAAAAATTTATATTCCCCTTTGTAGCATGAGTGCATGCTCATTTCGTATAATAGTTGAATCTCAGTAGAATACAATTTGTGTTGATTTGAATCTCAGCAATAAATCTTCAGGTGCCTAAAAAGTTATATTCCCCTTTGTAACACGAGTGCATGCTCATTTCGTATAATAGTTGAATCTCAGCAATATACAATTTGTGTTGATTTGAATGCAAGACCAAAGGTTTTGATTTTGTTGCTTTTTGTGCTTTTCATTGGACCATCATGCTGGCTTACCAATGAAGTCGTACAACTTTGAAGGGCATGAGCATTGGCATGGCATAATAATGGTGTTTGTTTTAGTTATAACAGTGCACAACTATATGGGTCAAAAGGTGGTTAAAACGAGTAATATGAGCAACTGGTAAGTCATTTATCTATGGAACAGTTGTAATCTCAGTGTGATCCGGATATGCGTGAAAGTGATCGCATAACTCTCCTCAAAAACGAGCCCTGCCTCATGTAATGTTTTCTCAAGTGACAAATGAACCGGTAGTCAACTACTAGTCAATCCATTGTGAACAGGCAAAAAAAAACAAAAGTGCAATCAAATTTGCTGCACTTTTGAAAGTACTAAAGGCAGTGTGGTTGAGACTCGCGTGGAGCATTACATTTATTGCAGGTCCCAGGGTGGAGAGAGCTTTTGTGTGTAGGATCTATTTTACAAGTCTTCCAAAAGTTGCAAAGGACAGAAAAAATTCCCATGGGCTCTCAATATCAAGCAACAGCGGGTGCCCTCAATCTCAAGAAGCTGAATCCTCCTGCCTAGGCACACGGAGTATGAGGATAACAACAAATCTGAGTACTGTAAGGGGTACTGGAGTTTCTCTGATGCCACTTGCTGAGGCCGCATTGCGACTGGGCCAGGTGTTGGTTGTCCCAAAGTAATAGACACCGGAGTCGGCAGGGATCGATATGCCATACTAGTTTGTGTTGGAGAGCGTCGCTCTGAATCATGAAGTCAATGATGTTTATCCGACCATTGTGGGGGATGGAATAGATGTTCGTTGCCACCTTGGTGTGGGCATTGTGGTGGTTGTACACATCGCATATGTGAATAAGTAGTTGAATGTATCAGATGGCGGCTAGGAGGATTTGGTTGGCCACAACAACCCGTCCTCCATGATGTGCTTTTGTGTAAGAAGCTTTGTCGAATCCTTAAGAGAAGGGGAGTTATTTGTTGCTTTGCATGATATTAATGTTAGCTTGATTTCCTTTGTAGTGTATGGAGGTGTCCTTGAGGATCCACTGGAATTTCCATGCCCATTCTTGGATCTGGTAGGTGGAGATGCCCATTCAGGCACCGCAAGACTCTTGGGATTTGAGTTTTTCCCTCTAGGCATGGCAAAATTCCTTGATCAATCGTAGAAAACACTACAGGTTTCACTTGTCGTATCTCCGCCAATTTTATACGTCGAGGTGGTCTTTTAAGCTTTGGATGGGAAGGATGAGGTCATCTAAATATGTGCATTGCATCCTTTGGAAGTTGGTCATGCCCTCTGCCACCAAGGAGAAGAAGAAATGAGCAAGGAGGCAACCTTGGCAGACCAAGGAGGAGCTGGAGAATTGATCTCTTTGTACGCTTTAAACAGGACCTATTTGTGATAAAAAGGAATTATAATATCGACACTCCACAAACTCTGGTGACTTGAATTGCATATAGCCATAGTGCCCTCTAGGAAGGCACACTCTACTCAGTTACAGGCCTTCTTGAAGTCCAACAAGCAAAGAAACAGATCTTGTTGGCAGGTCCAAGTGCATTATGTCGTCTTCCAAAAGGCGAAGATGTTATCCACGATGGTCTCAGCTTGGATAAAGCCTGCGTGGTCAAGGAGGAAAGGTTGGAAGTGTCAATTGATGGCTTCGGTGAGATGGGTTGATGGGGGTGCCTGTCACCATTTGGCCTTTTACCCACCTCTTGTCAATGTTTTGGGGGAAGCCCACACATAACGAAAGCAAGGTGAGAACGAGGATTTTGCTCAGAAGATGGGAGATGCCAAAGAATAAAAGCATTTCTCTGAAGGTGTCAGGTATTCACACTGATATTTAAGGCTTGAGCACTTATAAAGGGATTTTATGGGCTTCAATTAACACTAAGAGGGTTCATGGACAGCATGCATGGACATGTGGGGAAGCTTTTGGGCTTGCGAGGGCAATCGAAAATGGGCGGCCACTTCTCTGATATTTTTATAGCATGGATACTAAAGATAGCCGACTTTTGTCACTTACAGCATCTTTGGCTAAAGAAAGTATAAGTTTGACTATTTTTCGAAAGCATAGCTACTTTTGGAAAGTAAAAGCATGGACCTTCTTTTTAGAGTTGGCTGACTCCAGAAAAGGAGGGCTGGAACTGAGGCGCTGAGGGAAGAGGGGGACAAAGGAGACTGCTCTTTCTCTCTCTTGGACACAGAGCATGCCATATAGCCCTCTTCTTCAAAGAATGCAGGCTAACTGCAGTGAGCTGCTATCCAGTTTTCAGCAGCGTTTCTTTTCTCTCGCCCAAGTACAGACCGTACAACAGCATTTGTTTTCTCTCTACTGGTTGCTCTCAAAATTGGCTGTAAAGCAGCACTTTCTTCTCTCTCTCTACTGGTTGTCGTATGCAGGCTGTACAGCTACAGAGTTTGTGTCTCTCCTCACTTAATAGTTCAGATCGGCAGCAGCAACTTCTGTGGAGAACTGGTGGTACTACATTGGGCTTATGTGGGTTTGTTTATGGCTGTGTCTAGGACTGTCTTGGAGCTGTTATGGAATGTTTTACAGAGCAGATCTGGTTTGATTTGACGGGCTTATTGAGGGCTTATACAGTGTCATATTAGCTCTGTGGAAAGCTTCCTAGGACATGTGGGAAATCTAGTGCTGAAAGCACCCTCGCCTTGGATTTCTTGTAAAAGCTTCTCAGTGATAAAGAAGTTGGGGGTCGATCATTCTGACTTAGTGTGTTGTTCTTCTTGTGGTTTCTGTTGTTCTACATTGTGTAGTGTTTTTGGTCCGGATTTTGGTTACAATGGTATCAGAAGCACAACTTTTCTAGCTGAGTGGCGAAGAGCAAAGATCTTGGAAGGACCGAGATTGGCATAGTTTCACATTCATGCACATCATGAATAGATCGGCTTGATTGGGTTATGACATGAAAACAATATTTGAGAGTATGGCTTTAGAGTTTCAAAGGACTCTAGATGCTCAAAAGAAATTCTTTACATATGAGTTGGATAAACCCTTGGAGTGGTTGGTTGATTACGAGGCGTTGCTGAGGCACTACTGTCGTTATCCTTACGTGGATAAGTTACTATCTGGCAAGGTAGCCCACGACAGGCCAGTTATGGACATGTTGGCAATTTGGCTCAGATGTTTGCAAAGAACCCCAAAGATTTGGTGTATAAATACCTATGGGAGAACGGGGATATTGAGGTAAACCCGATTAATCAACATATGATCCCATATCCTCCTCAGCTGTATATTAATAAGAGAACGGGTAGGTAGGACTCACTTGCGTTATGAAAAGAAGAGACCTCGTCTATCTTTGATGACATCTCTGGTTTACAATGAAGATTTGGACAAGACTCCTCACTTACCACATAGTTTTGGGGATAGGCCTTGTGGTGCAAAGTCCAGTTGCAGGGTCAAAAGCGATGTTCAGTTTCAGCTTGGTACGACACTTCCATCTCTTTGATAGCCAGAAACCCGAGAGCAACAAGCTTCACATCTAGTCTGTCAGGATTTTTCCTCTGTCATCGAACACATGACGGTGCTTTGGAATTTGCCGACCAAGCAAATTGATTCCGAGCAAGATGAAAGTGTCTCAGAATTTGGGGACATTTAAGATTATCTTTCAAATTGATGATATTATGAGAAGTATGTATGCGGATGATTTTGGCATAGCTTTATGGTACGATTTTGGTTAAATCCTCTTATATATATGATTGATTTTCAACTAAGTACTCTACTCGATATAAGTCGTACTTTTTGTTTAAGCAATATATAAATGCTCAGTTCTTCTACTTTTCGTGTTTCAGAACCATATTTATGGAACAATTTTTTTTTTCAATAAAGGCATTTTTTTTATTGAAGAAAAACGAGAAGTTACAAAAGTCGGGCTAGAATCACATAGCCAATTTCAGGCCGAGATTTCTCACTATCCTATGCAATCAGCAAAGAGCAATGATCCTCTGGGTCTCTATCCTAGAATCTACAGGTATTGGAGCTTTAGCACATAGCTTAGATCCACATTTACAAGATATTCTCTCTTCTCTTGAAGCTGAAGAATCTTGACCTTATTTGATACATTCTTTGGAGTGCTTCCAATAGGGCCTACCAGTTTTGAAATTTTGGCCTCAATGTCAGTGATCTTCCTCAAGTAGAACCTCTCCCCTGCAATAATAAGGAGACTTTTGAGGGAGCAGGTATTGCGGGTATCCCCGTTGTGTAGGGCCGCTAGTCTTTCAATCCAGAAGAACCAGAGGATCTCTGTTCTTAATACTGTCCATAGTTCAGTAGAGCAGCCTATGGTTTTCCCAATGAGCAGATGCTTCCAGGATAAGCAAGTTTTCCCCCAACTGGCCACATACTCATTGAGTTTCTTTACCATTGGTTCTATGTTAAGGCACAGTAGAAAAATGTGAACATCATCTTCTTCTTTGAGGCATCTAGCACATGATCCATTTCCCTTGCCAAAGACTAGAGCTTTTTTCTGTGTCCAAATGGCCCTGTACATGATAAGCCAAGCAAGACAAGCTTTCTTAGGTTCCACATGTATGCCCCAAAGTGATTTGAAGAGGAAATACCACTGGCTCCTATCTTTGAGGATATTCCATCTTTGATTTAGAATACAATGGATTGGAGGGGTATTCCACCTGGGAGGAATAGGCCAGATGCTTGTTTGGTTAATCCACTGGAAAGCCTTCAGCTTAGGGGGGTCTTCAATTGTCATTAGCCACCAGTCTTCTCGATGCCATAGCATCAGCCTATTGCCAATAATGTCCAGTTGAGAATCTGAAAGGTTGTACTTAGCAATGAGATCAGCCCTTGATAGCCAGGTTTTCTTATCCCAGTCCCAAAGGTTACTCCATGTCTTAATGCCACCTAAATGAAGCTTCAGTGCCTCTTCCACATCTTGAGTATCAACTTGAGGCAAGTCAAGAGCAGGCCACCAGATGGAATCGATGGGGTGGATGCCCAACGTGTCCTTGTAGTCTGGGGATGGCATCAGTTGGGCTTTTACTTTAAACCAAGCCTTCCATAGAGAGATCAATAGCTCTGATCCTTTAGGGGTTATCTGATATTTGCTTCCCAAAATGGTTAGAAAAGGGAGCTGTTTCCATCTGTAATGACCTTTAAGAGCAAACAGATGGTTTTTCCTATTAAGAAGCCAAGCCCAATTCTCATCCGGGGACATTAAGCCTCTCAGAATCCATTTGGCTGCCATTCTGTCAGCCATATTTTCAATGTCCAAGATACCCAGCCCTCCAAGCTCAGTGGGAAGGCAGCAGAATTCCCATTTCACTTTGGCCACTTTCTTCACCCACGGGTCTCCTCCCCAGAGAAAGTTCCTGCAACAGGAGATGAAGCTTTTCAAATCTTGTTCAGGAGGTCTCCAACAACTTAGGAAGTAGATAATTGTGGGGATAATAAAATGGTTCAGCACCATCTTCCTCCCTGCCATGTTAAGCTGCCTATTCTGCCATTTTTTTAACTTGATCTCTATTTTTTGCATGATCCATTGCCATTTTTTCTTAAGGGAAACTCTGAACCCCATGGGTATACCTAAGATCCTAACTATATCCCCATCCTGGATGACCTTGCAACCCTCTAGAAGCAGCCAGTTAGGCGGGGGCTGTATGCTAGTTCTGATACCAGTCTTGTTATGGTTGATAACTGAACCTGAGGCCTTACAATAGGTTTGCAGACAATCCCAGAAGGCCCCTATACTGCTCTCCTCATTATCAACAAGTGCATTGGTGTCATCCGCAAACATTTCAGTGCAAACCTGCTTACTATTGCCAAGCAGAATTCCTTTCATCTCTCCTTTGTTGATTCTGTCTTGGACAAGCCAATTAAGTCCATCCGCAGCTATGGCATAAAGGAGGGGGGCCAAAGGACAACCTTGTCTGATTGATCTAGTCGGATGAAAAGCTTGAGTGAGGTCCCCATTGACGCATACCCGAGCAGTTGCATTACCAAGCAGTGTCTTTACCATACTGCAGAACCTTGAGCCACAGCCCATGTGTTTCAATGCATCTATCATATATCCCCAGCTCAGTCTGTCATAAGCTTTGTCAAAGTCAATTTTGAAGAAGATGTAATCTTGTTCTGATTCTTCAGCGAATTCCATAGCTTCCCAGAGCGTAATGATAGTGTCTAGGATATATCTACCCTTGATAAATCCTTTCTGTTCCTTACAAATCCAATCATTCATGTGATCTTTTAGCCTTAGAGCCAACACTTTGGCAAAAATTTTATATGCACAGTTTAGGAGCGTAATTGGTCTCCAATTGGAGATAACATCCTTATCATCCTTCTTATGTATCAGCTTAATGATGCCTGCATTGATGGTTCGGGGGAGGGCTTCAAAGAGAAGGGCTTCTTTCCAAATTTCTGACAGAGGCTCTATCAAAGTGTTTTTGAAGGTTTTGAAAAATTCCGCTGGAAGACCATCATTTCCAGGGGATTTTTTGTCTTTAAGCATGTCAATAGCCCTGGATATCTCTTCTTTTGTGATTGGTTGGTCAAGTCACTGAGCTTGTTGTTCTGGCACTGTTTTAATTCTACACTGCTCTATGAGCTTGGTTGAGGCAGTTTGCTGCGCTTGATTTGTCGTAGATTCCGAAAAGAGACTTTGGAAGTGTTGGGCAATCCAAGCTTTATTCTCCTCATTGGAGCGCAATTGGATGCCTGAACTGTCTTTCAAAAGGGGAATGGTCTCTGCTGCATGTTTCACTTTTAGCATTTGAAACATTTCTTTGGATGGTCTGTCAGCTTTACCAGCCCACCACTCTCTGAAAAACAAGGCACTGTCCTCTAGTTCTTTGTCTTCTATTTTATGGAGGTGGGCTCTAGTGTCCCTCAGGGAAGTCTGAGCAGAGACATCACCAAGGTTGACCCTGTTCTCAAGTTTTTCAATCTCTTCCAGACACTCTTTTTTCTTCTTCTCTCTTATCTTTTTGACTCCTTTCCTGGCACAAATGAGCAAGGATTGTGTGGACTTCACTGCCAGAGACCATGCCTTAGCGGGGGTCAATCCTAAGCTAAAGAAATGATCCCATATTCTCTTCACTTCTGCTTGTACCATGGGGAGTTTAAAGAGGGAAGGGTCCGTATGGAACCACTTGCAGCACTTTTTCTCATCCACTTTCTCCAGAGACGCTAGAATGGGATAGTGATCTGACAGGCAAGTGTCAAAAATGGCTTTGCATTCCACAGTAACAAACATTTTGCACACTTCCTGATTGACATAGCATCTATCAATTCTGGCCTTCCTTAAAAGATCACCTGTTCCATAGTTTTGCCAAGTAAATTGTCCTGGTAGTCCTATGTCAACTAGGTTGAGCTGTTCCTTGCATTTGCTCCAAGCAAGTTTTTCCGCACCTGAGATAAGCTTCCCCAGTTTATTGAATCTATCTTCCTCTAGTTCTACCATATTCAGATCTCCTATCAGAATGACAGGTTCATCATACTCCTGCATGACTGAATTCCAGATACGAGCTCTTTGAGTCTGCGGGAAGTTTGCATACATGCCTATCAGAACAAAATCCTCAAGTTCAAACGCCACCCACCACTGGTCAAGAGGGTCGACTTGGATATCCCTGATCTGATTCTCCCATCTAGGGTGCAACCCACAAGCTACCCCTCCAGAGCCTTGAGGGTGAGCGGTATAAATCCATATGAGATTTTTATCTATTGCATTCAGTCTTTGGATGAGATTATCTCCACTGACTTTAATCTCCGTCAGCACTACAGCATCGACATCACCATGTTGTTTCAACCATGCCTTAACCTTTTTCCCTTTATTAGGGTCTGTAAGACCTTTGACATTCAAAGACAATATCTTCATGGAGGAGGGGCTTGGTTTTGTTTCCTCTGTCTTCTATTCTTA
The DNA here is from genome assembly GCF_041138505.1 of Cibotium barometz. Taxonomy (NCBI): domain Eukaryota; kingdom Viridiplantae; phylum Streptophyta; class Polypodiopsida; order Cyatheales; family Cibotiaceae; genus Cibotium; species Cibotium barometz. Next base: position 26,876,390 of record NC_141074.1, on the reverse strand, counting down.
TTTGCATCTTTGGGGGAACCCTCCATTTGTACATGGTTTCTTTTGAGATCTATGGATATGTCCATGGCATTGTCTGAGGTAGAGGTTTGTCTTTGTTGCTGCTCCTTCGTTTTCTCTTGCATGGAGTCATCCTCTTCTTGATTTTGGGTATCTTCCAGTTTAGCCATCTCAGGGGCCAAACGGTCCAGATTGAGCTGATTAACTGGAGTTGAATCAATAAATTCCTCATCTGAGTCTGAAAGATCAGGTTTGTCCAGAAGGGAATAGAAGTTAGCTTTGGGATTTGATGAGTTGTTCTTCTTCTGTTTGAAGGTCTTTCGTTTAGGGGGTGGAATAAATCCATCGTTCTTACCCTTCCCTATCTGGGAGTCGCTACCGAAAGGGTTTTCAAAGGTGGACAAGTTACCAGTTGAAGTAGAGGCTGCGTTAGCTTGCACATCCTCCATAGCTGAGTCCTTTTGTAAGGCAAATCCGAGGTTGGACTGTTTTCCCTTCTGAACTACATTTCTTTGTGGAGCATTGCCCTTAGATGGAGCTTTTGAGGGACATTCTTTGATGACATGCCCTTTCATTCCACAATGGAAGCATGCATTCGGGAGATGCTTATAAAGAACTTTTTGCTCTATGCTGAATTCTCCACAGTTGATAGAGATGGACTCCTTTAAGGGCTTGTCCAGGTCTATCTCAACCAGCACTTGAGGGTGCCAGGATGGGTTGATAAATGACTTCGGTCTGTGACCAAGAACCCTTCCAAGGGAGCCTGCAATTTTGTCAGTCCATGGGTACATGTGGTAAGGCAGATCCGGGAGCTCAATCCAGACCGGGCAAGTGGAGAGCTTAGGCCCACTTGCTGAGAACTCTTTTGTCCACCTGAAAAAGCAAAAGGGTGCGTTCCTGTACATCCATTGGCCTGCTCCCAGAATTTTGAGAGCCATTGATCTATTTTTGAATAGGAAAAGGTAGTACCCTTTAGGTAGGATTTGGACAGCTTCAATTTCTATGTCCAATGGCCTCCATGTATCTTCCATCCATTTTTTAAGGTAGTCCACCGGAGGTCTAGGGCCGAATAGTAAGCCAATAAGACATCTTCCTGAGTAGTCCGCTTCCACATCCCGAAGTAGATCTAGAGGGAGATCAACTTTTACAGTAGTGGAGCCTACGTTGGTGAGGTGATTGGTATCTTGTTCCATGATATCCTCAGGTAGTATTTGAGTTTCCTTGTGAACATTTGCTTATCCTATCTGGCTGTTGAGGACGTGTATTTGGCGATGGGCTTCCTCTAGCTGGAGTCTCAGATCCACTTCAGTGACATTCATCCATGGCCCTTTATCTTTGGAGCTGAGCGGGGGCCACGACCCTATTGGTTTCCTTAAATATTCTCCAGATGAGAAGGCTTGGACCAGCCCTGCTACTGAGCCTTCCATGTCTCTGAGAGTCAGAGTGGGTCTCGGCCCCGTCTGATCCTTGATCAATGACATATGGGACTCCTTATCCACTTCCACCCCGAGCTAGACCCAAATGAAAGAAACATGCAATAAAAGCAGACACAGCAAAGGAAAGGGAAAACAGCAGTTTGCAAAAACCTCGTTCTTTGCCGCACACGTCTTGATTGCTGCACAGCGGTCGTACAAAAAGAGAAATGTCCAGCAAGAGCTTGACCGCTTCCTTCACAGCGTGCCACTCCTTTGAGAAGCCTTTGAGCTCAGCGTTCGATCCAGTCTTCCTAAGCCTGCTTGACGGCCATTCACCAGCCTTTGAGCTCAGCGTTCGATCCAGTCTTCCTAAGCCTGCGAGTTAGATCCAGCAGCCAGATTTGCAGAGACAGGGCTTCACTACTAGTTTCTTATACTGCTGTACATTGATCGATAGAAGGGGGCTTTGTAAGTGACTTGCGGCGAGAGAGCAGATCCGAAATGCCCTTCAAAGCTTGCGCACACGCTGCGGCGATGGCCTCTTATGGAACAATTTTGAATTTATATCAGTGGAAGGATGTGATTTTGTGTCCATTCATTGTTTAGCATTTGAAGTCTTTAAATGCATTGCTTTTGCATTGTTGAATGCAAACTTTTGAAGAAGGCTTTCAAAGAATAACCCTTGTCCAAAAGAGGTTTCTATCATGATCGAACTCACCATTTTTGTAGCGAAGTAGTCTTGAAATGCATTGCTTTTACCTTGTATGCAAACTTTTGAAGAACAACTCTTGCCCAAAAGAGGTTTTTGTCATGACTGAAGTCACCAATTTTGCAGCTTTCTTTGATCATTTTTGTCCAATTCACTCCTGCTATAATGCATTTGCAATTCTTGTCGAGGGGATACAACATGAGTATGGCTGAGCTCTTCAAGAGCCTATAAATGAATTTTTAGCCCAAAACGTCTTTTCCTACATACCATTTTTTGTAGTTAGATTTTTGAAGTGCATCAACAACAGTACACACACCATATCTTGAAACAAGGGGTGAGTGAGATAGCTATTATTTACCTAGCAAAGCCTCTTTTCTAGAAGTTGTATATCATCAATGGTAACATCTAAATAGAGAATAATTTGGCATGGTATTCAGTAAATGCATTATGATGAAATGTGTAACCTTTTTGTCTGGACAAGTTCCATTGCATTCAAATGATGCATTACACTTGTCTATGATACCCTTTCATCTGCAATTATATGTGAGTAATGAGTGTTGTCGTCACGCAGTGGTGGTGAATTATTAAAGTCCCCATGTAGAAATGCATAATGCATTTGTCAACCACCATGGATATTCCAAAAGTTTGTGCTGAAGCATAGCTCCTTGGGCTAAAATTGAGGGAGCATAAACCGATGCAAATTCATAAACTTGGCCATTCAACATACATTGCACAATGATCAGATGTCCATTTATCCGGATCATTATAGGCCATTTTTGGTTGTAATACATGTCCAATACACAAACTCTAGAAAAAATCTTTCATAATATATATCATAGTCATGGAGAAAACCAGTTTGCCTAGCTAGAGCATGTTGATTATGTTCCTGCAAATGTACTATATTAGGTCTCATTTTGTGCATATAGTTACAAACCAATCTCCAATTTGTTAGGTTATTCAACGCATTCCTTATTGTCACAAGAAAGGGAGAAATTTCAATCAAAGACTATATCATTATTAGCCTGCATAGTTTGCAATTTCATCATTCCATTCGTAAAACGATCAGGTCACAACATCCCTCTGCAAGGGTGGATACTTTATTCTAAGATGTAGATGTAGATGACCTTGTCGAAGTTCGTGACTACAATGGTCTTGATTTGACATTGATTAATTTTATTGGATTCGAGGTCTACCAATCCTCCAAATGCATCACTCTTTTATCTCTTCCAATAATGTTTTCTTTTAGTGCCTCAAAACATACTTTATGGTGGGGTTGTTGCACAATTTTGCTTCTTGTATATGCACACCTGTGTTGGCAATAGGGGTTGAATTAGGAGTCTTAATTTTAGGGGGCTTGTCTTGAACTACTAATTCATTTACCATGAGTGTAAGAGGAAAAGAATCAGCTAAAGGCCACAATGTGAGACGGATAATCCGAAGAAGCTAGATGCCCAAACTTTTGGCATGTGCAACATGCATCTGCACCCCATTTTAAGTTAAAGCATTTTTCCTTCATGTATGTCATCTATCTCCACAACAATAGAGGAAAGGGTGGGTTTATCAGTGTCCCATAGAATGTAGAAACACTTATGATTTTTGGTCATACGTGGAGCAGAAATTACAGTTCCGAACTTTTGAGCCAAGCTTGGCAGCACTAAATAGAAATTCATAAGAAAGTTAACGTCCTCAACCGAGTCAAAAATTGATGTTAATAAGTGCTTTGATAGTCCTTCATCGGATTTCATTAAAGCACATATGCCATTTAATGGTAATTCTTCAATAGTTGTTTGTTGCCATATATATAGGCAGTGATGTGTGTGAACACACTTAGGACCGTCGCGGCACTTTTTTCCTCTTTAGGAGGTTTGTTCCCCCGGCTTGTATATACACCCATTCTTCTAGGGCTAACTTATCTTTGTACATTGACACAATCTAATACACTGTGTTGTGTACATTCTCGCTTCTTCTTCTCCAAGCTTTGTGTGCTTTCCTGCAACCCTAATTCCAACATTTGGTATCAGAGTAGGCATCGGCTCCCAGGGCTACGTCGCTAGCGTCCTTCGACTCACATTCTCCGATTGAGGTGAGCTTTCACGAGTGCTTATAGGTTCCTATACTCTGCAGATATGCACGCAGGGCTTTGCGTTCTCAGAAATTGCATCTGAGGTCGTTTCGGGCTCCGTTTTTGCATTACAAGTTCTGTACGTGTTTTCGTCATTTTGTGTAGAAATTTCGACAATGTAGTTTTCTGCAAAACAGGCATACATATTCTATTGTGGACCGTGCTACATAGCACGAGTTGTTTTTTGTTCAGTCTTTGCTCCAATATAGGTAGCTTTTGTATCAGTTTCAGTTAGTGGCCATGGCTGATAACAGCAATGATGTATTTCGCTGTCTACTGGAGTCAAATTTCAATCAACTGGATGGAGACAGCAACTACCCACTTTGGGCATACATGATGCAGCATGTTTTGGTTGCAACAAAAGGAGTATGGAACATTGTGCAGGGTATGGATGTACGTCCAAGTTCTGTGGATATAGGATCTGTTGAGGATGTTGCAGGTTCTAGCAGCTCTACTGTTGCTGCTGTTTTACCCATTGCTGAACAAGCTCATTGGGATAGTAAAGATGCGCAGGCTCATGCCTTGATTGCACTTTTTGTCGAGCGTAACATCACTCCACATATTCGTTCAGCTAAAACATCAAAACATGCTTGGGATATTCTAGCTGGTTTGTATGCAGGTCTTGTATGCAGGTCGTAACAAGGCAAAAATCTCTTACCTGCGTAAAGAGCTAGAATCGAAGATTATGTAGGAAGATGATGACATGAATATTTTTCTTGCTGAGATTAATGATCTTAAGGAACAGTTGATTTCTGCAGGTGAGATTATTTCTGATCATTCTCTTATGCAGACTGTTCTTGATGCTTTACCTGAGTCATATCAGACTTTTGCTTCCACGTGGAAACTTGTTTACTGAGGACAGACCTGATGTCAAGTATGATACTTTAGTCAACAAGCTCTTGCAAGAAGCGCAGGCAGCGTGCAGTTAACTAGGCATTTGTTGCTGCCCAGCAGAGAAGAAGTGATAAGGCAGCCCCTTCCAATGTTTCTTCTCTTATTAGTAGGTCTGCAACTTCTTCTCCTTCCATAAGTAGCAACAATAGGTCTGAGAAGGCTCTTGATAAAGGCAAGAAAAAGATAGGTGCAACTATTGTAAGGTAACTGATCATGTCATTAAGAATTGCCTTAAGCTAAAGGCTAAAGAGGCAAAGAAGAAAGAGTCAACTACCACAATAGCGGATACTTCTACAAATGCAGATTCTGTAAATGTTATGTAGGATACAGAATGGACGTTTAGCGTGTATTGCCAGTATGACCCATCTGTACATGATGCATGTTTGGCAGTTTCTGTTGACTTTGATGTATGGTATTTTGACAGTGGGGCTACAAAGCACATTACCTCGCATCGTGATATGTTCACTTGTCTTGAGGCTTTCTCTAATGGGAATACTGTCACATGTGCCAATAATGCTTCTTACCCAGTGAAGGGCGTTGGTAAAATTATGCTTACTGCTGCAAACAGCAGCGCTTTTACACTTTCACATGTTTTGTATGTGCCAGGGATAAAGAAGAATCTATTGTCTGTCTTTGCGCTTGCTAGACTTGGACTTGTAGTCAAATTTGTGGTGGATGACAGATGTACTGTTCATGATTTGACTTCTGGTGATACGATTATTGCATCTTGCACCTTGTTTCGTGGGCTGTATAGGCTCAGTTCTTATGTGACAAGTGTGGAAGATTCAGCAAATGCAATTTCTGATGAAAAGGCAGTTTCAGATGCAAAACTATGGCATGCTCGTTTTGGTCATCTGAACTTTGCTAGTTTGCTGCGTTTGCAGAAATTTAATATGGTTGCTTCATTGCCCCCTCTTGAGGCACCATTGAAACATGTTTGTGAAAGCTGTATTTTGGGCAAAATGCAGCGTTCTGCATTTTCAAAGGATGGTTCTGTGCGGGCCACTCGCAAAGTGCAACTTCTACATAGTGATGTATGTGGGTCTAAGCAAACTCCGTCATCTAGTAAACACTTGTACTTCGTGACTTTCATTGATGATTACTCAAGGCATGCATGGGTATATCCACTGAAGGCAAAGTTCGAAGTGTTTTTGTGCTTCAAATAATTTTTGCTTATGTGGCTGAAAATGTATCCAATTGTACTGTGGACACCCTCCGTTCTGATCGAGGGGGGGAGTACATGTCTAAAGAGTTTGATGCATTTCTGGCTAGTCGTGGGATAAAATACCAATGTACAGTGCCGTATACCCCTCATCAAAATGGTGTTGCT